>NC_092718.1:66814759-67123999 GCF_047496885.1 Scyliorhinus torazame
GAGGGGGGACGAGGGGAGGTGAGGACGAGGGGAGGTGAGGGGGAGAGGGAGGACGAGGGGAGGTGAGGGGGAGAGGGAGGACGAGGGGAGGTGAGGGGGAGAGGGAGGACGAGGGGAGGTGAGGGGAGAGGGAGGACGAGGGGAGGTGTGGGTGAGGGGGAGTGTGGGGACGAGGGGAGGTGAAGGTGAGATGGGGTACGAGGGGAGGTGAGGGGGAGAGGGGAGGTGAGGGGGAGTGTGGGGACAAGGGGAGGTGATGGGGACGAGGGGAGGTGATGGGGACGAGGGGAGGTGAGGGGGGACGAGGAGAGGGGGGGACAAGGGGAGGTGAGGGAGAGGGGACGAGGGGAGGTGAGGGAGAGGGGGGAACGAGGGAGGTGAGGGAGAGGGGGGAACGAGGGGAGGTGAGGGAGAGGGACGAGGGGAGGTGAGGGGGGACGAGGGGGGGAGAGGGGGGACGATCCGTTGAAGAGTATGGGAAGGATTATGGGCCTGCTGGGAGGCTTGAAGGCTTCGGGTACAAACTGAATGTAGGGAAAAGCGAGGTATTCCCGGTGAATGAGCTGGGATTGCGGGTTAATTTAGGGGGTAGCGCGGGATAGGTTTAGGTACTTTGGGATTCGGGTATCGAGGGAATGGACGCGGCTCCATAAGTGGAACTTAACGAAGCTGGTGGAGGAGGCTGGGTAGGATCTTAAGAGGTGGGATCCACTGCACTTAACGCTGCCAGGGAGGGTCCAAGTGGTGAAAATGGATATTCTACCGAGGTTCTTGCTTATCTTTCAATCTCTCCCGATCTTTATACCAAAGGCCTTTTTTCGGAAAGTGGACACGATGATTTCTGACTTTGCGTGGGCGGAGAAGGTGCCGAGGGTGGGGAGGACCCTGCTACAGAGGCAGAGGCCCTGAATCTCACCGACTAATTATGGGGGGAGGGGGGGCTTTAACACGGTCATTGATCCAAGGTTGGCCCGGTTGAGCCCGAACTCGGGGAGTGTGTCGGCAGTGGTGAAGGAGCTGAAGGGATTCGTGGAGCGCATGGGAGTGGGGTGGACCCGTGGAGGTTTGGGAGGCCGAGGGCAAAGGAGTTTTCATAATTCGTACTTCTCACCTGTGCAGAGGTATGCTGTCGGATTGATAATTTTGCGGTAGGTACGACATTATTGGCGGGGATGGTCGACTTGGTGTCAGATCACGTGCCACATTGGGTGGACTTGGAAATGGACCGGAAATTGGGGGGGGGGGGGGGGGGAGCCCAGCGCCTAGTGCCCGCAGTGGTAGGGTTGCTGGCGAATGAGGAGGTATGTGAGTGGGTGAGGGCTGCCATTCGGGGGTATGTGGAACTCAATGATACAGGGGCGGTCTCGGCCACCACGCTGCGGGAGGCACTCAAGGCAGTGATTAGGGGAGGTTTATATAGATCCGGGGGGAGAGGGAGGAGTGGGCAAAGATGGCAAGGCTGGTAGATGAGATTCTGCGGGTGGACAGGAGATGTTTGATGCCCCCAGAGACAGTACTGCTGAAGCAGAGGTAGAAGCTCGAGATGGATTTCGGGTTGGTGTCCACGGGGAAGATAGTAGGAGAGTTGCAGAGGGGCAGTGTATGAGTACGGGAAGAAGGCTAGTAGGATGCTGGCCCACCAACTCAGGAAGCAGGAGGCGGCGAAGGAGATTGGTACGGGTGAAGGACGGTAGGGATGTAGTGGTATTGGACCCCCCCACATCCCAACCACTTTATCGCAGGCCTCCACATCTTTAATTTTGAAGAAGAATAAGGGCCTACCGCCCGATATCACTGCTGAATGTGGATGTCAAGTTGTTGGCTAAGATCTTGGCCTCGCAGATTGAGGGGGTGATAGAATAAGAGCAGACGGGGTTTGTTAAGGGGAGGCATCTGTCGGCTAACATTGAATGCTTTAATGATGCCCTCAGAGGGATGGAATGTGGAGGTGGCAACCGCTATGGATGCGGAGAAGGTTTTTGATTGGGTAGAATGGGAATATTTCTGGGAGGTACTGGGATGGTTTGGGTTCGGGCAGGGGTTTGTGGATTAGGTCTGGCTGTTGTATCGGGCTCCGGCAGTGAGTGTAAGGATGAACCCGGTGAGTTTGGGGTATTTAACACTGTACTGTGGGACTTGGCAGGGATGCCCACTCTCCCCATTGGTCTTTTCCTTGGCGATAGAGCCACTGGCAATGGTGCTTAGAGCGTCAAGGGATTGGCAGGGGTTGGAGCATAGGGTCTCGCTATATGCAGATGATCTGTTACTCTACATATCGGACCCATTGGAAATTATTGGAGGTATCATGGATGTTTTGATGAATTCGGACAGTTCTCTGGACTGAAGTTAAATATGGGGAAGAGTGAGGTATTTCCAATCCAGGCAAGGAGGCAGGACAGAAAGTTGGGTGATCTGCTGTTTTAAGATAGTGGGCAGGTATCCAGGTGGCGCGGAGATGGGAGCAATTACCTAAATGGAATTTGGCCCAGCTGGTGGAGCAATTGAAGGGGGATTTTAAGAGGTGGGACAAGCTCCCGTTGTCATTGGCAGGGAGGGTGCAGTCCGTGAAGATGACTGTACTCCCGAGGTTTTTATTTGTGTTTCAGAACCTTCCGATTTTTATTTCAAAGGCCTTTTTAAGGAAGATCAATTCATTGATCTTGAGGTTTGTGTGGACGGGGAAGGCCCCTCGGGTGAAGAAGGTGCTGTTGGAGCGGGGACGTGGAGGGGGTGTGGGCTGGTGTTGCCAAATTTAATGAACTATTACTGGGCAGAAATATGGCCATGGTAAGGAAGTGGATAGTGGGAGAGGGGTCGGTATGGGAGCGGATGGAGGCAGCCCCGTGTAAGGGCACTAGCTTGGGAGAACTGTTGATGGCGCTTGTGGGGGCAGCTTTTCAAGCTTGGAGGGGTTGGTAGGGGAGTATGAACTGCCCAGCAGGAATGCCGTTATCAATCGGGGCACGGATTACAAAAGCAGGGAGGTCATAGGAGGTCATGTTGCAGTTGTATAGAACTTTGGAAAGGCCACAGCTAGAGTACTGTGTGCAATTTGGTCCCCACATAGAATTACATGCATAGAATTTACAGTGCAGAAGGAGACCATTCAGCCCATCAAGTCTGCACCGGCCCTTTTGGAAAGAGCGCCCCACTTAAGCCCACACCTCCACCCTATACCCGTAACCCAGTAACCCCACCTAATCTTTTTGGACACTAAGGGCAATTTAGCAAGGCCAATCCACCTAACTTGCATATCTTTGGATCGTGGGAGGAAACCGGAGCACCCGGAGGAAACCCATGCAGACACGGGGAGAACGTGCAGATTTCGCACAGACAGTGACCCAAGCCGGGAATCGAACCTGGGACCCTGGCGCTGTGAAGCAACCGTGCTAACCACTGTGCTACCATGCTGCCCATAGGATGTGATTACACTGGAGGGAGTGCAGAGGAGATTCACCAGGATGTTGCCTGGGATGGAGCATTTCACTTATGAAGAGAGGTTGGATAGGCTTGAGTTGTTTTCACTGGAGCAGAGAAGACTGAGGGGTGACCTAATCGAGGTGTGCAGATTATGAGGGGCATGGACAGGGTGGATAGGGAGCAGCTGTTCCCCTTAGTTGAAGGGTCAGTCACGAGGAGACACAGGTTGAAGGTGAGGGGCAGGAGGTTTAGGGGAGGATTGGAGATAAAGCTTTTTTAGCCAGAGGGTGGTGACGGTCTGGAATGCACTGCCTGGGAGGGTGGTAGAGGCTGGTTGCCTCACATACTTTAAAATGTACCTTGATGAGCACTTGGCACGTCATAACACTCAAGGCTATGGGCCAAGTGCTGGCAAATGTGATTAGGGGGGCAGGTCGGGTATCGGGTATTGTTCATGCATCGGTGCAGACTCGATGGGCCGAAGGGCCTCTTCTGCACTGTATTATTCTGGGTTTTGGTACTTACAGGTTCAGGATTATGTGAGGAAACAGGTGCTGTCCAATCCCGATCTGTCACCCCTGGAGTTGCAGGACAAAGTGGTGCCGAAAGCAAGAGTTGGTGAGGGCAGGTTGTCGGAGATTTACAAAGAATTAATGGACTCTGAGGGCTCCCCGATAGGAGATGTTAAATGGAAGTGGGAGGAAGGGCTGGGAGGGCGCTGGGGGCTGGGTTATGGGAAGAGGCTCTGAGAAGGATGAATGCATCCTCTTTGTGCTCTACCCTTAGCCTCATCCAATTTATGCTCACAGACCGCATATGACAGTGGCGGATATGACGGTTTTTTGAGGGGCCGCATATGATTTTTTTTGAGGGGTCGGAGGATACGTGTGGGCGGTGCGCTGGGGGGGGGGGGGGGGGGGCAACCATGTCCACATGTTTCGGGCCTGTCCGAAACTGGAGGGATACTGGCAGGGTTCGCTGATGTGATGTCTGAGGTGCTGAGGGTGAAGGTGGTTCCGAGTCCAGGGTTGACAATTTTTGGAGTGTCGGAAGACCCGGGAGTCCAGTGGATGAGAGAGCCCTACGCTTTGGTCTTTGGTAGCCCGGAGACGGATCTTGTTGGGATGGAGGGACTCGGGGCTGCCGAACCCGGAGCCGTGGGTGAGCGACCTCGCAGAGTTCCTCAGGATGGAAAATATTAAGTTCGCCATGAGGGGATCTGTGGTGGGGTCTGCCCGGAGAGGGAAACCATTTATCAATTTCTTCCAGGATAGTTAAGTTGGCGGGAGAGGGGGGGACTTTGGGGTTTAAAAAAAAGGGAGGCTGAGTGGGTGGAGGGTAACAGCAGTAAGGATGGGACGTGGATCTGTTGGTTATTTATTTGTTATAAGATTTCCTGTTTGTTCTCTATTTGGTTTTGCATGTGTATGATATATATATAATTGCCGTAATAAAAACATTTAAAGAAAAAGAAGGCATTTGATATACTTGCCTTTATAAGCTGAGGCATAGAGTTTAAGAGCAGGGAGGTTATGCTGGAACTATACAAAATGTTGGTTAGGCCACAATTAGAGTATTGTGTGCAGTTCTGAAATCCACATTTTAGGACGGATATGAAATGAAAAAAATGAAATGAAAATCGCTTATTGTCACAAGTAGGCTTCAAATGAAGTTACTGTGAAAAGCCCCTAGTCGCCACATTCCGACGCTTGTTCGGGGAGGCTGGTATGGGAATTGAACCGTGCTGCTGGCCTGCCTTGGTCTGCTTTAAAAGCCAGCGATTTAGCCCAGTGCTAATGATCACACTGGAAAGGGTCCAGGGGAGATTTATCAGCATGCTGCCTGCACTAGAGAGTTTTAGTTATGAAGAGAGATTGGATTAACTGGTGTTGTTTTCCTTGAAGCAGAGGAAAATAGGGGGCATGGAGGGGGACATGATTGAGATGTTTAAAATTATGAGGGGCATCGATAGAGTAGACAGGAAGAAACCTTTCCCCTTGGTGGAGGGATCAGTGGCCAGGGAGAATAGATCTAAGGTTTAGAGGTGATGTGAGGAAAAACCTTTTCACACAGAGTTTGGAACTTGTTGCCTGAAAGGGTGGTGGAGGCAGAGACCCTCATAACATTTAAGAAGCATTTAGATGTGCACTTGTGATCCCAAGTCATACAAGGCTATGGGCCAAGAGCTGGAAAATGGGATTTGAATATTTTGCTGGTTGTTTTTGACTGGCACAGAATTGATGGGCCGAAGGGTCTTTTCTGTGCTGTATGACTCTATGATTCTATCTAGAATCTGCAGCATAGGAACAAGTCATCCAGTCTGACTGGTCTGCACTCCTACCTACACTCCAAAGATGTGCAGGTTAGGTGGATTGGCCATGCTAAATTGCCCTTAGTGTCCAAAATTGCCCTTAGTGTTGGGTGGGGTTACTGGGTTATGGGGATAGGGTGGAGGTGTGGACCTTGGGTAGGATGCTCTTTCCAAGAGCCGGTGCAGACTTGATGGGCCGAATGGCCTCCTTCTGCACTGTAAATTCTATCTTATCTATCTATCATCTCTCTCAGTGAAGACTTTTCTCTTTATTTCTCTGGATTGGTTAATATCAGTCTTGTTTTGATGGCCCTAGTTTTGGATTCTTTTGCAAGTGAAAACATTCCATATTAACTCTGACCATCACTTCATAACTTTCAAAATGTTGATCCGGTCATCTCAAAATCTATTCTTCCCATTCCATTCTCTCCATTCTTTCCTGATAGTACTATTGCGCTGTGGCGACATTGCGCTGTGGCGACATTGCGCTGTGGTATTGTGCGGTGCTGCTATTACGCTGTGGTGACATTGCGCTGTGGTGACATTGCGCTGTGGCGACATTGCGCTGTGGTATTGTGCGGTGCTGCTATTACGCTGTGGTGACATTGCGCTGTGGTGACATTGCGCTGTGTTATTGTGCGGTGCTGCTATTGCGCTGTGGTGACATTGCGCTGTGGTGACATTGCGCTGTGGTGACATTGCGCTGTGGCGACATTGCGCTGTGGCGACATTGCGCTGTGGCGACATTGCGCTGTGGTGACATTGCGCTGTGGCGACATTGCGCTGTGGCGACATTGCGCTGTGGTATTGTGCGGTGCTGCTATTGCGCTGTGGCGACATTGCGCTGTGACGACATTGCGCTGTGGCGACATTGCGCTGTGGCGACATTGCGCTGTGGTATTGTGCGATGTTGCTATTGCGCTGTGGCGACATTGCGCTGTGGCGACATTGCGCTGTGGTGACATTGCGCTGTGGTATTGTGCGGTGCTGCTATTGCGCTGTGGCGACATTGCGCTGTGGCGACATTGCGCTGTGGCGACATTGCGCTGTGGTATTGTGCGGTGCTGCTATTGCGCTGTGGCGACATTGCGCTGTGACGACATTGCGCTGTGGCGACATTGCGCTGTGGCGACATTGCGCTGTGGTATTGTGCGATGTTGCTATTGCGCTGTGGCGACATTGCGCTGTGGCGACATTGCGCTGTGGTGACATTGCGCTGTGGTATTGTGCGGTGCTGCTATCGCGCTGTGGCGACATTGCGCTGTGGTATTGTGCGGTGCTGCTATCGCGCTGTGGTACTGGAAGATTCTGTCTCATGCTGGTATTTTGTCTTTTCCTGAAGTACTACAGTCGGAGCTGGATTTTCATGATGCAGCGAAGAGGAATGACCTGACTCGAATGGAGCTGCTTTTGAAGAAGGGAGTGAATATCAATGTCAAAAACAATGTAGGTGAAATATTTATTTTTCTATAACCAGTGATGTAGATTCATATCCAGGTTGAACAGCATTGAAGGAAGATACAATGAGCATTTACAATATTTCACGTGCGTACTTTCAGTGCACAGGGTCCATTCTGGAAATAGGAGTATAAATTACTGGACATACTCAGCCGATAAACAGCATCAGTGCAGAGAGAAAAAAAAAGTTAATATTTCAGAACCTTAAATCAGAACTGGAATAAATGATAAATTTTTCTGTTTTAAGCAAGTATGGAAAGTATGGTAGCTACATTTGCCGGTGACATCAAGGTAGATAGAAAACTGTGTTGTCAAGAGAAGATAAAGAGTCTTACAGAGAGATAGGGATGGGTTAAGTGGGTGAGCAAAATTCTATAGATAGAATGTAATGTGGGTAAATGTGAATTTGTCCACTTTAGGCCGGAGGGATAGAAAAGCAATATACTATTTAAATGTTGAGAGATTGCAGAACTCAGTGGTATGGAGGATCTGGGTGTCTTGGTACGTGAATCACAAAAGGTTAGTGTGCAGGTACAGCAAGTGATTAGGAAGGCAAATTAATTATTAGTGTTTATTGCAAGAGGAATGGGATATACATGTAGGGAAATGAGACCTCATCTGAAATACTGACTGTGTACAGTCTTGAGCTCCTGATCTCCTTATTTAGGAAAATACATAATTGCATTGGAAACAGTTCAGAGTCGGTTCACTCAACTGATTCCTGGGATGGAGAGGTTATCTAACAAGGAAAGATTGAGCAGGTTGGGCTTATACCCATTGGAGTTTAGAAAAATGTAACATATTAGATCCTGAGGGGACTTCATACGGAGGATACCAAGGCAATATTTTCCCTTGTAGGGAGAGTAGAACAAGGGGACATAGTTTAAAAATTAGGGGTCACCCATTTTTTGTTTTAAATTAATTATTTCGTGAAATATGTTGCCTGTCCCTAATTGCTCTTGAATTGAGTGTTTTGCTGGACCATTTCGGAGGGCAGTTAAGAGTCAACCACATTGCCGTGGAGCTGGTGTCACAAGTAGGCCAGTCCGGGTAAGATAGATTTCCTTCCATAAAGGACATGAGAGAGCCAGGTGAGCCTTCATGACAATTGTTGATTGATTTATTCATGGTCACCATTACTGACACTAGCTTTATAGTCCATATTTATTCATGTAATTTAAGTTCTACCAGCTGCCATGGTGAGATTTGAATCCATGATCATGAGCCTGGGCCTCTGGATTACTCGACCAGTGATGCTACCATTGTGCCACAATCACCCCCTGAAGACGGAGATGAGGAGAGGTTTGTTTTCTGTTGGGGGTTGTTAATCTTTAGAATTCTCTCACCTAGCAAGCAGTGGACGCTGGATCATTGAATATCTTCAAAGCTGAGTTAGACAGATTTTTGATCTACAAGGGAGTCGAGGGTTATGGGTATGGACAGGAAAATGGAGTTGCCATGATCTTATCGAATGGCGGTTTTCAGGAGATGAATGGCCTTCCCCTAATTCTTACAATCTTGTGTACAAAGGCGTGGGGAGAGTGGGGAAGGAACACTAGGGCATAGGTTGTAAAGCAGGTGTGATTAAATGACAAATGGAGTGACATTGAAAGACAAAGCCGTGGGACAAATAAAGAAAAACAACACCTGGAGGAGGAATAAATAGAAAAGCTGGTTATAGAGTCATAGAATTATACAACACAGAAAGAGGCATTTCAGCCCATCGTCTGTACCGGCCATCAAGCACCTATCCTAATCCCATTTTCCAGCACTTGCAGTTATAGCCTTTTATGCTATGGAGTTTCAAGTACTCATCTAGATGCTTCTTAAATGTTGTGAGTGTTCCTGCCTCTACTACCCTATCAGGCAGTAAGTTTTAGATTCCCACCACCCTCTGGGTCAAATGGGTTTCCCTCAAATCTCTTCTAAATCTCTTGCTCCCTGCTGCCCCCCCCCCCCCCCCCCCCCCCCTCACATTTACATCTAGATTGTTAATGTACACTACAAACAACAGAGGACCCAGCACTGATTCCTATGGTACACCACTGGACACAGGCTTCCAGTTACAAAAACAACCTACGACCATCAGCCTCTGCCTTGTTCCACTAAGCCAATTTTGGATCCAATTTGCCAAATTGCCTTGGATCCAATGGGCTCTTCTCTTCTTGATTAGTCTCCCATGCGGGACCTTGTCAAAAGCATCACTGAAGTTCATGTAGAGTCCATCAATTGCACTGCCCTCATCTGCATAACTCATCACCTCCTCGAAAAGTTTGTTATACATGATCTCCCTGTGAAAAAGATATGCTGACTGTCCTTGATTAATGCTTGCCTCTCCAAGCGGAGATTACAGAATTTTTTCCAATCATTTCTCTACCACTGGCCTGTAATTTCCTGGGTTTTCCCTTCTTCGATAATGGTACCAAATTAGATGCCCTCCAGTCCTGTGACACCTCTTCTGTGACCAGAGAGGATTTGAAAATTAGCATCAGAACCCTTGCAATCTCCTTCTTTGCCTCACACAGCAGCCAGGATACATCTCATCTGGGTTTTTATACACTTTGAAGCCTGTTAATACCTCCTCCTTCTCAATGCTAACCTGTTCAGTTATATTGCAGTCCCCCTCCCTGATTTCTATACCTGCATCATCCTTCCCCATAGTGCAAAATACAAATTTTCTTCCTCACCTTGTTTTTGGGCTCCACACACAGGTTTCTCCCTTGATCTTTAACAGGCCCTACTCTTTCCTTGGTTACCCTCTTGCCCTTAATATACTCATAAAACACCTTGGGAATTTCCTTTATTTTGCCCATTAGTGTATTTTCATGCCCCCTCTTCGCTCTCCTAATTTCATTTTTTAAGTACCCTCCCTGCACTTTCTGTTCTCCTCTCAGGCATCCACTGTTTTCAGCCGCTGTATCTGCCGTAAGCCTTCATTTTTTCCCTTATCCAATCCTATATATCCATTGACATCCAGGGTTCTCTGCACTTGTTGCTCGACCCTTTACCGGAACATGTTGGCCCTCTACGCACTCTATTTCCTTTTTTGCTTCCAACAGGAGGTGGAGTTGCTCTATTGGTTAAAGATCCGGTAGCACAGTGGTTAACACTGTTGCTTCACCAGGGACCCTGGTTCGATTCCCAGCTTGGGTCACTGACTATGCGGAGTCTGCACATTCTCCCCGTGTCTGCGTGGGTTTCCTCTGGGTGCTCTGGTTTCCTCCCACAGGCCCGAAAGACGTGCTGTTAGGTGCATTGGACATTCGGAATTCTCCCTCAGTGTACCTGAATAGGCACTGGAGTGTGGCAATTGGGATTTTCACAGTAACTTCATTGCAGTGTTAATTTAAGCCTACTTATGACACTAATAAAGATTATTACGATGACATCAAGGCTGTATTAAGAAATTATATTAACACTAGGGGCCAAAATGTTGAATTGATTTGGATGGAAATAAGAAACAAGGGGAAAAACACCTTGGTAGGAGTAATATACAGGCCCCCGAAGAATACTTCCAAAGTGGGGCATGGAATGATCCAAAAAATAATGAGGGCTTGTGAGAAGGATACAGTGGTAATCATGGGGTTTTTAACATGTATATTGACTGGATTAATCAAATTGGCAAAGGTAGTGATATAACCTGCCTGCTTACCATTGGTTGGGGACTAATGGCAATCCCACAATCCTTTGGGAGTATGAGCTTCCCCAATGAGGGGGGCGGAGAAATCATTAGCAGATTCCCTGCATAAATAAAGCTGGCCAGTTTGGAACCGGCCAGAGGAGAGTGAGCAGCAAAGGAGTTGCTGCTGCTGCTGATATATAAATATATGTTATTGTAAATAAATGTTATTTCTTTCTATCCTTCAACTCGTGCTGGATTCTTCGTGGCCCTCACAAAAGGTAGCCTCGTGGGTGATTTCATAGAGTGTATGAGAGATTGTGTCTTAGAGCAATATGGTATGGAGCCAACCAGGGAGCAGGCTATTTTAGATTTAGTATTACGTAACAAAGAAGGTTTGATAAAATAGTCTTGTCATTAAGGATCCTCATGGAAGGAGTGATCACAGCATGCTAGAATTTCCAATCCAGATTGAGTGAGAGAAGATATAGTGCCATACTAGAGTTTTAGTGTTGGGCAGAGGTAATTATGCAGGCCCGAGGAAAGAGTTGGCCCAAGTAGACTGGGCACAAATAATTGAGGGTAGAACAGTTGAGGAACAATGGTGGATGTTCAGGGAGATATTAAATACCTCTCAATTAATGTATACTCCTGAGAAGAAGAGGAATTGCAAAAGGGAGAAAAATGGTCCATGGCTAAACAAGGAAGTCAAAGAGGGCACAAAGACAAAAACTAGGGCATACCATACTGCAAAAGCGAGTGGTAAACTGGAGGATTGGGAGAACTTTAGGTTCAGCAAAAGGCTATTAAAAAATCAAAAGAGCTGAGATGAACTTCGAAAAGAAACAGGCAGAAAACATAAACACTGAGACCAAAAGCTTCTATAAGTATATAAAGAGGAAGAGAATAGTTAAAGTAAATGTTGGCCCTTTAGAGGACAATTCTGGTGAGGTAATAATGGAGAACACCGAGATTACGGAGGCACTGAATCAATATTTTGCCTCTGTTTTCATGGTTGAGGGTAATAAAAAAATTCCAAAAACTGCAGTTAATGCAGAGGAACTTGGTGCAATATCCATCACTAGGCAGAAGGTATTGAATGAATTAATGGAATTAAACACAGATAAATCTCTGGGACCTGTTGGTCTGCACCATAGGGTATTAAAGGAGGTGGCAGCAAAGATAGTGGATGCATTGGTTACAATATTTCAAAATTCCCTGGATTCTGAAAAGGACCCGTGGATTGGAAACACGCTAATGTGACGCCCCTATTCAAAAATGGAAAGGCAAAAAGTTGGAAACTATAGACCGGTTAGCTTGACCTCAGTGGTAGGGAAGTTGCTGGAATAAATCATTAAGGAGGAGATGACTGAACATTTAGAAAGACAAAGCTCAATCCACCATTGTCAGCATGGTTTTATGAAGGGTAAGTCATGCTTGACAAACTTGCTTGAGTTCTTTTGAGGACATAAACAGCAAGGTGGGTAATGGGGAACCTGTGGATGTGGTATATCTAGAGGTTAACCATTTTGGTCTTAAAAAGTAGAAAGGAAAATTCTTATCTAAATGGAAAGCAGATTCAAAATGCCTCTGGGCAGAGAGATCTGGGTGTCTTTGTTCATGAATCGCAGAAAGTTGGTATGCAGGTACACCATGTAATAAAAAAGGCAAATGGAATGTTAGCATTTATTGCAAAAGGACTGGAGTATAAAAGAAGTGTTGTTACAATTGTATTTGGTGTTGGTGAGACCACTTCTGGAGTATTGTGTCCAGTTGTGGTCTCCTTATTTGAGGAAAGATGTGACATTGGAAGCGGTTCAGAGGAGGTTCACCAGATTGTGTCCGGGAATGAAAGGGTTTGCGTATGAGGAGAGATTAAACAGTTTGGGCTTGAACTCGCTAGAGTTTAGAAGAATGAGAGGGGATCTGATCGAGGTATCTAAAATACTACAAGGGATTGATCAGGTAAACGTAGACCAACTATTCCCCCTTGTGGGGGCAATCGAGAAGGAGAGGTCACGTATATCGGTTGAGAGGCGGTAGATTTAAAACTGAGATGAGGAGGCACTACCTCTCGCAGAGAGTGGTGAATTTGTGGAATTCGCTGCCCCATAATGCAGTGGAGTCTGAATCAATAAATGGTTTCAGGAAGGAGATAGATATATTTCTGATTTTTTAAAAACGGGTTAAAGGGATATGGGGAACAGATAGAGGTGAATTTGAGACCTCTAAGCCTTTCACACTTTGCATATCCCAATTAATATTGGGGAAGTTGAATTCCCCTACGATTATTACCCTATTTCATAGCATTTTTTTTACAGTGCGGAAGGAGGCCATTTGGCCCATCGGGTCTGCACTGGCTCTTGAAAAGAGTACCATACTTAACCCAAACTCCACCCTATCCCCGTAACCCTGCAACCCCATCTAACCTAAGGGCAATTTAGCATGGCCAATCCACCTAATCTGCACATCTTTGGACTGTGGGAGGAAACCAGAGTACCCGGAGGAAATCCACGCACACACGGAGAGAACATGCAGACACCCTGGCGCGGTGAAGCCGTCGTGCTAACCACTATGCTACCGTATTTTTACATTTCTCCTTGATTTGCCTACATATCGACTCTTATATCCCTGACTGCTTGGGGGACTAGTACACTCCCAGCAATGTGATTGCCCCCTTTTTGTTTTTATGCTGCACCCATGAAATGAAATGAAAATGAAATGAAAATCGCTTATTGTCACAAGTAGGCTTCAAATGAAATTACTGTGAAAAGCCCCTAGTCGCCACGTTCCGGTGCCTGTTCGGGAAGCTGATAGGGGAATTGAACCGTGCTGCTGGCCTGCCTTGGTCTGCAATTGAGGAGCCTGCTAACATATCAGCCCTCCTCACTGCAGTAATTGACTCCTTAATCAATATTGTGGCACCATCTCTTCTTTTGCACCACTGCCCTCCCCTATCCTGCCTGAAGATTCCATACCCTGGAATATTGAGCTGCCAGTCCCACCCCTCCCTCACCTTGCCTCTGTGATAACAATAATATCATACTCTCATGTGTTAATCAATGCCCTCATCTGCCTTACCTGTGAGACTCTCTGTTCTGCGCGTTCGCGGGAGATAGCAATCTCAACTGCCCGCTGCAAATCCAAGTGAGTTTCTGTTCGGAGCTTCCATTGAGTCGTTGCATTGCGGATCCCACAAACCAAACGGTCTCTCAGATCTTCCTTTAACATAGTTCCGAACTCTCCGAATTCAGTGAGTTTTCGTAGGCGTGCCAAAAAGTCTGTAATGGATTCGCCCTGACCCTGGGTGAAACCGAAAGTGCTATCTAGCCGTGGTATATTCTCTTGTGTCTTAACATGTCCACAAGCCCATCTTTGCTCTGCCTTCCTGACTGACTTGGTTTTTCTTCTATATTTGGCTGTGTACTATCCCTTACTGTACCTCCACCTTGTAACCCAACCCCTGCCAAATTAGTTTAACCCTCGCACCGACAGCATTAGCCAACCTTCCCGCAAGAAAGTTACTCCTGTTCCGGTTCAGTTGCCACCAGTCTGACTTGCACCTGTCCCACCTTCTCAGCAATGGACCCAGTGATCCAGGAAACTAAAGCCTCCCCCCCCCCCCCCTGCACCATCTCTTCAGCCATGCATGCATCTGTTCTATCCTCCTATTCTTATACTTGACTATGGAGACCAAAACTGAACATGGTCGTACCAGAAATTTAAAAAGAAACACAAAAGAGCAGTAAGATCTAAAATTGTTGAGCACAGTTTGAGTCTCGAAAGCTGTAATGGAAATATCGATGTTTTGTTTGAGGTGCGGAGCCAGGTGCAACGCTGCTCACTTCTGCCGTTGTACAAACAGTAGGATTTTCCATTATTTTCATTCACAAGCAGCTGCTTTCATTAATCAGAAGCTGTTAGTTGTCTATAGTCATCACATCAGTCAGATTATCAGCCCTGGGACGCAAAGGAGTTCTTTGTTATTTGTGGCAAGATTTATGCCACAAACTATATCACTAAAAACGGATTATTGTCATATTGTCTAATATCATGTTGTTTTGTGTGGGAGCTTTCTATTTGCAAATTGGCTGCTGTATTTCCTAAATGACTATGCTGCAATAGTGTCTCATTCATGTTACAACCTCGATGGAGGTCACAGGGTGTGGACCATCTGCTTCTCCGTGGCCTCTACCAAGTACAAACTTCTCCAGTAACAGGCGGGACTTCACCCTTACCGAGGGGAGGCCATTTGAGTATAAAAACCCGGGCCTGAATGTAGTACAGGGCGGGTGACCCTTCGGGGAGTGGAGTAGTTTTTTTTTTTTTAAATATGTTTTATTGAAATTTTTTTTCCCAAACAACAATTTTTCCCCTCTTACAAAGCAAACGCAACAATAACAATACAGAAATTTTTAACAATACACAAGTAACAAAACCCCATTATCTTTGACCTAAACTAAATTAACCCCCCCCCCTTCCCCCTGGGTTGCTGCTGCTGGTCATCTGTCTTCCCTCTAACGTTCCCCTAGGTAGTCGAGAAATGGTTGCCACCGCTTGAGCTGATCCTCTCAGGGCAAACTTTATCTGCTCCAGTTTAATGAACCCCGCCATATCATTTACCCAGGCCTCCAGTCCGGGGGGTTTCGCCTCCTTCCACATGAGTAGGATCCTGCGCCGGGCTACTAGGGACGCAAAGGCCACAACGTCGGCCTCTTTCGCCTCCTGCATTCCCGGCTCTTCCGCAACTCCAAATAGAGCTAACCCCCAGCCTGGTTTGACCCGGGCCTTCACCACTCGCGAAATCACTCCCTTCCGATACCCTTCCAGTGCCAGGCACGCCCAAAACATATGTGCGTGGTTTGCCGGGCTCCCGCCACACCTCCCACATTTGTCCTCCACTCCAAAGAACCTGCTCAATCTTGCTCCCGTTATGTGTGCTCTATGTAGCACCTTAAATTGAATCAGGCTAAGCCTGGCGCATGAGGAAGAGGAATTTACCCTGCTTAGGGCATGAGCCCACATACCCTCCTCTATCTCCTCCCCTAGTTCTTCTTCCCACTTTCCTTTTAGTTCGCCCACCGACTCCTCCCCCTCTTCCCTCATCTCTCGGTAAATATCTGACACCTTGCCCTCTCCGACCCACACCCCTGAAAGCACCCTGTCCTGTATCCCCTGAGTCGGGAGCAACGGAAATTCCCTCACCTGTTGTCTAGTAAACGCCCTCACCTGCATATATCTCAAGAAATTTCCCCGGGGCAACTTATACTTTTCCTCCAATGCTCCCAAGCTCGCAAAAGTCCCATCTATAAATAAATCTCCCACCCTCCTAATTCCCAACTGGTACCAGCTCTGAAATCCTCCATCCATTCTTCCTGGGGCGAACCTATGGTTGTTCCTGATTGGGGACCCCACCAGGGCTCCCCGCACCCCTCTCTGTCGCCTCCACTGTCCCCAGATATTCAATGTTGCCGCCACCACCGGGTTTGTGGTAAACTTTTTAGGTGAGATCGGTAGCGGCGCCGTCACCAGTGCCTCTAAACTCGTCCCTTTACAGGACTTTCTCTCCAGTCTTTTCCACGCCGCTCCCTCACCCTCCATCATCCATTTACGTATCATTGCCACATTGGCGACCCAATAGTAATCGCCCAAGTTCGGTAGTGCCAATCCTCCTCTGTCCCTACTACGCTGAAGGAACCCCCTCCTTACTCTCGGAACTTTCCCTGCCCACACGAAGCTCGTGATGCTCCTGTCTATTTTATTAAAAAAGGTCTTGGTGATTAGTATAGGGAGACTTTGAAATACAAATAAGAACCTCGGGAGGACCATCATCTTAATTGCTTGCACCCTGCCCGCCAGCGATAGAGGCTGCATGTCCCACCTCTTGAAGTCCTCCTCCATTTGTTCTACCAACCGTGTCAGATTAAGTCTGTGCAAGGTTCCCCAGCTCCTAGCGATCTGAATCCCCAGGTATCGGAAGTTTCTTTCCACTTTCCTTAGAGGCAAGCCTTCTATCTCTCTACTCTGGTCCCCTGGATGTATCACAAATAATTCACTCTTCCCCATGTTTAGCCTATACCCCGAGAAATCCCCGAACCCCCTCAAAATTCGCATAACCTCTATCATCCCCCCCGCTGGGTCCGACACGTATAACAATAGGTCATCCGCGTATAACGAGACTCTGTGTTCTTCTCCCCCTCTAATCACCCCTCTCCATTTCCTGGAGTCTCTCAACACCATGGCCAGAGGTTCAATTGCCAACGCGAACAACAATGGAGACAGCGGGCATCCCTGTCTTGTTCCCCTATATAGTCGGAAATACTCCGATCTATGTCGACCTGTAACTACGCTTGCCGTTGGAGCCCCATAAAGAAGTCTAACCCAGCTAATAAACCCGTTCCCAAATCCAAACCTCCTTAACACTTCCCATAAATACTCCCACTCCACCCTATCAAATGCCTTCTCTGCGTCCATTGCCGCCACTATCTCTGCCTCCCCCTCCACTGGGGGCATCATTATCACCCCTAATAGTCGTCGCACGTTAACATTCAGTTGTCTCCCTTTTACGAACCCTGTCTGGTCTTCGTGCACCACCCCCGGGACACAGTCCTCTATCCTCGATGCCAGTACCTTTGCCAACAATTTGGTGTCCACGTTCAATAATGAAATGGGTCTATAGGACCCGCACTGCAACGGATCTTTATCCCTCTTCAAAATTAACGATATCGTCGCCTCCGACATCGTCGGAGGTAGAGTCCCCCCTTCCCTGGCCTCATTGAACGTCCTCACCATCAACGGAGCCAACAAGTCCACATATTTTCTGTAATATTCCACCGGGAACCCGTCTGGTCCCGGGGCCTTCCCTGCTTGCATGCTTCCCAGTCCCTTGGGGAGTGGAGTAGTTATATGTACATTTTAATAAACCGTTATTTTTGCATCCTACCCTTCGTTCCTTGTGATCACTGCAGATTCTACGTTCATTAAAGTGCTTTATTGCGCCTTGGGTTCATAACCGTCTGTAGATCTAAAAATGGTGTTGTTGGAACTGAACTGTGAGCAAGGAGTACCAGGTCGTCCTTGGGTGCAGAACTGTAAAAACATTAATTATTTGTAGCTTTTCTATCTTTAGTTGTTTGCAGTTCAAGTACTGTTGAATAAAATAGAATTTAAAAAGGAAAAATATATTGTACTACAAGGAAATTTTGTTCCATCTGTACTTTGGGAGAAAAATTTCCTAACTCTTACTCCATGACAAGTGAATTCTCTGGGAGCAAAGGAAATAATTTTGGAAAAGTGGATGGAGACCTATTCTTGTGAGACACTCTCTCTCTATATTGACCCAAATCTCTCTGACTGTGATCCCTTTACATTGAACTG
Source organism: Scyliorhinus torazame (assembly GCF_047496885.1). Classification (NCBI taxonomy): domain Eukaryota; kingdom Metazoa; phylum Chordata; class Chondrichthyes; order Carcharhiniformes; family Scyliorhinidae; genus Scyliorhinus; species Scyliorhinus torazame. Next base: position 66,832,945 of record NC_092718.1, read on the forward strand.
AATAGCTGGCTCTCTGACCCTTTACACTGCCCCGGATATTGGAGTCTCTATCTGAACCACAGTCTTCAGTTTTAGTCTTCGTACTGAAGGAAGGATATGCTTGCATTGGAGGTGGTCCAGTGAAGGTTCACTGAGATGAGAGGGTTGCCCTCTAATGAGAGGCTGAGTAAATTCTATATTCTCTGGTGTTTAGAAGAATAAGAGGTGATCTCATTGAAACAGACAAGATACTGAAGGGGCTTGACAGGGTGGACACTGAGAGGTTGTTTACCTTGGCCGGGGAATCTAGAATATGGGAGCAGAATTTCAAGATAAGGGGTCCATCATTTAGGATTGAGATGAGGAGAAATTTCTTCACTTAAACGTTGTGAATCTTTAAAATTCTCTACCCCAGAGGGTTGTGGATGCTCCATCATTGAATATATTGTTGGCATAGGGGGCAGATGGAAAAGTGCTGTTAAGATCAGCCATGATCATATTGAATGGCGAAGCAGGTTCGATGGGTTATAAGTTCTTTTGTTCTTTACACTGCCCTGGATATTGCGATCTCTGCCTCGGATATCTGTGTTTCCCCAGGGCAGAGAAGTATTACTGTGAATCGAATGCTTCATGCTCATGAGGCAGCTCCCCTAACAGCCATCTTCAGCTATTTGAACCGGGAATCAAGGCAAGTGAATGAGGAGCAGAGGTTTGGGTTGGGAATGCGGTGTCTTCGGGTTGTGGGGTTGGCGTGTGCCGAGAGATGGGCAGACTAATAGTGTGGGCTTGGGCATACTGGGGTTGGGAGGGGGGGGGGTGGATGGAGGCGGAGTGAGGCGTTGGATGTGCCAGTTTCTAATACGGTTTGTTTGATGAAGGGGACAGTAATGAGAGGTGCATCGAAGACAGCCAATATTCTTCGAATGTTGCTTTTCAGATAGACCGGACGGCTCTACACTGGGCAGCTGGGGCAGGACATGACCAGGCGGTGAAATTGCTCCTTGATCACGGTGCCACAGTGGATGATCAAGACAGTGTAAGTCACTTCAAACGTTCCCTCTTCGCATACGACAGGTTTGCAATTTCTGGATTGTTTAACTTGCAACAATCTACTCGGTGGAAATCAGCGCAACCACAGCAGCTGTGCAGTCACAAACACTGCAACTGGATAAGAAAGATGCAGCCCGAGTGTGACTGGGTCAGATTGAAAATGGAGCCTAGTAACTGGCTGTTAACATAGAAAGTTTATGGCATAGAAAGAGGCCACTTGGCCTATCATTCCTGCGCTAACAGACTACTGAAGTTTTGCCAGAATAAGTACTGAGAAGTCAGCCATTTACAATCTATAGATCATTAACTTTGCCAGTAAGAATAGAAGAGCAGAGTATTTTTTAAAAGGCATGAAACTTCTAAATGTTGCTGTTCAGAAATACTTGGGTGTACTTGTACCAGGAGCACAGAATGTTAGCACTTAGCTGTAGCAAGCAATTAGGAAAGGAAGTGGCTCATTGCGGATTGAATGATGAATACGGAGGGCTTTGCTACAATGGTACAGGGCTTTGGTGAGTGGAATATTGGGCCGTAACTTCCTTGAGTGGCAATCAGCATCGTTGGATTGCTGCTCTGTGCCCACTTAGCTACATCCCTACCTGTGGGCCAGACGAGATCCAGAAATTGCAGATGTCTCCAATGCCCAGTGTCGCAGTTCTGTAGAGTTGGATCGAGGGAGGACACACTTTTTTTTCACAGCACTAACTGTTGTAAACCAGATAGATTTAAAGGTCCAGTGAAATAGACAGACCAGGGAGAACGTTAGAGCCGAAGGTAGGGGGATAGGATTTGAGGGATGAGTGGGTAGGAGGTCAGATAGGATTGGGGGAGTGTTGGAGGTTGGGTGAAGGTGGGGGCATCTCGTTTTGGGGTCGGGTGTGTGGAAAGGTGTCCAATGTGGGGGTGGGGGTCTGGGCCTTTATAGTAATTCACCACAAGTTAGAAGAGGTTTTAATTTTTCTAACATTTTTTGAATAACCATTGGTGTAACCCTGGTGGAGCCATTTGAAGTTTGCAATTTAAATCACATTTCCAGATGGTTCCCAGCATAGGGGAATTGTCCAGAGGAAGTTTGCAATCGGCAATTACCATGCAAATAATAATCTTTATTGTCACAAGTAGGCTTACATTAACACTGCAATGAAGTTACTGTGAAAAGCCCCATGTCACCTCATTCCGGCTCCTGTTTGGGTACACAGAGGGAGAATTCAGAATGTCCAAATTACTTAACAGCACGTCTTTTGGGACTTGTGGGAGGAAACCGGAGCACCCAGAGGAAACCCTGGGGACACGGGGAGAACGTGCAGACTCCGCGCAGACGGTGACCCTAGCCGGGAATCGAACCTGGGGCCTTGGCGCTGTGAAGCAACAATGCTAATCACTGTGCTATCATGCCACCCATCCTTATCCGTGAAGTTCTGAGAGGGATTCCCCAGTGCATCTTTGGGGTACCGCACGCCAATCCAACGCTGGTAACATTGTTTGGGTTTTGTGTCAGTATTTTGAAGGTGGGATATGCTTGAAATGTACACAGTGCAGTGAATGTTAACTAGATTTGTTCCAGTCTGAGAGGGTTGTCCGATTATGAGAGGCTGTGTAAATTGGGCCTATATTCTCTGAATTTAGAAGAATGAAAGGTGATTTCATGGAAACATACAAGATTCTGAAGGGGATTGTCAAAGTAGACACTGAGAGGTTGTTTGCCCTGGCTGGGGAGATGAGAATTTATTTTATTCCGGTGTGTGTGATTCTTTGATATTCTGTGAGCCAGAGGATGTCGGTCGGACCCATTGTAACTGGGTTAGTTTGCTGCTGATCCCATTTGGTTGAGTTCTGTATGTTTGCTCCTACAGTTTGGGATGAACGCGTTGCTTCTAGCTGCCTGGTTTGGTCATCTCCGCATTCTTCGAACACTGGTCAACGTTGGAGCCAAGCTGTCGTGTGAAAACAAAGTACGTAAATCATTGGGTTGCAGGTCACTGTTATAGAGTGTTATTATTATACATCTGATTTAAACCCTTTGCTGATGGATGTCATCAGTAAGTGCTGTGATGTCATTATAGAATCCCTACAGTGCAGAAGGAGGCCATTCCGCCCATCGGGTCTCCACCAACCCTCTGAAAGACCACCCTGCCTAGGCCCACTCCCCCATCCTATCCCCGTAACCTTATAACCCCACCTAACCTGCACATCTTGGGACACTAAGGGAAATTAGTATTGCTATTGTTACCTGTGTACATTTGTATTTAACTGTCATTAGTTCTAATTCTATTCTGTTACTGTTATTTCCTGGGGTTAAGCGGGGAGGAGGATGTGAGGTGTAACTATACCCCAGAGGGTCAATCTATCCCATGGGGTGGTGTGACTTTGGCTTGGTGTCACGGATTCTAATTTCCCCCTTTGTTTACTGCCTTGTCATATGTTTGTACATGAAAGGCATTAAATAAGTTGAATTTATTTTTGCCCACCCCTATCTTTCCCCATTTATAATGAGAATGAGGATGTAACATTAGAATGAAAAGGCAAGGTGCACAAAGGATTGGAGAGTCAGATAGCACTGGAGTAAGAAACAATGAGCAGTTATTAAGTGGGGTCAGTATGAGAAGAAATGTAGTAAGGTCTAAATTAGATTTGCAGTGCATATGCATGAACTCATGAGGCATGGTAAATGAGGTTGGTGCAGGAGGTAACGTGAGTGTATAGTGTTAAGGCAATAATGGGAATCCTGGCTCAGAAAAGGCTGCACTTGGCACTAAATGTTTCTGGATGCAAGGTGCCCACGTGAGATTGGAAAGGTGGAATTGTGGCAGAACATAAGAAACAGGAGCATGAGTGAGCCATTCAGCCCCCACACTCGCGAGCCGACTCAACCACTCAAAAACAAAACATGGTTTATCTGATGCCGGCCTTAAATCAACTTTCTTGCTTTCCTCCCGTAACCCTGGACTCCCTTGACAATAAAATATCTGCCGAATTCAGCCTTGAATATTTTCAGTGACCCAACCTCAAACTGGTTGCTGGGGGTCAGAGCCCCAAAAACTAACCACCCTTTGGGAGAAGAAATTCCTCTTCATTTCAGTCTTAAATGGGAAACCTCTTATTTTCAAACGGTGCCCCCTAGTTCTAGATTCCTCTATGAGGAGAAACATTCACTCAATATCTACTCTGGTCGGGGGTGGGGCGGGGGGGGGGGGCGTGCATTGGGTGGGAGCATGGGTGACCATCATTGCTGGGCATGGATGGGGTGGCATGCAGCATGGTGCTGGGCAGGGCCAGTGCCAGGTGTATGGTTGTCAGGGTGGGCGGGGGTGACGGGCAGGATCAGTGTGCCCAGGGGACGATGTCCGTGTGCATCCCGGTGAAGGTCATTTAGCTTTTTGCAGCTCTATGTGGCAGTCTTCCAGGTCACACTACCCGTGCTGATGGCCACTGCCACTTCCTCTCAGGTGGCACTGGCTGCTCTGTAGTTGATCCGCCAAGCCCCTCAGGAGAATAGGGTATCCTCTTGTGACTCTACTGCGTCCAGCAGGCGGGCCAGGTTGGCATGCCCGAGTCTTGGAATCGGTCTCCTTGGTGGCATGGCTGCATTTTGTACGGGCTTACCTCTGCGGGATCGGTTTAAGTGCTGCTCCCCTTTGTTAGCAGGGGGCTGGTGAGTGCGGTCCTGGTGAATCAGCCTGCAGGACAGACATTTGTGGCATGAAGCCTGTGGGGCCTCGTTAAGTGAACCAGTTAACATTTGATACTGGTGACGGCCTCGCTGGGTTGACCATCGGAAAGCTGGTGGTTCCCGCCCGCTCCACACTTCGAAACCTTTCCGTTAGTGGCTGGTTTAGCATCGTGGGCTGAGCAGCTGGTTTGTAATTTAGAACAAGGCGATCAGCGCAGGTTCAATTCCCGTACCTACCTCCCCAAACAGATGTCGGAATGTGGCGACTAGGGGCTTTTCACAGTAACTTCATTGAAGTCTACTTGTGACAATAAGCGATTATTATTATTATTAGATTGTGCCCTTGATGTCATAATGATCTTGATGTGAGACCTGAACATGTTCCACCTTAAGCTGCATTTGAATGGGCCACCAGGATGCCTATTCCTCTATCCTCATCCACCCAACCCAGGTCACAGACAAAGTCTCCTGATTTTCAGCATGGCTTTAATTTTGTTCAGTTGTCCTTAAAGGCTCGTGTTACTGTGAATCTTATCTTCTCATGTCCTGTGGCTTTCACTCCCAATTGCTTTTTTTAAAAAATATTTTATTGAAAATTTTTGGCCAACCATCACAGTACATTGTGTATCCTTTACACAGTAATATCACAATATAAATAACAATGGCCAGTTTTATAAACAATAAATAAATAATATATAAACAAAAACAAAACTAAATGGCAACTGCCTTGTCCCAGATAAATATTCTCCAAAAATATGTTTTAACCGTCCAATATACAATTATCTATAACAACAACCTATACATATTATACTTATATACTTATATATTAACATCCCTGAGAATCCCTCTGGTTCCTCCCCCCCCCCCCCCCGGGTTGCTGCTGCTGTCTTCTTCTTTTCCATTCCCTCTATCTTTCTGTGAGGTATTCGACGAACGGTTGCCACCGCCTGGTGAACCCTTGAGCTGATCCCCTTAGGACGAACTTAATCCGTTCCAGCTTTATAAACCCTGCTATGTCATTTATCCAGGTCTCCACACCCGGGGGCTTGGCTTCCTTCCACATCAACAGTATCCTGCGCCGGGCTACTAGGGACGCAAAGGCCAAAACATCAGCCTCTTTCGCCTCCTGCACTCCCGGCTCTTCTGCAACCTCAAATATAGCCAACCCCCAGCTTGGTTCGACCTGGACCCCCACCACCTTCGAAAGCACCTTTGTCACCCCCACCCAAAACCCCTGTAGTGCCGGACATGACCAAAACATTTGGGTGTGATTCGCTGGGCTTCTCGAGCTTCTGGCACACCTATCCTCCACTCCAAAAAATTTACTGAGCCGTGCTCCAGTCATATGTGCCCTGTGTAACACCTTAAATTGTATCAGGCTTAGCCTGGCACACGAGGACAATGAGTTTACCCTACTTAGGGCGTCAGCCCACAGCCCCTCCTCAATCTCCTCCCCCAGCTCTTCTTCCCATTTCCCTTTCAGCTCATCTACCATAATCTCCCCCTCGTCCCTCATTTCCCTATATATGTCTGATACCTTACCGTCCCCCACCCATGTCTTTGAGATCACTCTGTCCTGCACCTCCTGCGTCGGGAGCTGCGGGAATTCCCTCACCTGTTGCCTCGCAAAAGCCCTCAGTTGCATATACCGGAATGCATTCCCTTGGGGCAACCCATATTTTTCGGCCAGCGCTCCCAGACTTGCAAACGTCCCATCTACAAACAGATCTCTCAATTGTGTTACTCCTGCTCTTTGCCATGTTCCAAATCCCCCATCCATTCTCCCCGGAGCAAACCTATGATTATTTCTTATCGGGTACCACACCGAGGCTCCCGTCTTTCCCCTATGCCGTCTCCATTGCCCTCAAATTTTCAGGGTAGCCACCACCACCGGGCTTGTGGTGTATTTCTTCGGTGAGAACGGCAACGGCGCCGTCACCATGGCTTGTAGGCAAGTCCCCCTACAGGACGCCTTCTCCAATCTCTTCCACGCCGCTCCCTCCTCTTCTCCCATCCACTTGCATACCATTGAGATGTTGGCAGCCCAGTAGTACTCACTCAGGCTCGGTAGTGCCAGCACCCCCCTATCCCTACTACGCTGCAAAAATTCCTTCCTCACTCTCGGGGTCTTCCCGGCCCACACAAAACTCTTGATACTCTTCTCAATCCTTTTGAAAAAAGCCTTCGTGATCACCACCGGGAGGCACTGAAACACAAAGAGGAATCTCGGGAGGACCACCATTTTAACCGCTTGTACCCTCCCTGCCAGTGACAGGGATACCATGTCCCCTCTCTTGAAGTCCTCCTCCATCTGTTCCACCAACCGCGTTAAGTTTAACCTATGCAATGTACCCCAATTCTTGGCTATCTGGATCCCCAAGTAGCGAAAGTCCCTTGTTACCTTCCTCAGCGGTAAGTCCTCTATTTCTCTGCTCTGCTCCCCTGGATGCACCACAAACAGCTCACTTTTCCCCATGTTCAGCTTATATCCTGAAAATTCTCCAAACTCCCCAAGTATCCGCATTATCTCTAGCATCCCCTCCGCCGGGTCCGCCACATACACCAATAAATCGTCCGCGTAAAGAGATACCCGGTGTTCCTCTCCTCCCCTGAGTACTCCCCTCCACTTCCTGGAACCCCTCAATGCTATTGCCAGGGGCTCAATCGCCAGTGCAAACAATAATGGGGACAGAGGACATCCCTGCCTCGTCCCTCTATGGAGCCGAAAATACGCAGACCCCCGTCCATTCGTGACCACGCTCGCCATCGGGGCCCTATACAGCAGCTGTACCCATCTAATATACTCATCTCCAAAGCCAAATCTCCTCAACACCTCCCACAAATAATCCCACTCCACTCTATCAAATGCTTTCTCGGCATCCATCGCCACCACTATCTCCGCTTCCCCCTCTGGTGGGGGCATCATCATTACCCCTAGCAGCCTCCGTATATTCGTATTCAGCTGTCTCCCCTTCACAAACCCAGTTTGGTCCTCATGGACTACCCCCGGGACACAATCCTCTATCCTCATTGCCATTACCTTGGCCAGAATCTTGGCGTCTACATTTAGGAGGGAAATAGGTCTATAGGACCCGCATTGCAGCGGGTCTTTTTCCTTCTTTAGGAGAAGCGATATCGTTGCCTCCGACATAGTCGGGGGCAGCTGTCCCCTTTCCTTCGCCTCATTAAAGGTTCTCATCAGTATCGGGGCAAGCAAGTCCACATATTTCCTATAAAATTCGACTGGAAATCCATCCGGTCCCGGAGCCTTCCCCGCCTGCATACTCCTAATTCCTTTCACTACTTCCTCTATCTCGATCTGTGCTCCCAGTCCCACCCTCTCCTGCTCCTCCACCTTAGGAAATTCTAGCCGGTCCAGGAAGCACATCATTCTCTCCTTCCCATCCGGGGGCCGAGCTTCGTATAATCTTTTATAGAATGCCTTGAACACTCCATTCACTCTCTCCGCTCCCCGCTCTATCTCTCCTTCCTCATCCCTCACTCCCCCTATTTCCCTCGCTGCTCCCCTTTTCCTCAATTGATGGGCCAGCAACCTGCTCGCCTTCTCCCCATACTCATACTGTACACCCTGTGCCTTCCTCCACTGTGCTTCTGCAGTACCCGTTGTCAGCAAGTCAAATTCTACGTGTAACCTTTGCCTTTCCCTGTACAGTCCCTCCTCCGGTGCCTCCGCATATTGCCTGTCCACCCTCAGAAGTTCTTGCAGCAACCGCTCCCGTTCCCTACTCTCCTGCTTTCCTTTATGTGCCCTTATTGATATCAGCTCTCCTCTAACCACTGCCTTCAGCGCCTCCCAGACCACTCCCACCTGGACCTCCCCGTTATCATTGAGTTCCAAGTATTTTTCAGTGCACCCCCTCACCCTGAGACACACCCCTTCATCTGCCATTAGTCCCATGTCCATTCTCCAGGGTGGACGCCCTTCTGTTTCCTCCCCTATCTCCAAGTCTACCCAATGTGGAGCGTGATCCGAAATGGCTATAGCCGTATACTCCGTCCCCCTCACCTTCGGGATCAACGCCCTTCCCAAGACAAAAAAGTCTATTCGCGAATAAACTTTGTGGACATGGGAGAAAAACGAAAACTCCACGGGTCTACTCCTCCCATCTGCTCCATAAAATCTTTAAGCACCTTGGCTACAGCCGGCCTCCTTCCAGTCCTGGATCTCGACCTGTCCAGCCCTGGCTCCAGCACCGTATTAAAATCTCCCCCCATTACCAACTTTCCCACCTCTAGGTCCGGGATGCGTCCCAGCATGCGCCTCATAAAATTGGCATCATCCCAGTTCGGGGCATATACGTTGACCAAGGTCACCGCCTCCCCCTGTAATTTGCCACTCACCATCACGTATCTGCCCCCGCTATCCGCCACTATGGCCTTTGCCTCAAACATAACCCGCTTCCCCACTAGTATTGCCACCCCCCTGTTTTTCGCATCTAGCCCCGAATGAAACACCTGCCCCACTCATCCTTTGCGTAGTCTAACCTGGTCTATAAGTTTCAAGTGCGTCTCTTGTAACATAACCACGTCTGCCTTAAGTTTCTTAAGGTGTGCGAGTACTCGTGCCCTCTTTATCGGCCCGTTCAGCCCTCTCACATTCCACGTGATCAACCGGGTTGTGGGGCTTTTTACCCCCCCCCCCTTGTCGATTAGCCATCCACTTTTTCCAGCTCCTCACCCGGTTCCCACGCAGCTGTGTCCCCCCCAGGCGGCGCCCCCCCACCCACCCCACCCCATTCCGGCTCCCCCCTCTCCCCAGCAGCCCAGTTGCTTTTTAACATTTCCACTCCACAGTTTGATTGGTTGGCATGTCACAATTCATGGCTCTTCCATCCATGTTGCTGATGTGACATAACACAAGCTCACATGTCCGTCCTTGGCCTGCTGCAATCTGACAGTGAAGCCCAAGGCAAATGGAGGAACAACATCTCCATCTTCCGATCAGGCACATGTCAGCCTTCTGGGCTCAACATTATGTTTAGCAACTTAGATTGTGAATTTTCCCTTCCATTTGACCACTTTATAAATATTTTGTTTTCTTTGTCTGTCCCAAAACGAATACTACATTTCTCTCCCCCCACCCCCCCACCCCCATCTGCCACTTGTTCTTTAGTTTTGCTTTCATTGAGAAATAATCTTTGTCCTCCTATTAACACACTCTGCTACTTTACCTTAATGCCATTATCTGCACATTCTTTGATGCTACTGTTAACACTCCTTGTCTTGTGTCTATGTCACCTTTGTCACTTTCTCCTTAGCTCTGACCTATCCTTGACCCTCTATTCTTGTCTTGTCTTGTCTTGGGTGTACAGGGCACAATTTTAAAATCTACAAATGACAATAAACATGGAAGTAAAGTGAACTATGTGGAGGATGGTGATAAACTTCAAGAGGATATAAGACAGGCTGGTGAAATGGGCAGACGAAATTTAATGCAGAAAACTGAAGTGATTCAGTTTGGTAGAAAAAATGAGGAGCGGCAACATAAAATACAGGAACAGTATTTGGCTAGGTCATGGAGTTATAGAGGTCTACAGCACACAAAAGGCCCTTCGGCCCATCCTGTCTGCACCGGTCAAAAACAACTACCTAACTAATCTAATCCCATTTTCCAGCACTTGGCCCATAGCCTTGTGTGCCTTGGCATCGCAAGTGCACATCTCAATACTTCATAAATGTTATGAGAGCCTCTGCCTTCACTACCCTTTCAGGCAGAGAGTTCCAGACTCTCATCACTCTCTGGGTGAAAAGGCTTTTCCTCACATCCCCTCTGAACCTCCTGCCCCTTACCTTAATCCATGCTCCTTGATCATTGATCCCTCCACCAAGGGAAAAAGCTTCTCCCCGTCTACTCTATTTTATGTATCTCAATCACGTCCTCCCTCAGTCTCCTCTGTTCCAAAGAAAACAACCCCAGTCTATCCAATCTCTCTTCATAACTAAAGCTCTCCAGTCCAGGTAACATCCTGGTGAATCTCCTCTGCACCCTTTCCAGTGCTATCACATCCCTCCTATACCTATAATGTGGATTCCAGAAATGCACACAGTACTCTAGCTGTGGCCTAATTATCATGTAGCTGTATGTGCGCAAATCAGTGAAGGTGGCAGGGCAGATGGAGGAAATAGTTGAAGATTCTGGACCCTGTAATTCAGGACATAAGAGTACAAAAACAAGGAAGTTATGATAAACTTTCAGAAAACATGAGTGTGGTTCAGTTCTGGGCACCAAACTTTGGAAGGGATTTGAAGATATTAGAAAGTGCACTGAAAGATTCATGAGAGTGGTTCCCGGAATAGGAACCTCAAAAATATGGACAGTTGGAGAAGCTTGTTCTCTTGAAGAGGAGATTTGATAAGAGTTTCTGAAAACCATGAATAAGTTCTTGGACAGAGTAGATAGGACAGAATTGTTCTCATTGGCAGAAGAGTTGAGAACCAGAGGACATTGATTTAAGGGCGGCATGGTAGCACAGTGGTTAGCACAGCTGCTTCACAGCTCCAGGGTTCCAGGTTTGAGTCCCGACTTGGGTCACTGTCCGTGTGGAGTGTGCACGTTCTCCCCGTGTCTGCGAGGGTTTCCCCCGGGTGCTCCGATCTCCTCCCACAGTCCAAGGATGTACAGATTAGGTGGATTGGCCATGCTAAATTGCCCTGCATGTCCATAAAGGTTAGATAGGATTACTGGGTTACGGGGATAGGGTGGAGATGTGGGCTTAGATAGTGTGATCTTTCCATGGGCCGGTGCAGACTCGATGGGCCAAATGGCCTCCTTCTGCACTGTAAATTCTATGATCTAAGGTGAAAGAACCAAAGGCAACTTGAGGGAAAACCTTCAGACACAATTAGTGATTAGGATTTGGAACACCTGAGAGTGTGAAAGCAGTAGATACAATTGTAGCTTTCAAAGGGACAGCCTCCCCGAACAGGCGCCGGAATGTGGCGACTAGGGGCTTTTCACAGTAACTTCATTTGAAGCCTACTTGTGACGATAAGCGATTTTCATTCATTTTCATTCAAATTGGATAGTTATCTGAAGAGAATATATTCAGGGCTATGCGGAAAGGGTGGGCAGGTGGGACGAGTTGGGTTAATCTTGTATAGAGCTGGCATGGAAGCAACAGGTCGAATGACCTTCTGGGCTGTAACCATTCTATGATGATTCCATAACTAACTAATTTGGCTTTAATACCCTATTACTTATTGCTAAATTGTGTCCTGCAGAAAAATGATCCACAAGTGATTCAGAGTGTGTGTAATAAATATTGTATTGTTAAGGTGTGTATTCTGAGTGCAGTTTAGTTTGGGTTTGCGTTACAAGAATAATGTTTAATTAGTTTGATTCCCTTATTTTCTTGATTCAGAATGGCCTAAGTTTACTGCTTTGTGCTGCCCAAAGAGGCCATGTAAATATCCTGGAATTTATTCTGGAGGACCTGGAAGATGTGTGGCTGGACAAACCTGACAAGGTAAGTGATGTTTTCCAATTGAAGATCTTGGGGGACAGGGGCTGGTTTAGCACAGGGCTAAATCGCTGGCTTTGAAAGCAGACCAAGTCAGGCCAGCAGCACGGTTCAATTCCCATACCGGCCTCCCCGAACAGGCGCCGGAATGTGGCAACTAGGGGCTTTTCACAGTAACTTCATTTGAAGCCTACTTGTGACAATAAGCGATTTTCATTTATTTCATTTGGAATTCAGTATCTATGACAAAAGAAAGAAGAACCTGAATTCCCCAATACTCGTCCATCATTTCCTGAATTCCAGATGTCTGAATCCAATTGCTGATGCTCTTCCATGAATTCCTGATACCTCTGTAACCTCCTTCAGCCCCACAACTGTGTGTTCTTCCAATTCTGGCCTCTTGTGCATACCTTCACCTGTTTAGGCCCTTAGCTCTGAAATTCTTTCCCCACAGCTCTTTGAACCTCCCACTCCTTTCAGATCAAAGGAAATTGAGGACACGAGAGGCCAGGTTTGGAGGAGTGCAAAGCGCTGGGAACGTTGTGGGGCTGGGGGAGTTCAAAGAGATATGGAAGAATGAAGTCATGGAGGGATCTCAACACGGATGAGAATTTAAAAATTGATACATTGACCAGGGGCCAATATAGCTCAGTGAGCAGAGGGTGTACAGCAGCAACCTAGGGTTGCGAGTGGGCCGCATGAGTGGCCGGCCCTCCATTATCTCAGTGGGCTGCAAGTTTGAAGTTGGGTTTGTTCACCAACCGTGACCCCCACAAATAAGATTAAATACGTACTGAATATTTCATAATGAGTTAGAGAAAAACGTAATTGTTTCTATATTAATAGAACTGTCATCAACTTCAAATGGCATAAACAAATAGATATTTACACTTTGACTAGATGCAGATGGAGAACAAGGCTCTCACAGTCAGTATTGTGTGCAATTGGCGCTTAGTTCACTTTGCATGCCCTGCTTTAGATGTTTATCACTTTAGTCATATCGATAGGAAGAAATAGTATGCGGATGGAAACCAGTGAAATGTGGCAACCCTGTGGATGGGCAAAGGTCAACAAAATGTCCCATGGGCCGCACTCAGAATCAAGATGGACTGCAGTAGCCCCTGGACAGCAGGTTGCCCACTACTGGTATACAACCAATGGTGTTAGGATACAGAGAGCAGAGATTTGGATGAACACTTGTTCCTGGTTGAAGGTGGAGGAGCTGGCTAGGAGAGCTATGGAATAGCTGAGCCTGAGGGAGCAGAAGGATGGAGGTAGCATCCTTTTGTTACGTATAATCCCCTACAACAGGCGAACAGCCATATTTGTTTCATCTTGTATTCAGTGGTGCTATTTCACTCTTTTTCTGCTATTTTATGATGAAAACTATCTCTTCACAGATGCAGCGAACAGCATTACATCTCGCAGCAAGTTGTGGCAACCTAGAGGTAGTGGAATTCTTAATTGGCTCAGGCTGCGTCCATAGCTTGAAGGACAAGGTCAGTATGGCAAAGGTCAAGCTCATTAAATTCACAGTCAATGTAGAACATCTTTAGCATGGGAAAAGGTCCCTAGACATTTTACAGCATAATTGGACGAAAATAGACCGAGTGGAAGGTGGAGATATCAGGAAGGTTAAACAAAATGTTGTTCAAAGAGATGGATTTTAACAAGGGTCTTCAAGATGGGGAAAGAGGTGCAGAGACAGCAGGGTTTGAGGAGGACATTCGAATGGCCAAATGCTGGTGGATTCTGGGGATAGAATGGGTCAAAGCCATGAACAGATTCACATGCAGGAATAAGAATATTAGATAGTGCTGTCAACATTGCCCAGAGGGGGACTTGCGATGCGGCATTTAACGGAGCGATCGCACATGTGGGTGCTCCTGCCGGAGGTCGCATTTTGAACTCTTTTCGGCCAGGTGGCAATGGAATTCAGACCTAAAGTTTTTTACTTCGATGGTTGAAGTGTCCCGCGGTAAGGGGATGCGCAATCGGTACCGAACTAGGCAACGAAAGAAGAAGGGAATAGCTTTGAAAGTGGTGGTTTCAAGTACCCTGGTGGAGAGAAAAAAGGCGGAGGCGATACAGTGCCAGAGGCCGCCCTCTTAACCGTGGAAACTTTGACTGTGGAACTTCAGAAACTGCATTGAGCGGACTCTGGAGACCATGAGAAAGTGATCGAGGCGGCAATTTTCTCCATTCAAGGGGTCCTGGTTGAGATGGACGAGGTGGTGAAGCAGCAGGATGCAGAACTGCAGGAGCTGGGGGTTGCTCTGTCAAGGCAGAGTGACCAGATTGCTTCCATGGAGGTGGCTGACAATAAGAGCATGAGGGCTAAGGTAGACAACCTTGAAAATTGGTCGAGAAGGCAAATTCGGAGGGTGGTCGGGTTGCCGGAGGAGCTGGAGGGCCCAAACCCGACAACATTTATGGCGCAGTTGCTCTGGAAGATTGTGGGGGAGCTGGATCGAGCCCACAGGTCTTTGAGGCAGAAGCCTCGTGTTGGTGAGCCACCTTGTGCGATTATTGTGCGGTTCCACAGCTATCAAAAAAAGAGAATTTTACGATGGGCGAAGGAGCACCGAGACAGCAGAGGGGAAGGCCACGAGGTGAGAATATACTAGGATGTTGGAGTGGAGCTGGCCAGGAGGCCTGCAGCTTTTAGCAAAGCCAAGGCAGAATTAAAGTAGATAAGTCCCCAGGGTTTGATGGGATCTATCCCAGAATATTGACGGAGGCAAGGGAGGCAATTGCTGGGGCCTTGACAGTAATTTTTGTAACCTCATTGGCTGCAGGTGAAGTTCCAGAGGACTGGAAAGTAGCCAATGTTGTCCCATTGTTGTGCAGCAGGGATAATCCAGGAAATTATAGGCCGATGAGCCTAACGTCAGTGGTAGGGAAATTATTGGAAAAGACTCTTAGAGACAGGATTTACTCACATTTGGAAACAAATGGACTTATTAGTGATGGACAGCATAGTTTTGTGAAGGGGAGGTCGTGCCTCACTAATTTGATCGAGTTTTTCGAGGAAGTGACAAAGATGATAGATGAGGGAAAGGCAGTAGATGTTGTATACCTGGACTTCAGTAAAGCCTTTGACAACGTACCTCACGGTAGACAGGTACAAAAGGTGAAGTCACATGGGATCAGAGGAGAGCTGGAACGTTGGATACAGTACTGGCTTGGGTACAGTAGACAGATGGTAGCAGTAGAAGGGTGCTTTTCTGAATGGAAGACTGACTAGCAGTGTTCCACAGGGATCAGTTCTGGGACCTGTGTTCGTATTGTATAAAAATATATAAATGATTTGGAAGAAAATGTAGCTGGTCTGATTAGTAAGTTCGCAGACGACACAAAAATTGGCGGAGTTGCGGGTAGTGAAGAGGATTGTCGGGATACAGCAGGATATAAAATGGTTGAAGTCTTGGGTGGAGAAATGGCAGATGGAGATGAATCTGGACAAGTGTGAGGTAAACCGCTTTGGAAGGTCCAATGGATGTAGGAATTACACAGTAAATGGCAGAACTCTTGCGAGTATTGACAGACAGAGAGATCTGGCGGTGCATGTCCACCGATCACTGAAAGTGGCAATGCATGTGGATAAGGTGGTCAAGAAGGCATACGGCATGCTGGCCTTCATCAGTCGAGGTATTGAATACAAAAATCGGCAAGTCATATTGCAGCTGTACATGACCTTAATTAGGCCTCATTTGGAATATACAATTTGGGTTGCCACACTACCAGAAGGATTTGGATGCTTTGGAGAGGGTACAGAAGCGGTTTACCAGGATGTTGCCTGGTATGGAGGGCATTATCTTTGAGGAGAGGTTAGATAAACTCAGTTTGTTCTCACTGGAACGACTGAGGTTGAGAGGCGACGTGATAGAGGTTTACAAAATTATGAGTGGCATGGACAGAGTCGGACACTTTTTTTCCAGTGTGGAAAAGACAATTATTAGGGAACATAGGTTGAAGGTGCAAGGGGTGTCATGTGAGAGTACCTTTAAGAAATAGGTGTTTATAAATGGGTATGTATATAAATATCTGTAGTGAGAGTACCTTTAAGAAATGGGTGTTTATTACTGCAGTGATGTCAGAGTGGGTGGAGCTGGGCTGTCTGTCAGATTTTTACTTTAGTTTTAGGCTGTTTGCTGCAGGGTGTGTTTTAGTTTTGTTTTTCAGAGCTGGATAGCTACAGTCACAGCCAGAAGGTGTATGAGTCTCTCTGTAATCTAAAGACTGTAAATCGATTCTTTGGTGATTCAAAACTAATAACTGCTCTCAGTAGTGAGTTTAACCTGATGTGCTTCCATTTTTAGTCTTATGGATTTTAAAAGGACAGCTTAAGGATTACTTAGTGTTGTATTCTTTGGGGGTTATATTTGAATTGATGGTTGCTAAGATGTTCACTGTATGTTTTAAAAAGGTGAACTTGATTTCATAGAATAAACATTGTTTTGCTTTAAAGAATACTTTTCCATTTCTGCTGTACCACACCTGTAGAGTGGGCCGTGTGCTTCCCATACCACAATCTATTAAAAGTTGTGGATCAGGTGAACTCCATGATACACTTTTGGGTTCTCTAAACCCTGGCCCATAACAGGGGGAAGGTTTAGCGATTGTGAAGCAAGTTTTTTTTACATAGACGATGGTGAGTGCCTGGAACACGACGTTTAAGAGGCATTTTGATAAATAGGATGGGAATAGAGGGATACGGACCCCAGAAGTGCAGACTGTTTTAGTTTAGACAGGCATCATGAGTGGCGCAGGCCTGGAAGAACCTGTTCTTGTGTTGTATTGTTATTTGTTCTTTGTTCTTCAAACTGTTATAGGGAGTACACAATAAATAGGAATATACTAAGAGGGGTAGATGAAGTGAGAGACCTTGGTGTACAAGTACACAGGTTCTCTCCCCCCCTCCCATCCCAGGCAGCACGGCGGCGCAGTGGTTAGCACTGGGACTACGCCGCTGAGGACCCGGGTTCAAATCCTGGCCCAGGGTCACTGTCCATGTGGAGTTTGCACATTCTCCCCGTGTCTGCATGGATTTCACCCCCACAACCCAAAGATGTGCAGGTTAGGTGGATTGGCCACGCTAGATTGCCCCTTAATCGGAAAAAATATATATATTAAGAAAAAAGATTTGGAAAAAGTACACAGGTCCCTAAAGGCAGCAGTTCAAGTAGACAAGATTATAAAGAAAATATGTAGAATGCTCTCCTTCATTGGCAGAGGTATGGAATATAAAAGTAAGGATATAATGTTGGATTTGTGGAAAATTGGTGAGGCCACAAGTGGAGTATTGTGTGAAATGCTGGTCACCAAATTAGAAGGAAGGATGTAATTGCTCTGGAGAGAGTGCAGAAGAGGTTTACAAGAATGTTGCCAGGACTAGAAAAGTGTAACAATGAGGAGAGATTGGTTATTTTTCTTGGAACAAAGAAGGTTGAGGAGTGAGGTGCACAAATTATGAGGGGAAGAAAAAGATAGACGGAATAAAATTATTTCCCTTGGTGGCGAATTCTAGAACTACGAGACATAGATTCAAGATAAGTGGCAGAAGATGTAGAGGGGACATGAGGAAGCCCTTGTTTATGCAGAGGGTAGTGGGAGTCTGGAATTCACTTTCTCAGGGGCAATTACTGATGGACAATAAATGCAGTGACGGCCACACCCCATGAATGAACAAAAGAATTGCAACACTTCAAAAAGCACTTTGGGATGTCTCGCGGGGTATGAAGTGCATAATATAAATGCAAATGTTTTATTGTTACTAGGTTTTCATTTTTTTCCCCCCATACCTTCAGTTAAAAATCCATGTGCTGAACTGGGAGCTGCTGATTGTAGGTCGTGTTTAGGTGATCGTTGGTAGTCATGGCACCAATTCCACAATCTAAGCTAACTTATTAAACCTCTGGTAAATTTACAGTTTCTCGTGCTATTTTTGAGTGTATTCTCTTCCGCTTCACTGACTGTTCTGCTTAAATTTCATTGGTCTGCACATTTGGAAGGCCTACTTAGAGATGCTACCTCATTGGTTGCTAAAAGTTTAAAACTGCCAATGGAGGAGCAGGTAGAATAGGAGAGAGTGGTGCCATTAACTCTCGCAGGGTAAACGGTACGTGTGGCTCTTTCAGGACAATAGAGTCTTCTACATTCCAGAATACCTAATGGTTAAACAATATTGAAAAAATGTCCTGAACTGGGGCCATCATTAGCAGCAGTAGTGCAACAACATGATTGCTGCAGTCAAACTTAGTTTATTGTGAATTCCATAGGAACAGAACACAGCCCTACATTTGAGTGCGAGACGAGGACACGTGGAAGTCCTGCAGAGAATAATAGAAGCTGTAGTGGATCTGGATGAAACAAATCAGGTGAGATTTTGAAATTTAAGTGAAATATCACCTGCCAATATTTTATTGAACGAATATTGGGGTAAATTTCCAGCTGCATGTCACATGTAATAATCTGGTCAGTCACTACACTGGGCTTATATAAAACTCATGTTTCATATACTCTGGCTGGACGCAAGAGGAAATGGACGTGCGCAGCTTTGATGGAAAACTCAGTGAAATTATAAGGACGTTGCACAGCAGCATGAAGGATAATGGATGAGACTTTGAAATCCAGTCTACAAAAGCTGCTGGTAACCCATACCTGGAGCACTTGGTACAATCCTGGCAATAGGTACTCTGCACCTGGAGCATTAGCGCAAATCAAATTTGTAACAATATACCATAGGGGAAGAATTCCTGGAGTGTGTACGGGATGGGTTTCTGGGCCAATACATTGAAGAAAAAACTAGAGAACAGGCCATCCTAGACTGGGTATTGTGTAATGAGAATGGAATAATTGGTAACTAGTTGTGCAAGACCCCTTGTGGATGAGCGACCATAATATGATAGAATTCTTCATCAAGATGGAGAGTGATGTAGTTGATTCTGAGACTAGGGTCTTGAATCTAAATAAAGGAAACTACAATGGTGTGAGGCAAGATTTGGCTATAATGGATTTAGATATGTTACTTAAGAGGGATGATGATGGATAGGTAATGGCAAACATTCAAAGAGCGCATGGGTGAACTGCAACAAATGTTCAGTCTGGCCCAAAAATAAAATGGAAAAGTTGGCCAAACATCACTTACAAGGGAAATTAGGATAGTATTAGATTCGAGGAAGGGGCATACAAATTGTCCAGAAATAACATCGGAACTGAGCATTGGGAGCAGTTTAGAATTCCGCAAAGGAGGACAAAGGGATTTACTAAGAAGGGAAAACTAGAGTAAGCTGGCGGGGAACATAAAAACTGAGTGTAAAAACTTCTATAGGTTTGTGAAGAGAAAAAGAATGGTGAAGACCAATGTAGGTCTCTTATAGTTAGAAACAGGGGCATGTATAATGGGGAACAAAGAAATGGCTGACCAACTAAATACGTATTTTGGTTCTGTCTTCACAAAGGAGTTCACAAATAACGTACCAGAAATAGGGGCAGCACGGTAGCCTTGTGGATAGCACAATTGCTTCACAGCTCCAGGGTCCCAGGTTCGATTCTGGCTTGGGTCACTGTCTGTGCGGAGTCTGCACATCCTCCCCGTGTGTGCGTGGGTTTCCTCCGGGTGCTCCGGTTTCCTCCCACAGTCCAAAGATGTGCAGGTTAGGTGGATTGGCCATGATAAATTGCCCTTAGTGTCCAAAATTGCCCTTAGTGTTGGGTGGGGTTACTGGGTTATGGGGATAGGGTGGCGGTGTTGACCTTGGGTAGGGTGCTCTTTCCAAGAGCCGGTGCAGACTCGATGGGCTGAATGGCCTCCTTCTGCTCTGTAAATTCTATGATAATCTATGAAATGTTGGGGAACACAGGGTTTAGTGAGAGGGAGGAACTGAAGGAAATCAGTATTAGTAGGGAAATGGTGTTGGAGAAATTAATGGGATTGAAGGCCGATGAATCCCCAGGGTTCCCCAGAATCTACATCTAGAGTAGTTAAGGAAGTGGCCCTAGAAATAATAGATGCAGTGGTGGTTATATTCCAAGATTCTATAGACCCAGGAACAATTCCTACAGATTGGACGATAGCTAATGTAACCCCACAATTTAAAAAGTGAGGGGCAAGGTTAAGATGGCAGGGCCTTCGTGAATAACCTCTGCCGGTATGGGAATTGAACCTGAGCTGCTGGCATTGTTCTGCATCACAAACCAGCTGTCTAGCCCACTGAGCTAAACCACTTGGGGAGATTCACTGGAGTGGTAACCAGGGGAGATTCACTGGAGGGGTAACCAGGGGATATTTACTCCACTGGTAACTGGGGGACATTTACTCGACTGGTAACCAGTGAAGAAAGATATAGATAGGTTGAGTGAGTCGGCAAAGATCTGGCAGATGGAGTATAAATGGGAAAATGTGAAGTTGTTAACTTCGGCAGGACAAATAAAAGAGCAGAGTGTTACTTAAACGGAGAACAGCCTCAGAATAGTGAGGTGCAGAGGGATCTAGGTGTGCTAGAGCATGAGTCACAAAGAGTTAGTATGCAGGTACAGCCAGTAATTAAGATGGTTAATGGAATGCTGTCCTTTATTACGAGAGGAATGGAACATAAATGTAAAGAAGTTATGGTTCAGTTATAGAGGGCATTGGTGAGGCCACATCTGGAATACTGTGTAGTTTTGATCTCCTTATTTAAGGAAGGATGTAAACGTGTTGGAGGCGATTCAGAGGAGGTTTACTAGATTGATACATGGAATAAGCGGGTTGCCTTATGAGAATCGGTTAGGCAGGCTGGACCTGTTTCCACTGGAGTTTAGAAGAGTGAGGGGTGACTTGATTGAAGTAAATAAGATCCTGAACGGTTTTGACAAGGTGAATGTGGAAAGGATGTTTCCTCTTGTGGGTGAGTCCAGAACCAGGGGTCACTGTTTTAAAATTAGGGGTCACCCTTATAGGACAGAGATGAGGAGAATATCACTGGATATTTTCATGGTGGAGGTTGATAGATTCTTGTTCTGCACGGTAATCAAAGGTTATCGAGGGTAGACGGGAATGTGGAATTTGAAATACTAACATATCAGTCATGATCTTATTGAATGTTAGAGTAGGCTTGAGGGGCTGAATGACCTACTGCTATTTTGTAAGTTTGTATGCGTGTGTCAGTGTTATTTGGACAAGTTGAATGAGTGGGCAAATGTATGGCAGATGCAGTGTAATGTGGTAGACAGATTATTATCTGAATGGCTACAGATTGAGAGGGGAATTTGCGACGAGACCTGGGTGTCCTTGTACACCAGTCACTGAAAATAATGTCAGTGCAGCAGGCGCTAAGAAGGCATTCATAGCGAGATGATTAGAGTGCAGAAGCAGGGATGTCTTACTGCAGTTATACAGGGTCTTAGTGAGACCACACCTGGAATACTGTCTGCAGTTTTGGTCTCCTTAACTGAGGATGGATATTCTTGCTATAGAGGGAGTGCAGAGAAGGTTTACCTGATCGATTCCTAGGATAGTGGGATTGACTTATGAGGAGATATTGAATCGGCTAGGATTATTTTTGCTGGAGTTTAGAAGAATAAGGGGGGATAAAAACCTGTAAAATTGTAACAGGATTAGACAGGAAAGATGCAGGTAGGATGTTCCCGATGGTGGGGTATTCCAGGACCAAGAATCACAGTCTAAGAAAACGGGGGAGACCGTTTAGGACTGAAATGATGAGAAATGGCTTTACCCAGAGCGTGGCGATGGTGGAATTCG
The DNA here is from genome assembly GCF_047496885.1 of Scyliorhinus torazame. Lineage (NCBI taxonomy): Eukaryota > Metazoa > Chordata > Chondrichthyes > Carcharhiniformes > Scyliorhinidae > Scyliorhinus > Scyliorhinus torazame. Next base: position 66,854,870 of record NC_092718.1, read on the forward strand.
CTACCACAGAAAGCAGTTGAGGCCAAACATTCTATGTTTTCAAGAAGGAGGTAGATATTGGGGGGGGGGGGGGGGTGATCAAAAGATGGGGGAAAGCGCAAAGAGGTTACTGAGTTGGATAATCAGCCATGATCATAATGAATGGCGGAGCAGGTTCAAAGGTCAAAATTGTCACAGAGAATAGTGATAATGAGGATGCACTCATGATGCAGAACCAGCAGACTGTTACCAGGGCTCCAAGAGTTAGGTTGTGAGGAAAGATCATGTAAATTAGGCTTATTTTCGAAGAATAGGCGGTTAAGGAGTGATTTGATGGAGGCATTTCGGCGAGTGAAAGGAATCAATATGGCAGAAAGGGGGAATCCTTTTCCACTGGGATGTCTAGGTCGAGATAATATAACCTTAAGATCAAAAAGCAGGAGGTGTTTACTCAATTGACTGAGATTGCTGGATATTTATTGGCCAACGGCATTTAAAAAAAATTATTTCATGGGATGTGAGCGTCGCTGGTTGGTCCAGTATTTGTTACCCATCCCTAATTGCCCTTGAACTGAGTGGCTCACTGGGCCATTTCAAGGGGCAGTTAAGAGTCTACCACATTGCTGTGGGTCTGGAGTCACGTGGGCCAGACTGGGTGAGCATGGCAGATTTCCTTTCTTAAAGGAACATTCGTGAACCAGATGGACCTTTATGACAATTCATGATAGTTTTGTGCCCACCGTTACATTCCAGATTTATCAATTTAATTAAAATTCCACCAACTGCCATGTCTCCATTGCGTTGAGTCTGAGCCTCTGCATTACTAATCCAGTGACATTACACAATGGCGCCATCACCTCTTTTATAAACTTATGGAAACATGCCAGGTAAATGGAGTTAGGATACAGATCAGTCATGTTTTTATTGAATAGGGAGTAGACTTGAGGAACTGCATGTCCTCTTGTTCCTATGCAACAAAATTGAGAGGAAGTATGTGACATGTGTGTCAAAGTCAATATTTTCCCGCTTCTGTGGTAGAAAAATTCAACACACTCGTTAAGACAGAATAACAAGCTTTATTGTCGAAAACAACTGCTTGCAGTAATGGCTGAAACTTGAAGTCAGAGCAGTCAACAAAACTGCTCAGTCTTTCACAAGTTCCGTGCTTTTCGCGGAGAATTAGATCAATATTTATACATTATCTTTATCAAGATTATGTGACAACAGAATGGTCAGGAGTTTGATTGGAAATACAAACGGAAGCATAGGCCAGACCATGTTTGGTCATATCACTCATACAGTTATTTAGTTTTCGGAGGGAACATTGAAAGGTCAGAATAGACTTGTTTCTTCCTGAACTTATCTTTGTTTTAAATTCCTACGGCCCTGGGTTATGACGAGTTAGTTTTATCAGGAGTTGCCGAGGTCCGGTGTTTTGGAATGGCTCGACCTTCGCCGATCTTTTCAGACTTCAAGTTATGCAGAGTCGGCCTACGGTCAAACTAGTCTGAAAATGGTTAGGGCAGCATTCTTTACCTGGGCCTGGGGAGCTGAAATGAGTAGTTTCAGTCTTTCTTGTATAGTATCAAACCTTTTGACCAGTCTTCCCATTGACCAGTTTTCCCATCATGCCATTACTTAATTCGTACCATATCACATGTGGTGTCCCCAGAGATCTGTACTGGGGTCTCAGCTCTTCACTGTATCTAAAGGTGACCAAGGTAAAGGAATAAGAGAGCTCCTATCTAAGTTTTCTGATGGCACTAAGATAGATGCCACAGTGCATTAATGTGGATGGGAGCAGAAAACTGCAAAGGGATATTGATACTTTAAGTAAAATGTTACAGACGCCTGGTCAGCTCTCAACAGTGGTTAAGAGACTGGACCAGGACCATAACATTTTTTCAGTTTTAGGGTCGTGCGGAAAGATCGATTTGTTCCAGGAGTGATAACATAAGAACTAGGGCGTGGTTATTTTATAACCAAACTTTATTAAAAGAAAATAAAACAATATTTAAACTTTTGAACTTCAACCCTAACAATAACAGATTACATGCAGTTTCTTAATCTTAACACACTAGTTACCATTAAACAACGCTGTAACAGAACATGCAACTCTCATGCCACTTTCACAGGTAGACAAAGGCAACACTTGCATTTACAAAGCAATTTTTCTTCTGGTATGTACGTTCGTTCTGAACCCTTTTTCCAAAGCATGACTCAGTGGCAACTCTCACGACCTTCTTGGTCGATTTCCAAAGCCTGCTCCTCTAACTGTTCAGAACAATATTCTCTCACTCTCACTCTCACTCGCTCCACCCAGCCCCTTAAACAAAGGTTTTCTGCTGGGTTTCCAGGCTTTACCATCAGCGTTATCTTGGCTGTTTGATTGCCCACTCCCATTTGTACAAAAGAACAGAACTATGCTATTGATATGCAACTAACCTCTCATTGACGGGCAAAGAGACCATCAGACTCTGTAATGGGCTAATAGCCAGTCAGACAGGAGTGTCCCAAAGAACAATGGATCTGGGCCAGCTTATGTATTCCTACTAACGAGTTTAAATCTGACTGGGACAATGTAACCCGGCCAGGTGTGGGCGTATGCCTCTGACTCTGTGCTAGCAGGTTTTTCTTTCTCTCAGTCTGTTTAACCCCTAAATTGCCTGCTACATTAGGATCTCATTTCTAGATCTAAGTTTCTAATATCTCCCTCACGTAACAAAAAGAACATGGCTGTGTCATCTAGAATTTACACTGGCATTGATTGATTGAGCTAAGTAGCCTGCTCTTGCCATATATCCTAATAAGGTAGAGTTTAACGTGGGGAAGTGAGAGTCCATCCACCTTGGACTGAAGAAAGGCACATCAGAGTACGTACTGAACGGTGAGATGCTAGGATGGTGGAACAGACACCAGAGGCTGAACCTGGATAACTGTTTGTCTTCTTTCTCTCTTTCTCTCTCACTCTCACTCCGAGGGTGATGTGAGATATTAAGCTGCAGCAGAATTGCACAGGTGTGTCTCGAGTGATGTTCTAAAAATTGTTACTACCATCAAAATAAAAAGTACCAAGTCATTTCTTTTTAACCCAGTGTAATTGATTGATTTGTTCTTGTCACTACTGAAACTGCCATTGTTCTGCGTGTTTACAGGAAGGTGAGACAGCATTGCATTTGGCAGCCGAAGGGGGACATTTCGACTGTGTGAAAGCTCTGTTGAGTGGTGCCTGTGATGTAAACGCCCAAACAAATGTGAGTGAGATTTCCTGATTTAAAGTTCACTCTGAGAGTCGGTGAGGCCAGCGGGCAATAAAAGCATGGAGAGAGAGAGAGAGAATTCACTCCGAAAATCAGTGAGAAGGCAGGGAATAAAAGTGCAGAGAGCGGGAATTCACTCGGAAAAAAGAGCTGAGAAAGTGCCGAAAGGTAGCTGGTTCCATGCTGAAAGGGCTAGAGCTCAGATTTTGAGCTTGACATAACTGGGGAAATTGAAGCATGGTGAAATCTAGCGGCAACGCCAGCCCAGTGAAACGGGCTGGCGAGTAACGAGCTGAGAATGCTGAAATTAATTAGATGCTGCAGTGAGACTCGGGATCCAGGGGATCACAGGACTGAATCCTCCGCTATCGGGCGTTTTGCCGGTAGTCCGGGAGTTTCCCGACGGCGTGGGGCTGCCCCACAATGGGAAACCCCGTTGACCAGCCGGCGGAACGGAGTATCCCACTGGAGTGCCGCACCAGAAACCTGGCGTGGCAAGACGGAGAAACCTGCCCGTTGCCGCCGAACGCGAGATTGAAACCTTGTGAGGGAGCAGTCATTAAGGCTGTCTGAATTTGACCGATTCTTGGAGGGAATTCGGAGCTGAATCTTTGAAAGTACAAAATTGGAATCTCTTGTGAAGAAGACAGAATTTAAAGGGAGCATATAACTCACAGTGAATACTGGCGACTGGCTGGGTTGCTGAGAAATCAGTAGGATCTTTCCCATCTACCATTTGTTGTGCAGTGAGCTGTACTTCAGCACAGATGTCCTGTTAAATCATCTTTAAGTAACTCACTTTGATTCTGAATGTTAGAATATAAGATATATCTTGTTAATTGTTTTATTTTTCTCAACTTGTATGCCAAATTTAGATTATTTTACGTTTGTTCAAAACCTGTGGAATTTTGTGGCTTTATTCTAAAAGCAGGTGTCTTGAGCCTCAAGCTTTATCTACTTTAAACAAAGGATTACTGGTCCCTAACCGAATCTCCCCCATGTCCTGGGGTCTGGCCAAGGGTCCTAACCGAAATACTTAACATGATAAACTTCTAGCAAATAGCTTATTACATTTTGTTCCACACTTACACCTATTATGTTATTAAGGTCTTGACCAAAATTAACAGCCAGTTAGTGTAACAAGGAAAGCAGCATTTAAACACCATAGAATTGTCAACTGCGTATTAATAATTACAGGGTTCCCCCCTTAATCGTTTCATGGTCAACCAAGGATAATGAAGATATATTAATGATTTCCTGAGAAATATCTGAACCAGCTTATATTTCTATTTTGCACCATGGGATTCTGATGTAATTGCAAACCAATATTCTACTGGTCTTCCCCTCTTCATGTATGGTTACATATTAGTCCCGCTATATGATGCAATTGCCTTTTTTGTAGGTTTCTCAACTTTAATAATAATAATTTTTATTATTGTCACAAGTCGGCTTAAATTAACACTGCAACAAAGTTACTGTGAAAATCCCTTAGTCACCACTCTCCGGCGCCTGAGGGAGAATTCAGAATGTCCAATTCACCTATCAAGCAGTCCTTCCGGGACTTGTGGGAGGAAACCGGAGCACCTGGAGGAAACGCACACAGTCACGGGGAGAACGTGCAGACTCCTCACAGGCTGTGCCATGAGGGTTTTCTGATTCTTCTCTATTAATGGAAATGTGTCTTTAATGGGTCCTTCAGTTTGAAATGGAAACCGTTTGTGTCTATCTTCATTTGCACATCCTTCAATTTGGTCTATGTATTCGTTGTTCCATAAGACCATAAGACATAGGAGCGGAAGTAAGGCAATTCGGCCCATCAAGTCCACTCCGCCATTCAATCATGGCTGATTTCAACTCCATTTACCCGCTCTCTCTCCATAGCCCTTAATTCCTCGAGAAATCAAGAATTTATCAACTTCTGTCTTAAAGACACTCAACGTCCCGGCCTCCACCGCCCTCTGTGGCAATGAATTCCACAGACCCACCACTCTCTGGCTGAAGAAATTTCTCCTCATCTCTGTTCTAAAGTGACTCCCTTTTATTCTAAGGCTGTGCCCCCGGGTCCTAGTCTCCCCTGCTAATGGAAACAACTTCCCTACATCCACCCTATCTAAGCCATTCATTATCTTGTAAGTTTCTATTAGATCTCCCCTCAACCTCCTAAACTCCAATGAATATAATCCCAGGATCCTCAGACATTCATCGTATGTTAGGCCTACCATTCCTGGGATCATCCGTGTGAATCTCCGCTGGACCCGCTCCAGTGCCAGTATGTCCTTCCTGAGGTGTGGGGCCCAAAATTGCTCACAGTATTCTAAATGGGGCCTAACTAATGCTTTATAAAGCTTCAGAAGTACATCCCTGCTTTTATATTCCAAGCCTCTTGAGATGAATGACAACATTGCATTTGCTTTCTTAATTACGGACTCAACCTGCAAGTTTACCTTTAGAGAATCCTGGACTAGGACTCCCAAGTCCCTTTGCACTTCAGCATTATGAATTTTGTCACCGTTTAGAAAATAGTCCATGCCTCTATTCTTTTTTCCAAAGTGCAAGACCTCGCACTTGCCCACGTTGAATTTCATCAGCCATTTCTTGGACCTCTCTCCTAAACTGTCTAAATCTTTCTGCAGACTCCCCACCTCCTCCATACTACCTGCCCCTCCACCTATCTTTGTATCATCGGCAAACTTAGCCAGAATGGCCCCAGTCCCGTCATCTAGATCGTTAATATATAAAGAAAACAGCTGTGGCCCCAACACTGAACCCTGCGGGACACCACTCGTCACCGGTTGCCATTCCGAAAAAGAACCTTTTATCCCAACTCTCTGCCTTCTGCCTGACAGCCAATCGTCAATCCATGTTCCCAATGAGGTCTCCTCTACATTGGGGAGACTAAATGCAGATTGGGTGACTGCTTTGCGGAAAACCTTCGCTCAGTCTTCAACCAAGACCCCAACCATGCCATTTTAACTCAGCATCTTGTTTTCATGCCCACATGTCTGTCCTTGGCTTGCTGCAATGTTCATGAGAAACCCAATGCAAACTGGAGGAGCAGCATCTCATCTTCCGATTAGGACTCAGGACTCAGCATTGAGTTCAACAACTTTAGACTGTGACCTTTCTCCTCCACCTTAAACCCCATTTTTAATCCATTCAATGTTTTGTCCCAACCCAATGCCCCCCCCCCCCCCCCCCCCCCAACAGTGTCCAGCGGTTGGGTGGGTGGGAGAGGGTGATTGTTGTGTGGCATGGGAAGAATGGAAAGAGGACCTTTTGTTTTCTGGATGTTTAGTGTAAGATTCATGCTCTCGTACGTCTCAAGTTGTTGATGGTGGCTTGGAGCTCAGCCTCTTGAATGTGCACAGAAGCAAGCATCGTCTGCATGCTGCAATTCAATGACAGAGGATGGGTCGGCCCGCAGGCAGTGGAAGTTGAACAGATTCCTGTTTGTTCTCTAGTTTAGCTCCACTCCAGTGGGGATGTTGCTGAGGGTGAGATGGAGCATTACAGCAAGGAAGATTGCGAAGAGCATTGGTACTATGACGAGCTTTGCTTGTTCACAGTCTGAACGTGAATTAGGTCTGTGGTGGATCCAATGCAGATCATGGCTTGCATGTCATAGTGGAGCAGATGGGGGATGGTGAGAAGCTTTTAGGGGCAGCAAGTAGGGAGGGTGACACTCCATAATCCCTTGTAGTCGATGGTGTCATTGCTCGTTGTTGTCTTATCTACTAATCTATCTGACCAGTCCATTTAACCAATTCCATCCTCATACCGTTGTATATCCCCTTGTCTAAGTTTAACACTGATAGTTCAGTCCCAATTTTTTCCACACTGAAGCTGAATGTAAGTACTCTAATAATGTGATTGCTACTTCCTGGTGCAGAGTTTTTCAAATTCAGGGTCGCTTTTATGTGACCTGCGGCTCCGTAGTTAAGCTGTTCAACGGCCGCCACAACGTCCGCTTGCACTCAACGGTGTGAAGTGCTGATTGGGAAGTGTTCAACAGTCTGTGACTGGGATGGATGCAGCTACTGGACAGTGAAAGAGAGGCCAGGCTAGGTTTGTCGGTGAGGAATACCGATAAAACGAGGCCAGTCAATACGGCCGACACATGTCAAGACTATAGAAACCTACACAGTCATCACTTTGTCTCGCCTGGAAACTAGGAAGTAAGTGGTTTTGGTGAGAATGGGGAAGGAGATAACTTGGATGTTTGGATGGTGCAATGCAGTGGAACCAGTAAGAAATATTGTGAGATTGTATGTCTTTGACAAGTTACTTCATCTCGTCTATAGGCGTAGTTTGTGAAGTAACAAAAAACAAGATTGTACTTTTTCCTGTACTTGTTTCAATTTCTAAAAACATGGGAATATATTTAAAACAAAGTTTGTGTGTAAATGTAAGGATGCGCATGTTCAACTGAAATTGTTTTAATTTTCAGTAGTAAACTTGGAAAAATCAGTATTGGAAATAAAGTTTCAAAGTTTTTAAAAAAAGAATGCCGGCTGCGAGCAGCCTTTAAATATGAACAGTGGAGTCTTTCCGCCAGAAGGAGCCGCAGAGAAAAGCCGCACGCCCAGCACGTACACTGACGCCACACGCCCTGTATATGCGTGCTTTGGGTATAAAATCATGGAGGAGAGATTCCTCCATTTTGTAGCTGCCAGTCAGCAAGCAACAGGACTGTGTGAAGAACTGAAGCTGGAATATTTTGTAATAAGGAAGGGAGGGCCAGAGACACAAACAGGCCAGGATCTCACAATTGAATCTGCTGGAGAGAGCTTCACAGGAGAGTCCAAGGCAGGTCAAAGCAGTGCTGGTGTGAGCTGTATCCAGAGCTCCAGGGCCTCTAGTGAACAACAATTAAGAAGAAACTGAAACAGGGAACAAACCAGTATAAAGATCATTTCTTGAGGTATGGTTTTAATTGTGCCACTGCAAACCAGGATGCAAAGCTCATGCATGTTATATGCAGGGAAATACTGGTAAATAAAAGTTTAAAGCCCTCATATCCTCAAAGGCACTTGAAGATAAGCATGAAGACAAACCTCTTGATGTTTTTTCAAAGGATGCAGCGAAAACGTAAATCGTCAGCTGAAGTCCTTAGCAGAAATGTAATATTGAATAACATTGCAAGTGAGATCATGAGGACCAAGCAGGCCCACCTGCCGCATTAAAGGTAAGCAATAATGGTGTGTCGCGAAGGTCTGCCGGCATGGGTCGCAAACGTTGGCTGGCGTGGATCCCGAAGGTCTGCCGGTCAGTAAAAGTAGGCCCCTGGATAAAAAGTTTGAAGAACACCGTCCTAGGCTATCCTTAACCTTGAGATCATTTATTAAACTGACCTCATTTCACATTACCAGATTCAAAATAGCCGGATCGCTAGTTGGCAACACAGCATATTGCTCCTAATAACGATCCCAAATGCACATTATGAATTCATTCTCTTGATTACCGTTTTCATTTTGATTGCCCTTTCTAAATGAAAATTTATATCGTCCATGCTTAATGCAGAGCTCTTTTTACATGCATTTGTTATTTATTGACTTAAACAGTATGTCTAATCTTTTGGAGGCCTATACAATATTCCTACTATTCTCTTCCTTTGATTTTCATCACTTCAACCCAAATGGAATCCACATACTTTGAGCCTAGATCATCCCTCAAAACTTTACTTATTTATCTCTTATTAGCAGAGCTACTGGTGGGCAGCACGGTAGCACAGTGGTTAGCACAGTTGCTTCACAGCTCCAGGATCCCAGGTTCCATTCCCGACTTGGGTCACTGCCTGTGCGGAGTCTGCACATTCTTCCGTGTCTGCGTGCCTTTCCTCCGGGTGCCCCGGTTTCCTCCCACAGTCCAAAGATATGCAGGTTAGGCGGATTGGCTATGCTAAATTGCCTTTAGTGTCCAAAAACGGGTTAGGTGGGGTTACTGGATTACAGGGACAGGGTGGAGGTGTGGGCTTAATTGGGGTGCCCTTTCCAAGGGGTGGAGAAGACTCGATGGGCCGAATGGCCTCCTTCTGCGCTGTAAATTCTATGATTCTACCTCGCCGCCTTTTCCTTCCCGCCTGTTTTTCCTAAAAGTCAACTTTGACCTCCTTGCAACATATCTCAGTAATAGCTGTCACATCATACCATTTAACTCTTTGTGCTGTCTGTTCATTTATCGTGGGTTTTTTATGCTACGTGCATTAAGATACAGAACTCTAATTTAGATTTTCTACCATTTTTACTTCTATTAAACCAGCCTCTGGGACAATAGAGCCATTGCTTTCACTTTTTCTGCCTTTTGTTTGTAACCCAGTTTCCATCCCCTCTAACTCCCTGCTCAGGTACCCATCCCCCTTCCATTCTAGTTTAAAGCCTCTGCAAACCACACTGCAAGGATTTTGGTTCTGGTCCTGTTGGGGTGTAACTCCAGTTTGTACAAGTCCCATCATCCCCGGAACCTGTCCCAATGCCTCAGGAATCTTGAATCCATCCTCCTACACCACCCCTCTATCCATGCCTTCATCATACCTATCCTCTTATTTCTGTTCTCGTTAGTGTGTGGTACTGGGAGTAATCCTGAGATTACTGCCTTAGAGGTCCTGCTGCTTAATTTATCACCTAACTCACTGTATTCAGCTTTCAGGACTTCATTCACTTTTTTTAACCTATGTCATTGGTACCAATCTGTACCACGACCACTGACTGTTCGCCCTCCCATCAAAATGTCCTGCAGCCGCCCTGTGACATCCTGGACCCCTAGCACCAGGAAGCAACATGTCATTCTGGAATCACTTTTGTGACCACAGAAAGCCTATCCCCCTTATAATTGAACTCCCTATTGTAGCCCTTCCCCTCTTTCCTTTCCATCTGTGCAGTTGAGCCACTGAGAAGTAATGACTCCTGGCAGTATGAAAAGCAGCATATCTGTTTGAGAGTGGTATGGGTCCAGGGTACTCTGGCACTATCTGCCTACCTCTACTCTGCCAGGCAGTCACCTATTTCCTTTTTGCCTGTGCAGACTAAGCCTGTGGTGTGATCACCTCTCTAATCGTGCTAACCGTGAACATCTCAGCCTCACAGATGCTCCAGAGCGACTCCAGCCACCGCTCCAGATCTGATACACGGATTTCAAGTAGCTACAGTTGGATACTCTTCCAGCGCACAGGTTCATCCTGGATACTGAAACTATCCCACACATCACAGGAGGAGGATACCATGTGACAAAGCTTTCCTGCCAAGACTTGCCATTTGATCACTCCTTTACTACTTCTAAGTTTGAGAATATTAATAGCACTAAGGACCATCTTCTACTCCAAGTGCTGACTCTGTAACAACACTATCAAACGGTAGAATATATACTCAGCAGTTCCGTCTTACCAATCAGCAGCTTCCAAAGTTGATGCACTGTGATGCTGATGACAGGACACTCTACCCAGTCTGCTGCACTGTGATGCTGACTGTAGGACATTCTTCCCAGTCTGCTTCAATGCGACACTGGCTATAAGACACTCGTAATGTTAACTGCAGGACACTATTCCCAGATTCTTCCCAGAGCTTGCTGATCTTTACAGTGATGGGATCCATCCAGTGACAGAAAAATGGGCTACTCCAAAGTTAAAAGTTGCTGATTGTTATGGGCCAGGGTTGAGAAAACTACAAAGTATATCATGGAGTTCACCTGACCTACAACTGTTTATATATTTTGGTTATGAGGAGCACAAGGGCCTGCCTTTCAGGTGTTATTCAACAGAGGCCTTAAGCACTTTTAGTCAAAAACAAAGTTTATTCTACAAATTTAGTTAACAGTTTTATAAACACACACAGTAAGCATTTTTATCAACTACAAACATAAATACCCCACACAGCTACAGTACTCTATGTATAACCCTTAATAAATTCCCCCTTTAAGCTGTCCCAATTTGATAACAATATCCCATAAACCAGAAAACCATTTTCAAAGGTGTGGCCCAGCACACAGCACTCAAGACCTGGTATAGGTACTTCTTGTTTCCTATCTAAACAGCAGGTTTGAATGCCTTCCAGAAAACAGTTATCACTTTTAAGTTATCACGTAATCTGGAGAAAGCTTTTAAAATGCCGAGAGAGACTCCAAGATCCTTACCTGTCTGAATATAGCAGCCAAATGTGAAAGCGAGAGCAAAACCCAGAGCCACACAACAGCTCCCAGCTCAAAAACGATAGTAAAACCCAGAGCCACTGCCCAGCTCCATCCACACAATGACATCACTGAAGCCATGTGATAAGACAAAACATTTCTTAAAGGAACACTCCCATGACATAATTCAATTCAGTCAGGAATCCCTCAAGTCTCCACAGCATAACGGTGTGTAGATAAGGGCAATGTATTTAACGTAGTCCAATTTGATTTCAGCAAGGCTTTTGATAAGGTCCCACATGGGAGACTGACAGCGAGGGTAAGAGCCCATGGGATCTAAGGTAATTTGGTAAAGGGGATCCAGTATTGGATGAATGGCAGGAAGCAGAGGTGTTGGCCCAGGGGTATTTTTCTGACTGGAAGCCTATTTCCAGTTGGGTCCTGCCGGGATAATTATTGGGGCCCTTGCTGTTTTACACATTAATGTAAGAGGGTTGATCAGTAAGTTTGGTGATGATAGGAAAATTGGTGGGGTGGTAAGCACTGAGGCGGATAGCCTTAGATTGCAGGAGGATATAGATGGGCTGATTAGTGGCAAAGAGAATTCAATCAAGTTAAGTGAGAGGTGATGCCCAAGGAAATACATGATGAACAGCAGGACCCTGTGAAGCACTGAGGATCAGAGGGACCTTGTGTATGTATGTACACTGGTCCCTTAAGGTAGCAGGGCAGGTGGATAAAGTGGTTAAGGGTGTAGTTTCACAGCTTCAAAAGGAAGGAACGTATCCTGGAATGGGCCAAGAAAGCCAGCAACATCAACTGGGATGGTAACTCGATAAGAATTATCGGTGGTTAGCACTGCTGTCTCACAGCGCTGAGGACCTGGGTTCGATCCCGGCCCCGGGTCACTGTCAGTGTGGAGTTTGCATATTCTCCCCGTGTATGCATGTGTCTCACCCCCACAACCCAAAGAAATGTGCAGGGTAAGTGAATTGGCCACGCTAAATTTCCCCTTAGTTGGTAAAAAAGAATTGGATATTCTAAATTTTAAAAAAAGCTCGGTAAGAATTTACCAAGACATCGGCATGGAATTGGCGGGCAGCGTTCAAGAAGGTGAAGAAGGTCCTGGTCAATCGAGGTGTGTGGTTTGGGGGGGTGTACCCTTCAAAGCTAAGAGTCATGTTTCACTCAAGGGACTTTTATTTCAAAACTCCAGAGCAGGCTGAGGAATTAATCAGAGATCATGGACTGGGCATAATTTGAGGGATGTGATTGGGTTATTGGATGGTTGGAGTTTTACTATTTTACTGTTTTATTGTTCATGTTCATGTTGTTACGAGTTGAGTTGGGCTAATGGTAGAGATGTTTGGATTGGGGGCATTTCCTCTTCTGTTTTCATGATGATCCTTCTGTATGGGCTTAGTAGTTGATGGGAAGGCAGTGAATGGGGGTGCCTTCCCTTAGTTTAAGGCTTTTGCTTAATATGGGTTGGGAATACGATTAGTTGGGAGGGACGAGCTTGGGGTAGAAACAAAGGCGATGGTTAAGGAATAGGTGGGACCTGAAGAGGGGACGGGGTCACCTTACTAGTGCTAGAATAGAAAATAGGCTAGTTAACGGAAGTGGGGGATGGGGCTGCGACTTCTCAGTCCAGTTAGGTTAGGCTCGCTGGGTCTAGTGTAATAATAATCACTTATTGTCACAAGTAGGCTTCAATGAAGTTACTGTGAAAAGCCCCTAGTCACCACATTCCGGTGCCTATTCGGGGAGGCTGTTACGGGAATTGAACCGTGCTGCTGGCCTGCCTTGGTCTGCTTTCAAAGCCAGCGATTTAGCCCTGTGCTAAACAGCCCATTTCATTGTTGTTAAAGAAGGATAAGTATCCGGAGGAGTGTGGGTCATATAGGCCCATAGCTCTAATGAATATAGATGCCAAGATACTGGCAAAGATGTTGGCGTTAAGGTTGGAAAGGTGCCTCCCAAAGATGATTGGGGAGGACCAGATGGGAGGCCTGTATGGGAATTGAACCCACGCTGCTGGCATTGTTCTGCATTGCAAGCCAGCTATTAAGCCCACTGTGCTAAACCAGCTCCTCTCGTGAGGAGAGAAGTTAGGGGGTTAGGGCAGGTTATCTGCTGACTGCTGTAGCGGGGGGGCGAAACTGACAATGATCAGGTATTTTTCTCTATTCCTGGCATTGTCAAACTCGGGGGCGGGACCCGCGGGTGGGTGTCGGGAGGGTCGCGGAGCCGTCCGCCGCGGCGCTCCCAATCGTGCAAATCTGCGCGCAACAGCCGCAGCAGCCGGCTGTTAAGAACGGCAGCTGCAAGCGGCCTTCAAAATGGCCACGAACATGTAAAGAAAATGCGGCCGCACTGCGCATGCGTGCCAGATCATCAGCGTGCATGTGCAAACCTATGCGCATGCGCGCCGATGATTGGGCACTCATGCACAGTGCGGCGGCTTATTTTTAAAACGGTCGCAACTTTTTGTTTTACAAGTTCGGGGGGGGTTTTATTCATTTATTTTATTCATTTAATTTTTTTAAAAATTTATTTTATTCATTGTATTTTTATTTATTTTTTTTACAAGTTCGGGGGGGTTTTATTTGATAAAATTTTACAGGACAAAAATGCAGAACTTTGGACAGTTGGCGACTCCATACTTTCCGACACCAGAAGGCTTCGCCTTCATTCAACAGGTTCCATTGGAAGGGCGTGTATGAGGGCCAAAGGGACCCAAAACCATTTCCTCCATTTTTGTCAGCAGCAAACAAGGTAAGAGAAAATGGTGGGCCGCGAAGGTCGGCCGGCGTGGGTCGCGAAGGTCGGCCGGCGTGGGTCGCGAAGATCGGCCGGGTTGGGTCCCGAAGGTTGGCCGGTTGGTAAAAATGGGTCCCCGGAAAAAAGTTTGAAGAACACTGCTCTATTCCACCATTTAGGTGGGACAGGTTGCTATCTTAGGTGGGCCCGCGGCCAAGGAATCATTGGCAAAGCTATGACCTACCCTGGTGGCTGACTTGAGGCTGAGGAAGGGTGTGCGACCCCTGATAAGGGCGGTCACCTGGAATGTGCGAGGCCTTGGGGCGGGCCCAGTCAAAAGAGCGCCGGGTTTTGCTCATTTAAAGAACCTAAGGGCCAGTGTGATGTTTCTCCAGGAAACCCACATGTGCAAGCGGGACCAGAGAGTCATCAGAAAGCTTGGGTGAGCCAAATTTTCCATTTGGGGTTCGATAGGGATCGAGGGGTGGGTGGCAATCCTTGTTAATAAAAAGGTCCAGTTTTGTTTGGAGAAAATAATAGCAGATGCGGGCGGGCGGCATAACAGGATTGTTAGAAGGGGTACATGTTGTAGTCAATATTTTCCTGCTTCTGGACTAGTAGAAAGATTCAACAACGCTCGTTAAGGCAAAACAACAAGGCTTTATTTATGAAGAGACTGCATGCAGCAATGGCTGAAACTTGAGGTCAGAGAGCAGTTAGTATAACTGCTAATTCCTTCCCAAGTCCACGCTTTCACAGAGAATCAGCTCAGTATTTATACATTATCATTATCAGGATTGCGTGACTACAGCTTAGTCAGGAATTTGATCAGAAGTACAAACATAAGCAATATCATAAAACAGACCTAACCTTGCTGACCTTCTCGGGCTCTTTGTTGCATCACTCATACCATTATCTTGTCCTTGGAGGGAACATTAAAAGGTCGGAGGAGACTTATTCCTTCCTGACCTTATCTTGTCTTATTCATACGGCCCTGGGTTATGACGAGTTAATCTTATCAGGAGTTGCCGAGGTCAGGCATTTTGGAATGGCTTGACCTTCTCTGATCTTATTCAGACTTCAAGTTATGCGGTGTCGGCCTTATCAGTCTTACAGAGGTCTGGAATGGTTAGGGCAGCATTTCTTACAGGGGTCTGGTGAACTGTCAGCATTCTTTACAGGGGTCTGGTGAACTGGAATGAGTAGGTCAGCTTTTCTTACAGTGTATCAAACATTTTGACCAGTCTTCCCATTGACCAGTTTTCCCATCATGCCATTACTTTATTTGTACCATATCATATACAGATAGTGCATCGGATGGAGAGGAAAATTGCAGGGGATAGGCACAATGGAAATGTGGAGTTTGTTCAAGGAACAGCTACTGCGTGTCCTTGATAAGTATGTACCTGTCAGGCAGGGAGGATGGGAACCGTGGTTTACTAAAGCAGTCGAAACACTTGTTAAGAGGAAGAAGGAGGCTTATGTAAACATGAGACATGAAGGGTCAGTTAGGGCGCTTGAGAGTTACAAGTTAGCTAGGAAGGACCTAAAGAGAGAGCTAAGAAGAGCCAGGAGGGGACATGAGAAGTCTTTGGCAGGTAGGATCAAGGATAACCCTAAAGCTTTCTATAGATATGTCAGGAATAAACGAATGACTAGGGTAAGAGTAGGGCCAGTCAAGGACAGCAGTGGGAAGTTGTGCTTGGAGTCCGAGGAGGTAGGAGAGGTGCTAAATGAATATTTTTAGTCAGTATTCACACAGGAAAAAGACAATGTTGTCGAGGAGAATACTGAGATTCAGGCTACTCGACTAGAAGGACTTGAGGTTCATAAGGAGGAGGTGTTAGCAATTCTGGAAAGTGTGAAAATAGATAAGTCCCCTGGGCCGGATGGGATTTATCCTAGGATTCTCTGGGAAGCTAGGGAGGAGATTGCTGAGCCTTTGGCTTTTATCTTTAAGTCATCTTTGTTTACAGGAATAGTGCCAGAAGACTGGAGGATAGCTAATGTTGTCCGCTTGTTCAAGAAGGGGAGTAGAGACAACCCCGGTAACTATAGACCAGTGAGCCTTACTTCTGTTGTGGGCAAAATCTTGGAAAGGTTTATCAGAGATAGGATGTATAATCATCTGGAAGGAATAATTTGATTAGAGATAGTCAACACGGTTTTGTGAAGGGTAGGTTGTGCCACACAAACCTTATTGAGTTCTTTGAGAAGGTGACCAAACAGGTGGATGAGGGTAAAGCAGTTGATGTGGTGTATATGGATTTCAGTAAAGTGTTTGATAAGGTTCCCCACGGTAGGCTACTGCAGAAAATACGGAGGCATGGGATTCGGGGTGATTTAGCAGTTTGGATCAGAAATTGGCCAGCTGTAAGAAGACAAAGGGTGGTGGTTGATGGGAAATGTTCAGACTGGAGTCCAGGTACCAGTGGCGTACCACAAGGATCTGTTTTGGGGCCACTGCTGTTTGTCATTTTTATAAATGACCTGGAGGAGGGCGTAGAAGGATGGGTGAGTAAATTTGCAGATGCCACTAAAGTCGGTGGAGTTGTGGACAGTGCGGAAGGATGTTACAAGTTACAGAGGGACATAGATAAGCCGCAGCGCTGGGCTGAGAGGTGGCAAATGGAGTTTAATCCAGAAAAGTGTGAGGTGATTCATTTTGGAAGGAATAGCAGGAAGACAGAGTACTGGGCTAATGGTAAGATTCTTGGCAGAGTGGATGAGCAAAGAGATCTCGGTGTCCATGTACATAGATCCCTGAAAGTTGCCACCCAGATTGAGAGGGTTGTTAAGAAGGCGTACGGTGTGTTAGCTTTTATTGGTAGAGGGATTGAGTTTTGGAGCCATGAGGTCAAATTGCAGCTGTACAAAACACTGGTGCGGCCGCATTTGCGTGCAATTCTGGTTGCTGCATTATAGGAAGGATGTGGAAGCATTGGAAAGGGTGCAGAGGAGATTTACCAGAATGTTGCCTGGTATGGAGGGAAGATCTTATGAGGAAAGGCTGAGGGTCTTGAGGCTGTTTTCGTTACAGAGAAGAAGGTTAAGAGGTGACTTAATTGAGGCACACAAGATGATCAGAGGATTGGATAGGGTGGACAGTGAGAGCCTTTTTCCTCGGATGGTGATGTCTAGCACGAGGGGACATAGCTTTAAATTGAGGGGAGATAGATATAAGACAGATGTCAGAGGTAGGTTCTTTACTCAGAGAGTAGTAAGGGCGTGGAATGCCCTGCCTGCAACAGTAGTGGACTCGCCAACACTACGGGCATTCAAATGGTCATTGGATAGACATATGGACGATAAGGGAATAGTGTAGATGGGCTTTAGAGTGGTTTCACAGATCGGCGCAACATCGAGGGCCGAAGGGCCTGTACTGCGCTGTAATGTTCTATGTTCTAGTGTTGGTGAATGGATATGTCCCGAATTGGGATGATACAATGTTCAAAAATGGCTGCTGGCAGCGATACAGAATCAGGACACCCATCAGCTTATTATGCAAAGGAGACATGAACTGTGTGCTACACCCAAAGGGGTGGATCGTTCTAGGCCAAGATCACTGGTCCTAGGGGAGATGGCAAAGGCGTTAATCGCTTTTATGGAGGAAATGGGAAATGGCTGGGTGGTGGGTAGGCACACCCTTGGCGGTTTGGACATTCGGGGGGGGAAAACGTGTTTTTGTTCTTCTCCTCAGTACATAATGTATTCTCCAGCATTGACTATTTTGTCATGAGCCTAGCGCTATTGGCAGGGTTGACAAAATCTGAGTACTCTGCGGTGATAATTTCTGACCATGCCCCACATTGGGGAAACCTGGAGTTGGAGGTCGGCTGGGTGCATCGCAAGGGATGGCAGTTGGATCTGGGTCTGCTGGCGGACCTGGGGTTCTGTGCAAGGATCTCGGGCTATCCAGGATTATATTCTGAATAATGATAATGGGGCGGTCTTGCCCTCGGTACTATGGGAGATGCGAGTGTTGAAAAATGGGTCGCCAAAAATAATCCCCAACGATCGTCTGATGTTTTTTTTCCTATTTTTTCGCGAGGCAAATGTTTGCTACCCGAAACTGATCCTGTTGAAAGAAAAGCGAGCACATTCATAAAGTTAAATTTAATACCTAGCCAATACACAAATGCAATGTTTCATCATGATATCTAGTATTTGGAATGGGTATAGGGGTCAACATTAGTGTAATTTTACATACAGGTCTGGGTCTGTTCTGTTTATAGTGTTATGGACGAGGCATTTTCAGAACCCCAAAATGTGTCATGGAGTTCAACCAACCACTCCATTTAATGTATTTGTTGCTTTTCCTAGCACACGGCTTGTTCCCTAGGTGTGGGATTACAATTATGGACATGTGGGTTTTTAAACACAAAACAATGTTAATTCCATGAACTCAACTTAACATCTTAAATAAACATCTTAACACTCCTTACTTCTAAGATAACACAGAAAATATTGCAACAGTAAATACTTCCTCAAAATGTTCCTTCAAACTTCCAAGAGACTTAACACCTTTAAACAGAATCACATCAGGTTAAAGGCTTTACTATTATGAGTTTAAATCACCCAAATGATCCAGAGATAGTCTTTCATGGCAGAGATCCAGCTCACTGCAACCGCACACACTCCCAAGCTCTTTTCAAACTGCAAAACTAAACTGCAAAAAAGCTGACCTGACCTCAGCTCCACCGACTCTCTGACAGCACTGTTTTCTTAAAGGTACATTGCTTAAACATCCATGTCTTAAAGGTACTCTCACGTGACACCTCCCCCCAAGAAAAAATAAATAAACCATCAACTTCAAGATGGTTTCATTTTTCACTTTTGCACCATCCACTAAGAAATGCACACAGTAAATATACATTTTCAATTAAAGAAAACCACACAAACAGGTATAATAATATAGTCTATTTTTCTTTGTTGTTCTTCCTCCAACCAAAATCCTTCTCAATTGACAGTCTCTTTGAACAAAGTCTGTGCACGATCCATCCATTCCTCTACTCCTCAGAATTTCTCTTTAGAATCAGATACTTTAGTTCAATTTGACCACAGAGTCCCTTGCAATTCTCCATACAGGAGCATTGGTGATCACAGCTTTCAGGCAGTCAAAAGCCTGTTGAAAGTCCGCTGTCCATTGACATTTTTAAACTTTCTTCAGTGATTCCATCAGTGGAGTAATCACGCCACAAAGCTTTTGCACAACTGTTCGATCAAATTCATTCATGCTAGGAGATCGCATTATTTCCCTTCGTCTTGAGGGTATCGGAAACTCCACAAGGAAAGTGATTCGGGCTTCTCCAAATTAACTTTTGGCTAGGTTCATCACCAAACCCGCCACGTGAAGTCGATCGAAGAACTCCATACGATGTTTTAAATGTTCTTTCCATGTCTGGAAGTTGAAAATAAAAGCAGATTGTCTCACTTTCTCAATGCAATCCTTCAAATGTGGGATAGGATACGAGTCCGTTCTTGTAACCATTCACCTTTTGATAGTCCACACACAACCGTTGGGTACCGTCTGGTTTAGGTACCATCACTTTGGGTGAGCTCCATTGGCTGCAATCCACTGCAATTATGCCATTTTTAAGCAAAGTCTCAATCTCTCTGTTAACCTGTGCCAATTTTAACGGATTAAGTCTATATGGATGTTGTTTGATAGGAACAGCATTTCCCACATCTACATCATGTATAGCCATTTTAGTACTTCCCAATTTATCTCTACAAACTTGCCCATGTGATATCAATAACTCTTTCAGGTCAGTTTGTTTTTCCTCTGGAAGGTAACTTAACAATTCATCCCAATTTTTTAGAACATCCTCATTTTCCAATTTAATTTGAGGTATAGAACATAGAACATAGAACAATACAGCGCAGTACAGGCCCTTCGGCCCACGATGTTGCACCGAAACAAAAGCCATCTAACCTACACTATACCATTATCATCCATATGTTTATCCAATAAACTTTTAAATGCCCTTAATGTTGGCGAGTTCACTACTGTAGCAGGTAGGGCATTCCACGGCCTCACTACTCTTTGCGTAAAGAACCTACCCCTGACCTCTGTCCTATATCTATTACCCCTCAGTTTAAGGCTATGTCCCCTCGTGCTAGCCATTTCCATCCGCGGGAGAAGGCTCTCACTGTCCACCCTATCTAACCCTCTGATCATTTTGTATGCCTCTATTAAGTCTCCTCTTAACCTTCTTCTCTCTAACGAAAACAACCTCAGGTCCATCAGCCTTTCCTCATAAGATTTTCCCTCCATACCAGGCAACATCCTGGTAAATCTCCTCTGCACCCGTTCCAAAGCCTCCACGTCCTTCCTATAATGCGGTGACCAGAACTGTACGCAATACTCCAAATGCGGCCGTACCAGAGTTCTGTACAGCTGCAACATGACCTCCTGACTCCGGAACTCAATCCCTCTACCAATAAAGGCCAACACTCCATAGGCCTTCTTCACCATCCTATCAACCTGGGTGGCAACTTTCAGGGATCTATGTACATGGACACCTAGATCCCTCTGCTCATCCACACTTTCAAGAACTTTTCCATTAGCCACATATTCCACATTCCTGTTTTTCCTTCCAAAGTGAATCACCTCACACTTCTCTACATTAAACTCCATTTGCCACCTCTCAGCCCAGCACTGCAGCTTATCTATATCCCTCTGTAACCTGCTACTTCCTTCCTCACTATCGACAACACCACCGACTTTAGTATCGTCTGCAAATTTACTCACCCACCCTTCTGCGCCTTCCTCTAGGTCATTGATAAAAATGACAAACAGCAACGGCCCCAGAACAGATCCTTGTGGTACTCCACTTGTGACAGAACTCCATTCTGAACATTTCCCATCAACCACCACCCTCTGTCTTCTTTCAGCTAGCCAATTTCTGATCCACATCTCTAAATCACCCTCAATCCCCAGCCTCCGTATTTTCTGCAATAGCCTACCGTGGGGAACCTTATCAAACGCTTTGCTGAAATCCATATACACCACATCAACTGCTCTACCCTCGTCTACCTGTTCAGTCACCTTCTCAAAGAACTCGATAAGGTTTGTGAGGCATGACCTACCCTTCACAAAGCCATGCTGACTATCCCTGATCATATTATTCCTATCTAGATGATTATAAATCTTGTCTCTTATAATGCCCTCCAAGACTTTACCCACTACAGACGTGAGGCTCACCGGTCTATAGTTGCCGGGGTTGTCTCTGCTCCCCTTTTTGAACAAAGGGACCACATTTGCTATCCTCCAGTCCTCTGGCACTATTCCTGTATCCAATGATGACATAAAAATCAAAGCCAATGGTCCAGCAATCTCTTCCCTGGCCTCCCAGAGAATCCTAGGATAAATCCCATCAGGCCCCGGGGACTTATCTATTTTCAGCCTGTCCAGAATTGCCAACACCTCTTCCCTACTTACCTCAATGCCATCTAATCTATTTACCTGGAGCTCAGCATTCTCCTCCACAACATTATCTTTTTCCTGAGTGAATACTGACGAAAAATATTCATTTAGTATCTCGCCTATCTCTTCAGACTCTACACACAACTTCCCATCCCTGTCCTTGACTGGTCCTACTCTGTCCCTAGTCATTCGCTTATTCCTGACATACCTATAGAAAGCTTTTGGGTTTTCCTTGATCCTTCCTGCCAAATACTTCTCATGTCCCCTCCTTGCTCGTCTTAGCTCTCTCTTTAGATCCTTCCTCGCTACCTTGTAACTATCCATCGCCCCAACTGAAACTTCACACCTCATCTTCACATAGGCCTCCTTCTTCCTCTTAACAAGAGATTCCACTTCTTTGGTAAACCACGGTTCCCTCGCTCGGCACCTTCCTCCCTGCCTGACCGGTACATACTTATCAAGAACACGCAATAGCTGATCCTTGAACAAGCTCCACTTATCCAGTGTGTCCAAAACTTGCAGCCTACTTCTCCACCTTATCCCCCCCAAGTCACGTCTAATGGCATCATAATTTCCCTTCCCCCAGCTATAACTCTTGCCCTGCGGTGTATACTTATCCCTTTCCATCCTTAACGTAAACGTCACCGAATTGTGGTCACTGTCCCCAAAGTGCTCACCTACCTCCAAATCCAACACCTGGCCTGGTTCATTACCCAAAACCAAATCCAATGTGGCCTCACCTCTTGTTGGCCTGTCAACAAACTGTGTCAGGAAACCCTCCTGCACACACTGAACAAAAAACGACCCATCTAATGTACTCGAACTATATCTTTTCCAGTCAATATTTGGAAAGTTAAAGTCTCCCATAATAACTACCCTGTTACTTTCGCTCATATCCAGGATCATCTTCGCCATCCTTTCCTCTACATCCCTAGAACTATTTGGAGGCCTATAGAAAACTCCCAACAGGGTGACCTCTCCTTTCCTGTTTCTAACCTCAGCCCATACTACCTCGGAAGATGAGTCCCCATCTAGCATCCTCTCCGCCACCGTAATACTGCTCTTGACTAGCAGCGCCACACCTCCCCCTCTTTTGCCTCCTTCCCTGAGCTTACTAAAACACCTAAACCCCGGAACCTGCAACATCCATTCCTGTCCCTGCTCTATCCACGTCTCCGAAATGGCCACAACATCGAAGTCCCAGGTACCAACCCATGCTGCCAGTTCCCCTACCTTATTTCGTATACTCCTGGCATTGAAGTAGACACACTTCAAACCACCTACCTGAACACTGGCCCCCTCCTCCGACGTCAAATCTGAGCTCCTGACCTCTATACTCTCATTCTCCCTTACCCTAAAACTACAATCCAGGTTCCCATGCCCCTGCTGCATTAGTTTAAACCCCCCCAAAGAGCACTAACAAATCTCCCCCCCAGGATATTTGTGCCCCGCAGGTTCAGATGGAGACTATCCTGTCTGTAGAGGTCCCACCTTCCCCAGAAAGCGCCCCAGTTATCCAGAAATCTGAATCCCTCCCGCCTGCACCATCCCTGTAGCCACGTGTTTAATTGCTCTCTCTCCCTATTCCTCATCTCACTATCACGTGGCACGGGCAACAACCCAGAGATAACAACTCTGTTTGTTCTAGTTCTGAGCTTCCATCCTAGCTCCCTGAAAGCCTGCCTGACATCCTTATCCCCTTTCCTACCTATGTCGTTAGTGCCAATGTGGACCACGACTTGGGGCTGCTCCCCCTCCCCCTTAAGGACCCGGAAAACACGATCCGAGACATCACGTACCCTTGCACCTGGGAGGCAACATACCAAACGTGAGTCTCTCACGCTCCCACAAAATCTCCTATCTGTGCCCCTGACTATAGAGTCCCCAATTACTAATGCTCTGCTCCTCTCCCCCCTTCCCTTCTGAGCAACAGGGACAGACTCTGTGCCAGAGGTCTGTACCCCATGGCTTACCCCTGGTAAGTCGTCCCCCCCACAAGTATCCAAAGCGGTATACTTGTTTCTCAGGGGAACGACCGCAGGGGATCCCTGCACTGACTGTTTTTTCCCCGTCCCTCTTACAGTTACCCATCTATCTCCAATCTTTGGTGTAACTAATTCCCTGAAGCTGCTATCTATGACCCCCTCTGCCTCCCGAATGATCCGAAGTTCTTCCAACTCCAGCTCCAGTTCCCTAACTCGGTCTTGGAGGAGCTGGAGATGGCAGCACTTCCTGCAGGTAAAATCAGCAGGGACACTAACGGCATCCCTCACCTCAAACATCCTGCAGGAGGAACATTGCACTCCCTTCCCTGCCATTCCTCTAACTTTCTACCAAGATCTGGCTAACAACTAAATTTAAAAAAAATTTTATATATAAAAAAAAAATAAAGAATAAAAATTATTAATAACAATAATAAAATATGGTACTTACCTCACACCAAAGGGTTTTATTATTAGGTTAGAGGAGGAGGGCGGGTGGGAGACACTACACGTGTAGTGTCTCCGGTTTCCTCTCCACCAGAATTTATTGGTGAGGGTCTTCCCAGACGTCGGCGGGTCGACTTCCTGTTCCCACCTTAAACACTAGAATTTTTTTTTAAAAAAATTTATTTAAAGGAGAAACTTACCTCCCAGAAATCACTTCCGCACTGCCCCCGCAGAAATGGACTAACCTGCTCCGCTCCTGCTGAAATCGACTTGGCCTGCAAGGTAAGCAAGTTGTTAATCTGTACTCACCTCACCACAGACAGCGACCTTTTAAATGGTCCCCTCTGTCTCGCAGCCCCCGCGCTTTTCAAAATTCCCGCGCTGATTCTAAGGTCCCAGCTCTCACTCCCGAACTCAACAGCTGACCTGCAAGGCAAGTAAGTTAATCTGTACTCACCTCAACACAGACAGCGACCTTTTAAATGGTCCCCTCTGTCTCGCAGCCACCGCGCTTTTCAAAATTCCCGCGCTGATTCTAAGGTCCCAGCTCTCACTCCCGAACTCAACAGCTGACCTGCAAGGCAAGTAAGTTAATCTGTACTCACCTCACCACAGACAGCAACCTTTTAAATGGTCCCCTCTGTCTCGCAGCCCCCGCGCTTTTCAAAATTCCCGCGCTGATTCTAAGGTCCCAGCTCTCACTCCCGAACTCAACAGCTGACCTGCAAGGCAAGTAAGTTAATCTGTACTCACCTCACCACAGACAGCAACCTTTTAAATGGTCCCCTCTGTCTCGCAGCCCCCGCGCTTTTCAAAATTCCCGCGCTGATTCTAAGGTCCCAGCTCTCACTCCCGAACTCAACAGCTGACCTGCAAGGCAAGTAAGTTAATCTGTACTCACCTCACCACAGACAGCGACCTTTTAAATGGTCCCCTCTGTCTCGCAGCCCCCGCGCTTTTCACAATTCCCGCGCTGATTCTAAGGTCCCAGCTCTCACTCCCGAACTCAACAGCTGACCTGCAAGGCAAGTAAGTTAATCTGTACTCACCTCACCACAGACAGCGACCTTTTAAATGGTCCCCTCTGTCTCGCAGCCCCCGCGCTTTTCAAAATTCCCGCGCTGATTCTAAGGTCCCAGCTCTCACTCCCGAACTCAACAGCTGACCTGCAAGGCAAGTAAGTTAATCTGTACTCACCTCACCACAGACAGCGACCTTTTAAATGGTCCCCTCTGTCTCGCAGCCCCCGCGCTTTTCAAAATTCCCGCGCTGATTCTAAGGTCCCAGCTCTCACTCCCGAACTCAACAGCTGACCTGCAAGGCAAGTAAGTTAGTCTGTACTCACCTCAACACAGACAGCGACCTTTTAAATGGTCCCCTCTGTCTCGCAGCCACCGCGCTTTTCAAAATTCCCGCGCTGATTCTAAGGTCCCAGCTCTCACTCCCGAACTCAACAGCTGACCTGCAAGGCAAGTAAGTTAATCTGTACTCACCTCACCACAGACAGCAACCTTTTAAATGGTCCCCTCTGTCTCGCAGCCCCCGCGCTTTTCAAAATTCCCGCGCTGATTCTAAGGTCCCAGCTCTCACTCCCGAACTCAACAGCTGACCTGCAAGGCAAGTAAGTTAATCTGTACTCACCTCACCACAGACAGCAACCTTTTAAATGGTCCCCTCTGTCTCGCAGCCCCCGCGCTTTTCAAAATTCCCGCGCTGATTCTAAGGTCCCAGCTCTCACTCCCGAACTCAACAGCTGACCTGCAAGGCAAGTAAGTTAATCTGTACTCACCTCACCACAGACAGCGACCTTTTAAATGGTCCCCTCTGTCTCGCAGCCCCCGCGCTTTTCACAATTCCCGCGCTGATTCTAAGGTCCCAGCTCTCACTCCCGAACTCAACAGCTGACCTGCAAGGCAAGTAAGTTAATCTGTACTCACCTCACCACAGACAGCGACCTTTTAAATGGTCCCCTCTGTCTCGCAGCCCCCGCGCTTTTCAAAATTCGCGCGCTGATTCTAAGGTCCCAGCTCTCACTCCCGAACTCAACAGCTGACCTGCAAGGCAAGTAAGTTAATCTGTACTCACCTCACCACAGACAGCGACCTTTTAAATGGTCCCCTCTGTCTCGCAGCCCCCGCGCTTTTCAAAATTCCCGCGCTGATTCTAAGGTCCCAGCTCTCACTCCCGAACTCAACAGCTGACCTGCAAGGCAAGTAAGTTAATCTATATCAAATTCACAGTCACCTGGATTTGGTTCGTCACTTTGAGTTAGAATCATTAAAACCTCCTCCTTTTTCTCTCCTTCCCTTTCAAAGTACCTTTTAAGCATATTCACATGACACACTCGGTGAGTCTTCCTTCGATCTGGTGTTTTTACCACATAATTCACCTCACTTAATTTCCTTTCAATCTGATACGGTCCACAAAACCCAGCTTTTAAAGGCTCCCCTACCACTGGTAACAACACTAAAACTTTATCCCCACTGGCAAAACTACGAACTTTGGATTTCTTGTCCACGACCCGTTTCATCACATTTTGTGCAACTTTCAAATGTTGTCTAGCCAATTCACCTCTATTTAATCGTTCCCTAAAATTTGACACGTAATCCAACCGTGTAATTTCTGATTTCTCACCCAACAATTTTTCCTTAATCAATTGAAGTGGTCCTCCTACCTCATGACCAAAAATTAGTTCAAAAGGATTACATTTGGTAGACTCATTAGGTGCATCCCTAATTGCAAACAATACGAATGGGATTCCTTTATCCCAATCCTCTGGATAACCTTGACAATACGCCCTCAACATTGTCTTTAATGTCTGATGCCACCTTTCTAACGCTCACTGCGATTCTGGATGGTACGCAGTTGATTTAAATTGTTTTATTCCTAAGCTATCCATAACTTCTTTGAATAACTTTGAAGTAAAATTCGTTCCTTGATCCGATTGAATTTCTGTGGGTAGTCCATATCTAGAAAATAATTTAAGTAACTCCTCCACAATCCTTTTAGTTGTAATATTACGTACTGGAATGGCCTCTGGAACCTAGTAGACACATCCATTACAGTCAAAAGATATTGATTCCCACTTTTTGTTTTAGGAAGCGGGCCTACAACAATCGATTAGGATCCTTGTAAAACGTTCCTCAAATGCTGGAATGGGTATTAAGGGAGCTGGTTTTATCACTGCTTGAGGTTTCCCTATCACTTGACATGTGTGACATGATTGACAAAATTTAACTACATCTTTATGTAGTCCAGGCCAATAAAAATGTTTCTGGATTTTAACTTGAGTTTTCCTTATTCCCAAATGAGCTCCCACTGGTACCTCATGTGCAACTCGCAACACCTCCTTTCTATACCCTACCAGCAATACTACTTGATGAACTTCTGCCCACTTTTCATCCGCCTGCATATGTACACGTCTCCATTTTCTCATCAAGACATCATTTTTACGGTAATAACACTCTGGTATACTCTCAGATTCCTCTTCCGTATATGCTTTCTGATATATCCGTTTTATTTCTACATCTTTCTGTTGTAACTCCACCAATTATCCTGAACTAAAAATATCCGCCTGATCCTCCACCTGTTCTTGTTCTTTTTCAACCATCTGATCAAAAATCATTTCTGATAATTGCACTTCAACTTCATCTTCACTCTTTGATTTCTCCTCTTGTCTTAACCTGTGACTTTGCGACCTTGTTACTACACAATCCGGAAAAATCCCAGGATATTCGTCCTTCAACACTTCAGTTGATTGATTTTCCACTGGCTTATCAACCACAGTCGGCATCACTCCCACCTGCGATCCAGCTATATCATTACCCAAGATAAACTGTATTCCTGAACAAGATAGTTTATCTATTACTCCTACTACCACTTCACCACTCTTCACTGGACTTTCCAACCTTACCCTATATAGTGGAACGCTACTCCTCTCACCCTGAATTACACATGTCACCACCTTTTCTGGCATCATTCTTCCCAAACTACATAATTCCTCATCTCTTACCATTAAAGATTGACTAGCCCCTGTATCTCTTAAAATTGTAACTTCTTTACCTGCTCCTCCTGATACACATGAGTAAACTTTACCCACACAAGTAAATTCTTTAAAGACATCTGGCACCTTCTTAAGAATCACCTCTTGATCAGGCTGTACAATCGTTTGCACCTCCTTCGCTTCCCTTGGGCTTTCCTTTACCACTCTAACAAACCCCACTGTCTTATCCTGTTTTACCACATCAGCCTTCCCAGTGCTATTCTTCAACCACCAACGCTGTGACTTTACATGGCCTAGTTTATTACAGTGAAAACATCTGAAACTTTTCATTTCTTTTCCACCCTCCTGGATTTCTTTTTTAATCTGAGGTACACTCTCTTTATTGTCTCCCATCAGATCACCTTTACCTTTACCACTTGAGTATTTCTCATGTCCCCAGTTTCTATCCCTCACAGGCTGAAACTGATGTCGGAAACCAATATTTGATTCATGAACTAATTCATAATCATCTGCCATTTCCGCTGCTAATCTCGCAGTTTTAACCCTCTGTTAAATTTAATTTTTTAACTCCTCCAAAAGTATAATTTCTCTGAGAGCTTCATACGTTTGGTCTATTTTCAAAGCCCTTATCCACCTATCAAAATTAATCTGTTTGAGCCTTTCAAACTCCATGTATGTTTGACCAAATTCTTTCCTTAAATTTCTAAACCTTTGTCTGTAAGCTTCAGGCACTAGCTCATGCGCACTTAAGACGGATTTCTTCACCTCATACGTTCCAGATACCTCCTCCGGTAGTGATGCAAACACTTCACTAGCTCTACCTACCAGCTTTGTTTGAATCAGTAACACCCACATGTCCTGTGGCCATTTCATTTGTTAATTTCATTTTTTAAATAATTTTTATTAAAGGTTTTCATAAAATATCAATAACAAAATGAGAAAGAAAAAAAGAACCCACCAGGGTTAAGTACAAAACACAATCTCAAAAAAGCAACCCCCCAAACACCGCCCCCCCCCCCCCCGTACCTAAATAATAAATTAACATTAACACCCCGACTTAACACAACAGGTGTATACACCCCCTCAGACCCTTCCAGTGTAAATAACATAAACAAAAATAAAGTAAACCCCCCCCCCACCCCCCAAGCTGCTGCTGCCATTGACCAATGTCTATCGTTCTGCCAGAAAGTCTAAGAACGGTTGCCACCACCTAAAGAACCCTTGTACCGACCCTCTCAAGGCGATTTTCACCCTCTCCAATTTAATGAATCCTGCCATATCGCTGATCCAGGATACCACGCTTGGGGGCCTCGTATCTTTCCACTGAAGGAGAATCCTTCGCCGGGCTACCAGGGACGCAAAGGCCAGAATTCCGGCCTCTTTCGCCTCCTGCACTCCCGGCTCCTCTGCCACCCCAAATATTGTGAGCCCCCAGCCCGGTTTGACCCTGGATCCTACCACCCTCGACACCGTCCTCGCTACGCCCTTCCAAAATTCCTCCAGCGCTGAGCATGCCCAGAACATATGGGTGTGATTTGCTGGTCTCCCTGAGCACCTAACACACCTGTCCTCACCCCCAAAGAACCTGCTCATCCTTGTCCCGGTCATGTGTGCCCTGTGCAGCACCTTAAACTGTATGAGGCTGAGCCTCGCACATGAAGAGGAAGAGTTCACCCTTCCTAGGGCATCTGCCCACGTCCCCTCTTCGATCTCCTCTCCCAACTCTCCTCCCACTTACCTTTCAACTCCACCACCCAGGCCTCCTCCTCCTCCTGCATCACCTGGTAAGTTTCCGAGATCTTCCCCACTCCCACCCACCCCCCCGAGAGCACCCTGTCCTGTACTGTGTGTGGCAGTAGCCGTGGGAATTCCACCACCTGCCGTCTGGCAAACGCCCTTACCTGTAAGTACCTGAAGGTGTTCCCTGGGGGGAGCCCGTACTTCTCCTCCAGCTCACCCAAGCTCGCGAACTTCCCGTCCACAAACAGGTCCCCCAACTTTCGTATGCCTGCCCTGTGCTACCCCGAAAACCCTCCACCTGTTCTTCCTGGGGCGAACCGGTGGTTCCCCCGAAATGGGGTCCACGCCGAGGCCGTAACTTCCCCCCTATGCCGCCTCCACTGCCCCCCAATTTTGAGGGCCGCCACCACCACCGGGCTCGTGGTATACCTCCTTGGAGGGAGCGGCAGCGGTGCCGTTGCAAGCGCCACCAGACTCGTACCCACACAGGATGCCGTCTCCAGCCTCTTCCATGCAGCCCCCTCCCCCTCCATCACCCACTTGCGCACCATTGTCGCATTGGCGGCCCAGTAGTACCCACAGAGGTTGGGCAGCGCCAGCCCCCCCCATCTCTACTCCGCTCCAGGAACACCCTTCTCACCCTCTGAGTCCCTCGCGCCCACACAAACCCCATTATACCCCTGTTAACCCGCCTGAAAAAAGTCTTCGGGATAAACACGGGGAGGCACTGGAACAGGAACAAAAACCTTGGGAGCACCGTCATTTTGACTGACTGCACCCTACCCGCCAGGGACAGCGGCAACACGTCCCACCTCTTGAACTCCTCCTCCATTTGCTCCACCAGCCTTGTAAAGTTAAGCCTATGCAGGGACCCCAGCTCCTGGCCACCTGGACCCCCAAATATCTGAAACTCGTCTCCGCCCTTTTTAGTGGGAGCTCGCCAATCCCCCTCTCCTGGTCCCCTAGCTGAACTACAAACAGCTCGCTCTTCCCCATATTGAGCTTGTACCCCGAAAAGTCCCCGAATTCCCTAAGGATCCTCATTACCTCTGGCATTCCTCCCACCGGGTCCGCCACATACAGCAGCAGGTCGTCCGCATAAAGCGACACCCTATGCTCCTCCCCACCCCACACCAACCCCCTCCAGTTCCTTGACTCTCTCAGTGCCATAGCCAGGGGTTCAATCGCCAGTGCGAAGAGCAGGGGGGACAGGGGACACCCCTGTCTCGTCCCTCGGTGCAACCGAAAGTACTCGGACCTCCTCCTATTTGTGGCCACACTCGCCATCGGGACCTCATACAACAGCCTAACCCACCTGACAAACCCCTGCCCAAACCCGAACCTCTTCAGCACCTCCCACAGGTACCCCCACTCTACCCTATCGAAGGCTTTCTCAGCGTCCATCGCCACCACTATCTCCACCTCCCCCTCCCTCGCCGGCATCATGATAACGTTCAAAAGCCTCCGCACATTCGCGTTCAACTGTCTCCCCTTCACAAATCCCGTCTGGTCTTCATGGATGATCTGCGGCACACAATCCTCAATCCTCGTGGCTAAGACCTTCGCCAGCACCTTGGCATCTACATTTAGCAAGGACATTGGTCTGTAAGACCCACATTGCAGGGGATTCTTGTCCCGCTTCAGGATCAAGGCGATCAGTGCCCGGGACATCGTCGGGGGTAAAGCCCCCCCCCCTCCCTTGCCTCATTGAAGGTCCTAACTAACAGCGGGCCCAACAGGTCCATATATTTTTTATAGAACTCGACCGGGAAACTGTCCGGCCCCGGTGCCTTCCCCGCCTGCATGCTTCCTATCCCTTCGATCAGCTCCTCCAGCCCAATCGGGGCCCCCAGTCCCGCCACCAGTCCCTCTTCCACCTTTGGAAACCTCAATTGGTCCAGGAAATGGCCCATCCCTCCCTCCTCCCGTGGGGGCTCGGATCGGTACAATTCCTCGTAGAAGTCCCTGAAGACCCCATTGATGCCAACCCCACTCCGCACCACGCTCCCTCCCCTGTCCTTAACTCCCCCATCTCCCTAGCTGCGTCCCGCTTCTGAAGCTGATGCGCCAGCATCCGGCTTGCCTTTTCCCCATACTCGTAGACCGCCCCCTGGGCCTTCCTCCACTGCACCTCCGCCTTCCTGGTGGTCACCAGGTCGAATCCGGCCTGGAGGCTGCGCCTCTTCCTCAACAATCCTTCCTCAGGTTCTTCCGCATACCGAGAGGTGTATTTTTAAATGTTCAGTGAATCTTGTTTAGAATGTGACTTAAGCAGCAATACGGCAGCTTCCCTCTTCAGTGGATTCTGCCCGAGTCTCTAATTTCCCAGCGTGAAGGCAGTCTATGGCTTCAGAGTTTGAAGTGTATCATCATTATCTCACAATCCAACTCACTATATTTCCCCGTGTGCATTGAAGTATTTTGCTGTAGAATCAATTTAAAATGAGATGACGTCTGAAAAATCGTGGATGGCTGATGCACAGTAAATGAGTGAATTGTCTGATTTCAGACATTTATTTTGAACGTATATGCTGATGGGAGGAATAAGATGCTCGTATTTCTTTAAAACTAAACTCATGTGATACAGTGCTTCTAGATCAGCAGATATATTTTGGTAGGTGGGATGGTACATGCCGTTCAAATCCTCAGATTCATTGGCAGCCTTTTGGTACTTTGGAGCCCAGAGTTAAATCTCGGGTTTGAGTTGGAAACGTCTGATTGGACAAAACCAGCGATTTCAATGTCAGGGCTGTGAAACGATTTGCTGGTGAATGAAAATTACAATATACAAGGTGGAATTATTTTGTTACCAGGCAACAGCTTGGTTTTGAGTATGCAGAACTGAATACAATTCACCATCATAAGTGAGGAAGATCAATTATACTAATTTTAAATGCATAAAAGTTGAGGACAGACTCATCCAAGTAGGAAGTGAACGTTGTGTGGGTCGTGAGGGCCAGTCATTTGGTAAAACTGGGTCGCTGGGAAAAAAGTTTGAAAAACACTGAACACAGTTGTACTGTTGTAGGGGAACGTGGAGAATGGGGTTCTTATTGTTAATTGTTATTCTGTGTTGTTGAATGTTTTTTATATAAATTGCTAAAAATTACTTTAAATGTTTTCTAAAAAAAATAAACTCGTAAGCACAATGCTGACCACATGTGTAGTGAAACCAACATTCTCCGTACATGAAAACTCCTTTGTTTAACATGAATCTAACTAGTGTTTTACCCTTTTTACACAGAAACACTAAATTAAACACATTTAAATCTATACCTTATTTCTAATATCCAACAATGCAACTATAGATCACTTAAAATGACCTCTGCTTCTTGACAGTGTGTCTGTGCCTGTATCCCATGAATTAATGAAAATAAGTCACAAAGTTGTCACATAATTCCCTCAGTCACAAGGCCATCACGCCCTTGAAGGTACATTTAATGAGGCAGTCAGTTCGCCTAGCAGACAACCACTGCAGACTGCAATATGGTGAGTCATGTGGGGCTTTGAATTATTTACTCTCCACCATCTAAGACCTGAGGCCACTTAATCCAAAGTTCCTCTTTGTTCTGTGACATTTCCTGCTCTTGTTAGTAGCAAACAGCATTTGGCTGCAAACTATATTGCACCATATATTAAGAGAGTTTGTCAGGCTTTTGTCCTGTCTTTTCCCATTATTGAAATCTGTCTTCGTTTATACATTCATAATGCAGAAGGAAAGTTATTTGGTCTGACTTACCAATTACAGTGATGTTATTCTTCAGGACAAAATTAACAGCCACTTGGGAAAATGTGGTTTAAGTAAAGAAAACACATGGATTTATTGAGGGAAAATCGTGTTTAACTAACTTGCTTGAGTTTTTAATTAGGTAACAAAGAGGGTAAATGAGGGCAAGTCTGTTCATGAGGTGTACATGGACGTCCAGAAGTGATTTGATAAAGCAGTACAACAGTGTTATAGTGTTATTTTTATGCATCTTCTTATTTAAATCCATTGTTGATGTCATCAGTAAGTGCTGTGACATGATTAGTTGTTGTTATTACTTGTGTGTATTTGTATTAAACTGTCGTCAGTTCTAATTCTGTTCTGTTACTATTTTTCGATGTTTAGCTAGTTATTCCTGTGTTTGAATCCATACCGTTATTTTTCTATATTAAATAAGATTAACTTTTATTTATTCGCAATGCGTTTCGGCTACCTTTTTGTGGGCAAGTTATCACATCTTTTTGGCGACGAGAATAATAAGAATTTGAGTTTCAGCACATTCAACACAAAGCTTTGCTATGTTTACAAGTAGACACATTAGCAGCACCATGGGTCTATCAGTGAGTTTGTGGAAGAGAACGAGAACTGGACTGAATATATGGAAAGGTTTGAACACTTTATTTGGATAATGGGATCGCAGACAAGGCGAGATAAGCGCTCCGTTCTCCTGAGTGTGGAGTGAAGACTTGCAAGCTAGTGAGGAATTTAGCTACACCACGGAAAATAGGGAGCATTTCATTTGCAGGTTTAATTACACTCATTCAGAATCACCACAATTGTATGTCCTCAATAATTGTGCAACATTTCCAATTCCGTCAACGTTGTTGCTGAATTGCGCCACACCTCTGAACATCGCAAGTTTGGGGCAGTTTTGGAAGACATGCTTCGGGCCAGACTAGTTTGTGGCATTAACGAGAATAGCATTCAGTGGCGTTTGCTGGGGAAAGCCGCAATTGCTTTTAAGAAAGCTCTACAAATTTCTCAGGGTATGGAGATGGCTGCCAATAATGTAAAAGGGATGAGGACATGCAAGCTGAGTACAGGAAGGTAGGAGATAAACTAAATTGCAAGGCCTCAAATGTAGTAATCTCAGGATTACCCCCAGTTCCACGTTCTAGAGACAGCAAGAATAAGAGGATAGATCAGATCAGATGGTGTAGCTCAAGAATGCAGATTCTTGAGGCACTGGGACCGGTTCTGCGGCAGGTGAGATCTGTACAAACCGGACGGTTGCTCCCAGGCAGAGCAACCTTACGGAGGCTTTCGCTCATTCTGTTGGGAGTATTTAAACTAGTGTAGCAGGGGTTGGGATCTCCGGAATAGGTTCAGATAGGTCAAATTCAGATCAGGAAAATGGAGGTAGGGCACTAGCTAGTGATGTTGAAGATATAGTGATAAGTTTGGAATTACAGGAGAAGCATGTAGTGATAGGTTTGGAATTACAGGAGAAGCAAGGGTTAAAAAGTGTCCAACAAGGGAAAATGGTGGGGTTGAACTCTTTGTACTTCAATGCAAGGAGTATTACAAACAAAGTAGATGAGTTAAGGGCATAATTAGACATATGGTAGCAGGATGGCATTGCTTTAGCGGAAACCTGGCTAAAGGAAGGGCAAAATTGGCAGCTCAATATCACTGGATACAGAGTTTTCAGGCAGGATAGAGTGGAAGATGAAAAAGGAAGGAGAGTAGCAATAATAGTTAAAGAATCAATTAAACTGAGGGAGAAAGATTTGTGCAGTGTGTCCAGGAAGATGTTTTCAACCAATTAGGGACAAACCCCATGAGAGGAGATGCAATTCTAGACCTAGTCTTGGAGAGAAAAAAAAGGGCAAGTGGGTGAAGTGACAGTTGGCGACCATATCGGGGATAGTGATTACAATTCAAATAAATTCAGTATTACTGTGGAAAAGGACAGAGATAAAGCAGGAGTAAACATTTTGAACTGGGGGAGACAAATTTTGCAGAAGTTAGAAGGAACTTGGCTGAGGTGGACTGGCCAGCACTGTTAGAGGATACACCAGTGGAAAACCAGTGGGAAGCACTAAAAAGAAAGGTCCCACATGTACAAAGTAAACATGTCCCCTCTAAAAATAAGAGTGGTACTGCCAAATCTAGCTATCCCTCCTAGGTTGTCCGGAGAAATACAGAGGAAGGTCAAACAAAAAAAGAAAGCATAAGATAGGCACAAAGAACTAATCACTGCAGATAGCCTCACGAATATAGGAAGTGCACAGTAAGTCAAAAAGGAAATAAGGAAATCAAAGAGAGGGTATGAAAAAAGATTAGTAAGTTAAGTTAAAGAAAACCCAAAAATGTTTTACCAATATATTAATAATAAGCGGTTAGTTAAGGAAAAGGTAGATCATTTCAGAGAAGGGAACTTGTGTGTAGATGTAGAGGCTGTGGGAAGGGTTTTAAATGAATGTTTTGTCTCTCTGCTTACAAATGAAACGGATGATGGAGATATAATAGTCCAGGAGGAACACTGTGAGATATTGGATGGGGTACTCATAAAGAGAGAGGACATACTTGAAGAGTTGAAATCCTTGAAAGTTGATAAATCGCCACGGCCAGATGGATTGTATCCAAGGCTACTGAAGGAGGTCAGGGAGGAGATAGCAGATGCCCTGAGGATGATTTTCCAATCCTCACTAGACACAGGGGAGGTACCGGCGGACTGGAGAAATGCGTTGTTCCATTGGTTAAAAGGAACCGAAGGAAATGCCAAACAATTATAGGCCAGTTAGTCTAATGTCAGTGGTGGGCAAATTAGTAGAATCAGTGCTCAGAGATAGACATAGAAAGGCATGGACTAGACAGGGATAGTCAGCATGGATATGTTAAAGGAAGCTCTTGCCTCACAAATTCTTTCAGGAAGTGACAAGAAGGGTTGATGAAGGTAGTACAGAGGATGTTGTGTACATGGATTTTAGCAAGGTGTTTTACAAAGTACCACATGGCGTGAAAGCCCATGGGATACAGGGAAATGTGGCAAACTGGATCAAAAAGTTAGCTTAGTAACAGGAAATAGAGTAATGGTTGATGGCTGCCCTTGCAGTTAGAAAGTTGTTTCAGGTGGTGTTTCACAAAGCTCGGTGTTGGGACCTTTACTGTTTGTGTTACATAATTACAATTTGGACATGCATGTGTGGAGCACGATTGGGAAATTTGCAGACAACACAAAGATTGGCCGAGTGGTGGACAGTGTAGAGGATAGCTATAATCTCCAAAATAATACAGATGGGTTGGTGGAGTGGACAATAAAGTGGCAGATGGAAGTGTGAGGTCATGCATTTAGGGAGGTCAAACAGTTATAGGCAATGCACAATAAATAGGAATATACTGAGAGGGGTAGATGAAGTGAGAAATCTTGGTGTACAAGTGCACAGGTCCCTAAAGGCTGCAGTTCAAGTAGACAAGGTTGTAAAGAAAGCATATTGAATGCACTCCTTCATTGGCTGAGATATAGAATATAAAAGTAAGGATATAATGTTGGAATTGTATAAGCAGGCACCAGCCCTTATTGAGGCCACATCTGGAGTATTGTTTGCAGTTCTGGTCACCACATAAATAATAAATAAATAATCTTTATTATTATTGTTACAAGTAGGCTTACATTAACACTGTAATGAAGTTGCTGTGAAAATCCCCCAGTTGCCAAACTCCGGCGTCTGTTCGGGTACACAGAGGGAGAATTCAGAATGTCCAATTCACCTAACAGCACGTCTTTCGGGACTTGTGGGAGGAAATCGGAGTGCCTGGAGGAAACCCATACAAACATGGGGAGAATGTGCAGACTCCGCACAGCTAGTGGCCCAAGCGGGTATCAAACCTGGGTCCCTGGCGCTGTGAAGCAACAGTGCTAATCACATACAGGAAGGATGTAATTGCTCTGGAGAGTGTGCAGAGGAGGTTTACAAGGATATTGCCAAGGCAAAAAAACTAGCTACAAGGAGAGATTGGATAAGTGGGGTTAATTTCCTTGGAACAAGGGCAACATGGTGGCGCAGTGGGTTAGCCGTGCTGCCACACGGCGCCGAGGTCCCAGGTTCAATCCTGGGAGTTTGCACATTCTCCCTGTGTTTGCGTGGGTTTCGCCCCCACAATCCAAAGATGTGCAGGTTAGGTGGATTGGCCACGCTAAAATTGCCCCTTAATTGGAAAAAAATGAATTGGGTACTCTAAACTAAAAAGAAAAAAAATGTCCTTGGAACAAATAAGCCTGAGGAGGGATTTAATTGAGGTGTGCAAAATTATGAAGGGAAGAGATAGTGTGGACAGAATCAAATCATTTCCTTTGGTGGAGAATTCTAGAACCAGGGAACATAGATTCAAGATAAGTGGCAGAAGGTGTATAGGGAACAGGAAAAGCATTTTTATGCAGAAGGTAGTGGGAAGATGGAAGTCACTGTCCGAGTTCGTGGTGGAGCCAGAGACTCTAAACTCTTATAAAAAGTACTTGGATCTACACCTGAAGTGCTGTAAGGTACAGGGCTATGGGACAGATGCAGAAAGGTGGGATTAGAAAGGGTACCTGGTGTCCTTGGGCCAGCATGGACAAGATAGGCCGAATGGCCTCCTTCTGTGCTGGAACTTTTCTATGATTCTATGGAGATGGACCCAGGAACCTCTGTATCGGTAATCAATGGGGAGACTTGCAGGAAGATATGGAGCTCCAAGCAGGCACCAGCCCTTATTGAGGCAGGAATCAACCTTCGGACGGACAACGGCAAGACTATACCATTGCTTAGAGGTAGACATTTCATTTAACAGGCAAGAAGCAAGAGCAATGCTCGTGGTAGTAAAAAGGCATGGCCTTGGTCTGATAGGGCGTAACTGGCTCAGGAAAATTCAGTTGAACATGAGTGCGACAAAACACACAAAAGTGACACATGTCATTCAGGAAATATCCTGAGGTTTTCAAAGATGAACCTGGTACATTGCAGACCACTACAGTTAAATTGTTCATAGATCCTCCGGCTACTCCTCACTTTTTCAAACCAAGGACAGTGCCGTATTCCATGAAAGGCCAAGTGGAGGAGGAATTGGAACGGATGCAAAGACTAGGAATCATTGATCCCATTCAGTTTTCACGTTGGGCAGCTCCAATTGTTCCTTTTTTTTTAAAATTACGGTACTGTGCCCATATGTAGGAATTACTCTTACCATTAATCAGGTTTCCAAGCTGGACACTTAACCGGTTGCCAAGGGTAGAAGGTCTGTTTTCAACCTTTGCAGGAGATAAGATCTTTTCAAAATTAGACATGAGCTAGGTATATCAGCCACTCTTACAAGAGGAAGAGTACGTGGCCGTAAACACGCAAAAAGGTTGTTCAAGTATAATCGTTTGGTTTTTGGCGTATCCTCCAGTCCGGCGATCTTCCAAAGGATGATGGACAACCTGTTACAAGGCATTCCTCATGTTGTCGTCCACTTAGATGCCATTTAAATTTCTCGTAAGACTGAGGAGGAGCACCTCAGCAACCTGGATCAAGTTTTAAAAAGGATTTCAAAGCCGGGACTATGTCTGAAGCAAGTGTATGTTTCAGGCACTGAGCGTGGACTACCTAGGCATTAGAATCACTGCACAAGGCTTATCTCCTGTGGAAGGGAATATTTGAGCGAGTAAGAAAGCTCTGGAGCCCAGGAATGTGGCTGGGCTCAGGACATTTGTAGGTTTGATAAACTATTATGGAAAGTTTTTGCCAGACCTGTTGTAAGAGCCCTTCCTGTTGATTTTCTAATTTCCTATTTCTTTTGCTTTGTCGTTATTGTTTATGGTCCTTGGATCTTTAATGGACACATACCTGTAAGTCGTGCAGAGGAAGTAAAGAATCAAAATTTTGTAAATAGTACATTGTGCCATTAAGATTTAGTTTTGAACAGAAGAATTCAGACTTTATGGCGCCCAAGAGATTGAAAGGATTTGGTTTCGTTGTTTGGCTGGTGACAATGGATTGGCCAAGAACCGTATTGTGCCTGGCAACAAAATTGGGTTCTGCCAGGTGAGGTGTTTTCAGAGAACCCGGGAGAAAACTCCTGGACCCTGAAAGGAGAGATTGTGTGTTTTTTTTTTTCTCTCTCTCTCTCTCTCTCTCTCTCTCTACAAACCTGCTCACTGTAGCTATTGGACGACCAAAGACTACGTTTTTTTAAAATGAAGAGTTCATTTCAACTGTGTTGCGACTCCAGATCAAGTTGGGGGCTGGAATTGACCATGCACTAGCCCAGGACATCTTAACATAATTTGGGGTTCTGTGATCTTTGAGTAGACAGTACAGTATTTATCAAAATGAGACACCAAATCAATGCCTCTGGAAGCTGCTAAGACTTTTCTTCAGGTGGAGGATCTGTCTTTGGGTTATGTACAAGAGCTTCGAAAAGACAAGCTAATTGAATTGGCAGGTGAATTAAAACTAGAAGTGCCAGCTCATTGGACTTCCAGTAGCAGCATGTGAGGAGAGGCCGCTCACTAGACAGCACCCGCAAAGATCCTCATTATAAAGTCCTTTTTGCCTGGGTTTTCAGAAAAACCTTCGCAGAAAAACGTATACCTGTGCTGTTCCAATGCCAAAAAGACCAGTAAACAACCCGCAGAAGGTAATTTGTCGACCATTTCAGAAGCATCGCGCAGCTCCTCTGCGGAGAAAATGGTGGAAATTGTGTCAATGGTGGTGGCCTTCCCAATAACAGCGGATATGCTCGCAAGTGTGCTGACGAAAGAACCCGACATCCACTTTGACTGACGCTCGAAATTGATGCCAGAGAACATACAAACGTCGATCGAAGGGACCATGGACTCTCCAGTTGAATCTGGAAAAGACTACAGAGCTGTTAAAGAAGCATGGCGAGGTGCTGGAGGGTGTGGAGAAAGCACTGTCGAGGCATGGTGAGCAGCCTGCGTCACTGGAGGCTGAGATGTCGGTGGTGGCTGATGAGAATAAGAGGTTGAAGGTCAAAGTCGATGATGAGAATCGTTCGAAGAGGCAGAATCTCAGAGTCATGGGATTGGCGGAGGGGATAGAGGGCCTGAATCCCACTGCCTATTTTACGCAGCTGTTTGGGAAAATGATGGGAAGGGCGGTCTCGTGTCCCCTCCGGAGTTGGAACCCATTGGACCCTTTGTCAGAAGCCTCAGCTAATCGAACCACCCATGCCGTCATCGTTCGCTTTCATAGTTTACAGAAGGAGAGGGTCCTAAAGTGGCCAAGGAACATTGAGATTGGAGGTGGGAGGACCATCTTGTTTGGATCTACCAGATGTGGGAGTTAAGCTGGCATGGAAATGGTATGCGTTTAGCAAGGCTAAGGCTGCCTTGTACAAGAAGGGAGTTTGGTTTGGGGTGGTGTATCCAGTTGCATCGCTGGATACACCTATGAATCAGATAACTTTTACTTTGATGCACCAGAGGAGGTGGATGTCTTCGTTGAAAAGTATGGACTTGGTTCTTGTTATGTATGGATTTGACTGCTGTGGGTTAGGAAGAGTATTCTGGTATCCTGTATATAGTAGTTTATATTTGAGGGTACATTTTTTTTGTTTTTCTCTTTTTGGGGTTGAAGGGGTTTTTTGCTTCATTTGTGATATGTTTATGGGGGTGGACAACTATTATGGGAAGTGCTGTTTCATGTTTCATGTATTTTAGATGGAATTAAATAGACCCGTTTGGGAATTTAGTTTTGTTGGGGTGCTGTTTTATGAGGTATGTTTTATTCTTGGGATGGTTGATAACGTTGTCTTACTCTCTATCCTGGCGGGGGACTGACCCGCTAGCATTAAGCTCAGCTAACTAACGGGAGTGAGATGAGGGGAGGAGCTGCTGCCGTTGAACCAGTTTCATCTGGTTCAAGGAGCTGAGGATCTGTGTGTGGTTGGGGGCAGTGGTTTTTGGTAATTTCAATATCTATATTTGGGTGGGGTGTTATTTGGGGGAGGGGTTAGTTTGCTGATGGTGACAATGAGAGTTTCTTTGTTTCACTTTGTGGGTGGATTTGGCAGCCATCCTGTGTGGCCTTTGACTGTATTTTTTTAAATAAACATTTTATTGAGGTATTTTTGGTATTGTAACAACAGCAAAATAAACAATGTGCATGAAACTACAAACATAGTGCAAAAACCATCTCCTTTCCTTACAGGTCCCACATTTATTAACGCCCTACTCTAAGCTAAACTAACCGCGCCCCCACCCCCCCTTCTGCTGACGATTAATTTTCCGCAAAGAAGCCGACGAACGGTTGCCACCTCCGGGCGATCCTTAACAGTGACCCTCTCAAGGCGAAATTGATTTTCTCCAAACAGAGAAAGCTAGCCATCTCCGATAGGCAGGTCTCTGACTTTGAGGGCTTTGAGTCCCTCTAAGCTAATGGTATCCGTCTCAGTGTTATGCTCCTCTTGCTCAATGTGGGAGTTCAGGGACGCGGCCGATGTCCCTGACTCCTTCATATGTGGGAAGTGTGTCCAGTTACAGCTCCTGTTAGACCGCATGACGGCTCTGGAGCTGCGGATGGACTCACTTTGGAGCATCTGCGATGCTGAGGAGGTCGTGGATAGCACGTTCAGTGAGTTGGTCACACCGCAGATTAGGATTGGTAAGGGAGACAGGGAATGGGTGACCAAAAGGCAGAGAAAGAGCAGGAAGGCAGTGCAGGTGTCCCCTGCGGTCATCTCCCTCCAAAACAGGTATACCGTTTTGGATACTGTTGGGGGAGATGACTCACCAGGGGAAGGCAGTAGTAGCCAGGCTCATGGCACCGTGGCTGGCTCTGCTGCACAGAAGGGCGGGAAAAAGACTGTCAGGGCTATAGTCATAGGAGATTCAATCGTAAGGGGAGTAGACAGGCGTTTCTGTGGTCGAAAACGAGACTCCCGAATGGTATGTTGCCTTCCGGCTGCACGGGTCAGGGATGTCACAGATCGGCTGCAGGACATACTGAAGGGGGAGGGTGAACAGCCAGTTGTCGTGGTGCATATAGGCACCAACTATATAGGTAAAAAACGGGATGAGGTCCTACAATCAGAATTTAGGGAGTTAGGCGATAAGTTAAAAAGTAGGACCTCAAAGGTAGTAATCTCAGGATTGCTACCAGTGCCACGAGACAGTCAGAGTAGAAATTCAAGAATAGTCAGAATGAATACGTGGCTTGAAAGATGGTGCAGGAGGGAGGGGTTCAGATTTTTGGGACATTGGAACAGGTTCTGAGGGCGGTGGGACCATTACAAATCGGATGGTCTACACCTGGGCAGGACTGGAACCAATGTCCTAAGGTGTGCTTTTGCTAACACTGTTGGGGAGGTTTTAAACTAATGTGGCAGGAGGATGGGAACCATATTAAGAAGTTGGAGGTCAGTAAAGAGGCAGCAACTAAAGCCAGTAAGGTACTAGATAATAAACTCAATGTGACTAAGGGTAAGAGTAGACAGGGAAGAGATGATGAACGCAAAGGGACAGGTGGTCTGAGGTGCATTTGTTTCAATGCGAGAAGTGTAGCAGGTAAGGCAGATGAATTTAGGGCTTGGATTAGTACCTGGGTATATGATGTTATTGGTATTACTGAGACTTGGTTGAGGGAAGGGCAAGACTGGCAACTAAATATCCCAGGGTATAGATGCTTCAGGAGGGATAGAGAGGGAGGTAAAAGGGGTGGAGGAGTTGCATTACTGGTCAGAGATAATATCACAGCTGTGATTAAGGAGGGCACGATGGAGGATTCGAGCACTGAGGCAATATGGGTAGAGCTAAGAAATAAGAAGGGTGCAGTAACATTGTTGGGACTTTACTACAGGCCTCCCAAAATCGAGCGTGAAGTAGTGGTACAAATATGTAGACCGATTTTAGAAAAATGTAGGAGCAATATGGTGGTCGTGATGGGAGATTTTAACTTCCCCTACATTGAATGGGACTCGTGTAGTGTTGGAGGCGTAGATGGAGCAGAATTTGTAAGGAGCATCCAGGAGAGATTTTTAGAGCAGTATGTAAATAGTCCAACTCGGGAAGGGGGCATACTGGACCTGGTATTGGGGAATGATCCCGGCCAGGTGGTTTAAGTTTCAGTCGGTGACTACTTTGGGAATAGCGATCACAATTCCGTAAGTTTTAGAATACTCATGGACAAAGACGAGAGTGGTCCTAAAGGAAGAGTGCTAAATTGGGGAAAGGCCAAGTATAACAAAATTCGGCAGGAGCTAGGGAATGTGGATTGGGAGCAGCTGTTTAAGGGTAAATCCACATTTGAAATGTGGGAGTCTTTTAAGGAAAGGTTGATTAGAGTGCAGGACAGACATGTCCCTGTGAAAATGAGGGATAGAAATGGCAAAATTAGGGAACCATGGATGACGGGTGGAATTGTGAGACTAGCTAAGATGAAAAAGGAAGCATACATAAGATCTAGGCGACGTAAAACTGATGAAGCTTTGGAGGAATATCGGGAAAGTAGGACAAATCTCAAACGTGCAATAAAGAGGGCTAAAAGGGGTCATGAAATATCTTTGGCTAACAGGGTTAAGGAAAATCCCAAAGCCTTTTATTCGCATATAAGGAGCAAGAGGGTAACTAGAGAAAGGATTGGCCCACTCAAAGACAAAAGAGGGAATTTATGCGTAGAGTTAGAGGAAATGGGTGAGATTCTTAATGAGTACTTTGCATCGGTATTCACCAAGGAGAGGGACATGACCGATGTTGAGGTTAGGGATGGATGTTTAAATACTCTAGGTCAAGTTGGCATAAGGAAGGGGAAGTTTTGGGTATTATAAAAGGCATTAAGGTGGACAAGTCCCCAGGTCTGGATGGGATCTATCCCAGGTTACTGAGGGAAGCGAGGGACGAAATAGCCGGGGCCTTAACAGATATCTTTGCAGCATCCTTGAGAACGGGTGAGGTCCCGGAGGTCTGGAGAATTACTAATGTTGTCTCTTTGTTTAAGAAGGGTAGCAGGGATAATCCAGGGAATTATAGACCTGTGAGCTTGACGTCAGTGGTAGGCAAACTGTTGGAGAAGATACTGAGGGATAGGATCTATTCACATTTGGAAGAAAATAGACT
Source organism: Scyliorhinus torazame (assembly GCF_047496885.1). Taxonomy (NCBI): domain Eukaryota; kingdom Metazoa; phylum Chordata; class Chondrichthyes; order Carcharhiniformes; family Scyliorhinidae; genus Scyliorhinus; species Scyliorhinus torazame. The sequence goes on from NC_092718.1 coordinate 66,899,395, forward strand.
TATCAGTGATAGGCAGCATGGTTTTGTGCAGGGAAGGTCATGTCTTACAAACCTAATAGAATTCTTTGAGGAAGTGACAAAGTTAATTGATGAGGGAAGGGCTGTAGATGTCATGTACATGGACTTCAGTAAGACGTTTGATAAAGTTTCCCATGGCAGGTTGATGGAAAAAGTGAAGGTGTACGAGCTAGATGGATAAAGAACTGGCTGGGCAACAGGAGACAGAGAGTAGTGGTGGAAGGGAGTGTCTCAAAATGGAGAAAGGTGACTAGTGGTGTTCCACAGGGATCCATGCTCGGACCACTGTTGTTTGTGATATACATAAATGATCTGGACAAAGGTATAGGTGGTCTGATTAGCAAGTTTGCAGATGATACTAAGATTGGTAGAGTTGCAGATAGCGAGGAGGACTGTCAGAGAATACAGCAAAATATAGATAGATTGGAGAGTTGGGCAGAGAAATGGCAGATGGAGTTGAATCCAGGCAAATGCGAGGTGATGCATTTTGGAAGATCTAATTCAAGAGTGGACTATACTGTCAATGGAAGAGTCCTGGGGAAAATTGATGTACAGAGAGATCTGGGAGTTCAGGTCCATTGTACCCTGAAGGTGGCAACGCAGGTCGATAGAGTGGTCAAGAAGACATACAGCATGCTTGCCTTCATCGGACGGGGTATTGAGTACAAGAGTCGGCAGGTCATGTTACAGTTGTTACTTTGGTTAGGCCACATTTGGAATACTGCGTGCAGTTCTGGTCGCCACATTACCAGAATGATGTGGATGCTTTAGAGAGGGTGCAGAGGAGGTTCACCAGGATGTTGCCTGGCATGGAGGGTGCTAGCTATGAAGAAAGGTTGAGTAGATTAGGATTGTTTTCGTTGGAAAGACGGAGGTTAAGGGGGGACCTGATTGAGGTCAACAAAATTATCAGAGGTATGGACAGGGTGGATAGCAACAAGCTTTTTCCAAGAGTGGGGGTGTCAATTACAAGGGGTCATGATTTCAAGGTGAGAGGGGGAAAGTTTAAGGGAGATGTGCGTGGAAAGTTTTTTACGCAGAGGGTGGTAGGTGCCTGGAACGCCTTGCCAGCGGAGGTGGTAGAGGCGGGCACGATAGCATCATTTAAGATGCATCTAGACAGATATATGAACGGGCAGGGAACAGAGGGAAGTAGATCCTTGGAAAATAGAAGACAGATTTAGATAAAGGATCTGGATCGGCACAGGCTGGGAGGGCCGAAGGGCCTGTTCCTGTGCTGTAATTTTCTTTGTTCTTTTGTCTCTGGGCTACCAGGGAAGCAAAGACTAGAACGTCTGCCTCTTTCTCCTCCTGGATTCCCGGGTCTTCCGACACCCCGAAAATCGCCACCTTTGGACTCAGTGCCACCCTTGTTTTTAACACCGTGGACATGACATCTGCAAACCCCTGCCAAAATCCCCTAAGCTTCGGACATGTCCAGAACATGTGGACATGGTTCCCTGGTCTTCCCGCACATTTTGCACACTTGTCTTCCACCCCAAAGAATCTGCTCATCCGGGCCACTGTCATGTGAGCCCGATGAACGACCTTGAATTGTATCAGGCTGAGCCTGACACATGTTGCGGGCGCGTTGACTCTACTCAACACGTCCGCCCATAGACCATCCTCTATCTCTGCTCCCAGCTCCTCCTCCCACTTGCGCTTCAGCTCCTCGGTCTGCGTCTCCTCTGACCCCATAAGTTCCTTGTAAATATCCGAGACTCCCTTCTCCTACCCACCCTCTGGAAACTACCCTTAGCGGTGGGAGCGGGAAAGTTGACACCTGTTTACGTAGGAAGTCCTGCACCTGCAGATACCTGAATTTGTTTCCTCTCGCCAACCTAAACTTCTCCTCCAGCGCCCTCATACTCGAAAAGCTCCCCTCTCTAAACATATCCCCCATCCACTCAATCCCTGCTCTCCGCCATATCTATAAGAAGGTCTCTTATAAACCTTTCCAAGATTTTTCCCACAACAGAAGTAAGGCTCACTGGTCTATAGTTACCGGGGTTATCTCTACTCCCCTTCTTGAACAAGGGGACAACATTTGCTATCCTCCAGTCTTTGACAAAGGTGACTTAAAGATCAAGGCCAAAGGCTCAGCAATCTCCTCCCTAGCTTCCCAGAGAATCCTAGGATAAATCCCATCCGGCCCAGGTGACTTATCTATTTTCACACTTTCCAGAATTGCTAACACCTCCTCCTTATGAACCTCAAGCCCTTCTAGTCTAGTAGCCTGAATCTCAGTATTCTCCTCAACAACATTGTCTTTTTCCTGTGTGAATACTGACAAAAAATATTCATTTAGCACCTCTCCTATCTCCTCGGACTCCAAGCACAACTTCCCACTACTGTCCTTGACTGGCCCTTCTCTTACCCTAGTCATTCTTTTATTCCTGACATATCTATATCTTCTTCCTCTTGACAAGTGTTTCGACTGCTTTAGTAAACCACGGTTCCCTCACTCGACCACTTCCTCCCTGCCTGACAGATACATACTTACCAAGGACTGGTGCCAGAGTCAAGGATGTCTCTGAACGAACACAGGACATCCTGAAGGGGAAGGGTGAACACCATCTACAAGTTTGCTGACGACACGACTATAGTGGGCCGGATCTCAAATAACGACGAGTCAGAATACAGGAGGGAGATAGAGAACCTAATGGAGTTGTGCAACGACAACAATCTATCCCTCAATGTCAGCAAAACTAAAGAGCTGGTCATTGACTTCAGGAAGCAAAGTACTGTACACACCCCTGTCAGCATCAACGGGGCCGAGGTGGAGATGGTTAGCAGCTTCAAATTCCTATGGGTGCATATCACCAAAAATCTGACCTGGTCCACTCGCGTTGAAACTACCACCAAGAAATACTTCCTTAGAAAACAAAGGAAATTTGGCATGTCCACATTAACCCTTACCAACTTTTACAGATGCACAATAGAACGCATCCTATCTGGCTGCATCACAGCCTGGTATGGCAACTGTTTGGCCGAAGTCCGCAAGAAACTTCAGAGAATTGTGAACACAGCCCAGACCATCACACGAACCTGCCTCCCATCCATTGATTCCATCTACACCTCCCGCTGTCTGGGGAAAGCGGGCAGCATAATCAAAGACCCCTCCCACCCGGCTTACTCACTCTTCCAACTTCTTCATTGGGCAGGAGATACAAAAGTCTGAGAACATGCACGAACAGATTCAAAAACAGCTTTTCCCCCGCTGTTACCAGACTCCTAAATGACCCTCTTATGGACTAACCTGATTAATACTACATTCCTGTGTGCTTCGCCCGACGCCGGTGTCTTTGTATTTACATTGTGTACCTTGTGTTGCCCTATGATGTATTTTTTTATTTTATTTTATTTTCATGTACTTAATAATCTGTTTGAGCTGCTTGCAGAAAAATACTTTTCACTGTACCTCGGTACACATGACAATAAACAAATCCATCCATCCAAAAGCTAGAGGTGGTAGTACACACAGGAACTAATGACATAGGCTGGAAGAGTGATGAGGTCCTGCAGAAGGAGTTCAGGGGGTTAGGCAGTAAGCTAAAAAGCAGGACCTCTCGGGTTGTAATCTCAGGATTACTCCCGGTGCCACGTACCAGTGAGGCTAGAAATAGGCGAATAGGGACTTCCGGTGGCGACCATGGAGGAGTGGGTCGCGCATTCGATAGCTCCTGCCTGAAACGTACTTTCGGACCTTTTTTCCCGACTTTTCTCAAACTTGAGGGGATAAATCGGTGTAGTGGACGATATTAAGAAGGATTCCCCCTCCGATGTATGGCTAATTGGACTAGAAGTGTTTGTGTGAAAAGACTCAGCCCGGATAGAGTGAAGCAGTTGGAGCTGGTACCGCGGCGCAGCATGGCGGAGGGTCAGGACCAGGGGGCGATGGCTCAGTGGTCTAAGGAGCAACAGATGAAGTTCTTTAAGGACTGTTTCGCTGAGCTGAAAAAAGAATCGCTGGACCCGATCAAGGCTGCGATCGATCAAGTGGTTTTGAATCAGGCGGCCCAAAGGAAAGCGATACAAATATTGAGCTGAAGTTGTCCAACCAGGAGGGCTATCTAACTGTGCTGGAGCATAAGGTGGAGGTGTTGGATGAGCGCCACAAGAGAATGCAAGAGAAGTTGGAGGACCTGGAGAACAGGTCCAGGAGGCAGATCTTAAGAATCGTTGGCCTCCCTGAAGGAATTGAGGGGGCGAATGCGGGAGCATATGTGGCGAGCATGCTGGAGACGCTGCTGGGGCCCGGGGCGTTTTCTCGGCTTCTGGAAGTGGACGGAGTGCATCAAGCCCTTGCAAGGAAGCCTAAGACGAATGACCCGCCAAGGGCCATGGTGGTGTGTTTCCACCGTTTTTCGGACAAAGAACTTGTCTTGCAGTGGGCCAAGAAAGAGCGGAGCAGCAGATGGGAGAACAGCAAGGTGCGCATCTACCAGGACCTGGGAGCGGAGCTGGCCAAGAGATGTGCTGAGTTTAACCGGGTGAAGATGATCCTCTTCAAGAAGGGGGTGAAATTCGGGATGCTGAATCCAGTGCGGTTGCGGATAACGCACAAAACCGGCACTTTTACTTTGAGGCACCGGCGATGTATGGTCCTTTATCAAGGAAAGGAAGTTGGAACCGTCTTAAAGGACACTTAAGTCTTGAAGGAGTTATGTGGTTTGTAATTTTTGTAATTCTTGTATCGGTTCAAATAAGACTGTATGTGGTTCTGGGTTAAGTATTGGGCTGGGGTGGTGGTTTGAGGGTGCTTTGTTTTTGCAGAGATTGGATGCGGAGCGGGGAGGGGGGCCTCGAAGTTGGTGCTATTCTGTGGGAGGTTGGGTCTGGTTTCAAGCGATTGTTTCTGCATTGGTTTATATTAATTTATTTTACTTGAGGTTGTTTACTTACTGGGGACTGCAATGTTTTTAAATGGTTTATGCATGTCAGGAGAGGGGTTCGAACAATAGGGAGCCAGACTGTTTGGCACCAAGGGCGGGGGCTGTCGGGGTCAGCATGGGTCAGCTGACTCTCTCGGAAGCATGGTGGGGGGTGCACATGTGCTAAGATGGTGCTTGACCTGGGGGATTAGGTTTTGGGGGCTGTTATGGGGGAGAGAGGGGAGGTTGCTTTGCTGACAGGGGAGGAACTATTATCGGGGAACAAAAGGGAAGTCGAGGGTGGTTGCTGCTTGTGGGGAAGCGCGGGTTCTGGGCTGGCCAAAAAAAGGTTATGGCTAGTGGGCGGGGAGGGGGAAGGGCGGGGGGGGGGGGGGAGCAGCGGGCGGTGGGGGGGCAGCAGGGGGGGTGCAGCCCCCCGTTCAGGCTGATTACGTGGAATGTGAGGGGTTTGAATGGGCCGGTCAAAAGGACTCGAGTTTTGTGCATTTAAAGGGGCTGAAGGCAGACGTAGCAATGCTTCAGGAGACACATCTAAAGATTATTGATCAGACGAGATTGAGAAAGGGGTGGGTTGGTCAGGTGTTTCACCCTGGGCTGGACTCAGAGACCAGGGGGGTAGCGATATTGATCAGCAAGCGGGTGGCGTTTGAGCCTGGAAAAAATGTGGCAGATAAGGGGGGTAGATATATTATGGTGAGTGGTGTTGCTATCTTTTAGTGGCTATAAATATGGTGGTTAATAAGGTTGCCTTTCTTAATCTTAATTATGAATATGCTTTTCAGAGTCGCCAGGTATCTCTTGATACCGCCACCAGGTTCAACCGAATATCGATCAAAGAGCCAATACACCAGTTAGTTAGTTCAAAGTCAATGGTACTTTATTTACACACAGTATGGTTTACTCATGCACAATAACACTACAGGCTAAACTATGTCTATCACTAACACCTATACTTAACTTCGGGTGCCCGCTTAGGTCAGAGGAACAGTGGCCATTGTTCGGATCTGAGGCTGTTGAGTTTGAAGAGGTTGCAGGAGTGTAGCTATGATCGGCTGTCTGGTAGCGAGCGTTGAACTTGAACTTGCTTCTGGTGGTGCAGGTGGAGGGGTCTCTCCAGTTGAGAGCCGAATCCAAGAGAGCGAACACATGGCGGGGTTCCTTCTTATACTCCGGGGGGGGGGTCTTCGCGTGCTTTTAGGTGGGCCTTAAACTTGGTCCCAATAAATTGGGCAGCTTCTCGATCACCGCCATCGATCTGAGCCAATAAAGGGGCGGGTGCCTTGATGGCTGGGCGAGTCCTAAGTGGCCGTTGGCCTTGCTTTGTTTGTATCTTCTTGCTGGGGTAGTGGCGCCGGAATGTCTGGGACGGTATTGGCTACCTGAGCACTAGTCTTTTGTTTGTCGGAGATGGGCCATCAATGTGCAAATCGGCCAAGGGTTTTGGTTCTGTTTGCAGTCTGTCTTCTAAATAGACATTCAGGCTCTGTGCCTGCTTGTTACTTTGCGTTGTCCATTTTTCCCTGTATGCTCTGCGAGTATCCATTTTATATGCTGAAAGTCGCCATCCCAGATGGCTACAGTGGGAAGCTGGAGGGTGTACGGGTGGTGCTTGTAAACGTATAGGCTCCGAACTGGGCCAATGTGGGATTTTTGAGACGGGTGTTAGGCAAGATCCCAGACCTAGAGTCTCATGACTTGATCATGGGAGGGGACTTATGGGCACGATCGTGGATCCCGATCTGGACCGGTCAAAATCCAGGACTGGAAGGAGGCCTGCCGTGACAAAGGAATTGAGGGGTTTTATGGAGCAGATGGAGCGTGTAGACCCGTGGAGATTCGAACAGCCGAGGGCGAGGGAGTTTTCGTTTTTTTCTCATGTCCATAAAGTTTACTCTCGCATTGATTTTTTTTTGTTCTAAGCAGGGCGCTAATTCCGAAGGTGGCGGGGACGGAGTATTCGGCAATTGCAGTCTCTGATCATACCCCGCATTGGGTGATTTGGGGGTGAGTGAGGAGAGAGGGCAGTGCCCGCTCTGGAGACTGGATGTGGGGTTGTTAGCGGACGAAGCGGTCTGCGGGCGGGTGAATAAGTCCATTCAGAATTACCTGGATACAAACGATATGGGTGAGGTATCAGCAGCAGTGGTTTGGGAGGCTCTGAAAGCAATTGTAAGAGGGGAACTAATTTTGATTCGGTCCCACAGAGAAAAGGTGGAACGAGCAGAGAGGGAGAGATTAGTGGAGGAGATACTTCGAGTGGATAGGAGATATGCGGAGGCCCTGGACGCAGGGCTCTTGAGGGAGCGTCGGAAACTACACGCAGAGTTTGAGTTGTTGACCACGGGGAGGGCGGTGGAGCAGTTGAGGTGAGCGAGGGAGGCGGCCTACGAATATGGGGAAAAGGCGAGCAGGATGTTGGCGCACCAGCTTAGGAAGAGAGAAGCGGCCAGGGATATTTGGGAGAGTAAGGAATAGGGTCTTGGACTCAGGGGGGGTGAACGACGTTTTTAAAGAATTTTATAGCAAACTATATGAGTTGGAACCCCCGCCTGGTGTAGAAGGGATGAGGCAGTTCCTGGATCAGTTGAGGTTTCCGAGGGTGGGGGAGGACCTGGTCGAGGGGCTGGGGGCCCCGATTGAAGCAGAGGAAATTGTTAAAGGACTGGAGGGCATGCAGTCGGGCAAGGCTCCGGGGCTGGACGGTTACCTGGTAGAATTCTATAAGAAGTTCTCAGAGGTGTGCCCACTACTGATGAGGACCTTTAATGAGGCTAAAGAGAGGGGAATCCACCCCCCAACGATGTTGCAGGCCTCGATTTTGCTCATCCTTAAACGAGAAAAAGACCCGGAGCAATGTGGGTCATATAGGCCGATCTCGCTTTTGAATATAGATGCCAAGCTGCTGGCTAAGATTTTGGCCACGAGGATAGAAGACTGTGTCCCGGGGGTGATAGGGGAGGACCAAACCGGATTTGTTAAGGATAGACAGCTCAATGCTAACATTCGGAGGCTTTTGAATGTAATTATGATGCCCTCAGAAGGAGAAGAGGCGGAGATGGTGGTTGTGATGGACACGGAGATGGCTTTTGATCGGGTGGAGTGGGAGTATCTTTGGGAGACGCTGGGAAGGTTTGGGTTTGGTGAGGGCTTCATCGACTGGGTGCGATTGCTCTACCAGGTGCCGGTAGCGAGTGTGTGCACGAACCGGCTGAGGTCAGGGTACTTTAAGCTACACCGAAGGACAAGGCAGCGGTGCCCCCTCTCCCCATTGCTGTTCGCTCTGGCTATAGAGCCGTTGGCCATGGCGCTGAGAGCATCAAGGAAGTGGCAGGGGCTGGTTCGGGGGGGGGAGCATCGGGTTTCGCTGTACACGGACGATTTGCTCTTATACATCTCGGACCCGGTGGAGGGGATGGGGAGGTTATGCAGATCTTGGGGGAATTTGGCAGGTTCTCTGGGTACAAATTGAACATGGGAAAAAGTGAATTGTTTGTGATCCAGGCAAGGGGCAGGAGAGAAGACTGAAGGAGCTGCCACTCGGGATGGTAGAGAGGCGCTTTCGCTACCTGGGAATACAGGTGGCTCAGAAATGGGAGGCATTACACAGGCTCAACCTAACCCGGCTGGTGGAGCAAATGGAGGGGGACTTTAAAAGATGGGATATGCTCCCGCTATCGCTGGCGGGGAGGGTGCAGACCGTGAAAATGACGGTGCTCCCCAGATTTTTGTTTGTCTTCCAGTGCCTCCCCATCTTCATCCTTAAGGCCTTTTTCAAGCGGGTAAACAAGATTATTTTGGGCTTTGTATGGGCGAATAAAACCATCGGGTGAAGAAAATGTTGTTGGAGCGCATTCGGGGGGAGGATGGGTTGGCGCTGCTGAACTTTTGCAACTACTACTGGGCGGCAAATATAGCGATGATTAGGAAGTGGGTAATGGGGGAGGATTCGGCATGGGAGCAGATGGAGGCGGCGTCATGCAAAGGCACCAGTTTGGGAGCACTGGTAACGGCACCTCTGCTAGTCCGGTGGTGGTGGCATTGAGGATCTGGGGGCAATGGAGGAGGTATAAGAAGGTGGAGGGTGCATCAGTCTGGACCCCAATTTGCAACAACCACAGGTTCGCGCCGGGTAGGATAGATGGCGGGTTCCGAAGTTGGCAGAGAGCAGGAATTAGACGGATGGGAGATCTAATCATAGACGGGAGCTTTCCCAGTCTGAAGGCGCTGGAGGATAAGTTCAAGCTGCCGCCGGGGAACGGTTTCAGATATTTACAAGTCCAGGACTTTCTGAGGAAACCGCTGTTGGCTTTCCAGTTGATCCCGCCACGGGGGATACAGGACAGAGTAGCGTCCGGTACTGGGGTGGGGGAGGGGAAAGTGTTGGATATCTATCAGGAGTTGTTGGAGGCGGAGGAGACCCCGGTGGAGGAACTGAAGGGCAAGTGGGAGGAGGAGTTAGGTGGGGAGTTAGAGGCGGGTCTGTGGGCGGACGCCCTCAGCAGGGTTAATTCCTCCTCATCATGTGCTGGGCTCAGTCTAATACAGTTTAAGGTGGTACACCGGGCACATATGACGGCGGTGAGGATGAGCAAGTTTTTCAGGGTAGAAGATAGATGTGCGAGGTGTGTGGGAAGCCCAGCAAACCATGTCCATATGTTTTGGGCATGCCCGAAGCTTGGAGGATTCTGGCAGGGGTTTGCCAAGGCAATGTCCAAGGTGCTAGGTACGCGGGTGGTGCCGAGTCCATAGATAGCGATCTTTGGAGTGTCAGAAGACCCGGGAGTTCAGGGAGTGAAAGAGGCCGACGTTTTGGCCTTTGCCTCCCTGGTAGCCCGGAGACGGATCCTTTTAATGTGGAGGGACTCGAAGCCCCCGAGTGTGGAGACTTGGGTCAGTGACATGGCTGGGTTTCTCAGTCTCGAGAAAATAAAGATTGCCTTGAGAGGGTCAATGCTGGGGTTCTCTCGGAGGTGGCAGCCGTTCGTCGACTTTCTCGGGGAAAATTAAAATGTCAGCAGAAGCAGCATTCTGAAGGGGGGAGGGGGGCGGGTAGGTGCAATATGGTTAAGGGATGTACAGAAGAGGTTGGGTGGGAAATGTCTAGTTTACCATGTTGATGTTTATGTTATTATTGTTTTGTTTGTTATTGTTATAAAAATTTTGCAAATGCTTCAATAAAAATATTTTTTTAAAAAGAAATAGGCGAATAGTGCAGCTAAACACGTGGCTAAAGTGGTGGTGTAGGAGGGAGGGTTTCAGATTTCTGGACCATTGGAATCTCTTCGGGGCAGGTGGGACCTGTACAAGAAGGATGGGTTGCATCTATACTCGAGGGGTACCAATATCCTGGCTGGGAGATTTGCTGGAATCACTCGGGAGGATTTAAACTAGTATGGCAAGGGGGTCGTAACCACAGCGTTCGCTTAGAAGGAGTAATAACTGAAGGGGAAATAGAGAACAAAAATTAGAGAACAACATCATCCTCAGGCAGAGCAAAAAAGGTGACGAGTGTGAGAAGGGAAGTGGTCAATGCAGGATTGAGGGTGTTGTACCTGAATGTGCGCAGTATGCAGAACAAGGTAAATGAGCTTGTTGTGCACATTGAAATTGGCCGGTAAGATGTTGTGGGCACCACAAGAGACGTGGCTGCAAAGGGTTCAGGGCAGGGATCTAAATATATAAGGATACGTGTCTTATCGAAAGGACAGGCAGATGAGCAAAGGGGGCTAGGTTGCATTGTTAGTAAGGAATGAAGTTAAATTGATAGTAAGGAGAGATATTGGATCAGAAGGCATTGAATCTCTGTGGGTAGAGTTTTTTTAAAAATATATATATTTATTCAAGTTTTTTAACACAATTTTTCTCCCTTACAAACAATAACCCCCCCCCCGCCGTAACAAAATAACAAGAAATCGCACAGAGCAAGATATATACATGGCAAACTGATATGTTTACATAGCTTTGTACACTGGCTCTCTCCCGCACGTGCCAGTTTCCCCAACACTTCATGTTATCTCTTGCTCATCCACCCTCCCAGGCAATCCCCCATTCCCTACGCCCCCCCCCCCCCTAGGTTGCTGCTGCTGCTGACCGACCGTCCTCTAACGCTCCGCGAGATAGTCTAGGAACGGTTGCCACCGCCTGTAGAACCCCTGCGCAGACCTTCTCAAGGCAAACTTTATCCTCTCCAGTTTTATGAACCCAGCCATGTCATTTATCCAGGCCTCCACGCTGGGGGGGCTTCGCCTCCTTCCACATTAGCAAGATCCTTCGCCGGGCTACGAGGGACGCAAAGGCCAGAATGCCGGCCTCTTTCGCCTCCTGCACTCCCGGCTCGTCCACTGCTCCAAATATTGCGAGCCCCCAGCTTGGCTTGACCCGGACTTTCACCACCTGAGATATTGCTCCCGCCACTCCTCTCCAGAACCCCTCCACTGCCAGGCATGACCAAAACATATGGACATGGTTCGCCGGGCTCCCTGAGCACCTTCCACATCTGTCCTCTACCCAAAAAAACCTACTCAACCTCGCCCCCGTCAAGTGCGCTCTATGAACCACCTTAAATTGTATCAGACTCAGCCTGGCACACGAGGAAGAGGAATTAACCCTACCGAGGGCATCAGCCCACAGACCTTCTGCTCTGTGGGTAGAGTTGAGGAACCCTTAGGGAGCAGTGACCGCAGTATGATAGAATTTACCCTGCAGTTTGAGAGGGAGAAGCTGGAATCAGATAACGGTATTATAGTTAAATAAGGGTAACTACAAAGACATGAGGAAGGAGCTGGCCAGAATTGATTGGAAAAGGAGCCTAGCAGGGAAGACAGTGGAACAGCAATGGCAGGAGTTTTTGGGGGTTATTCTGGAGGCACAACAGAAATTCAATCCAAGGAGGAGGAAACATGGTAAGGGGAGGACAAGGCATCCATGGTGGACGCAGGAAGTCAAGAACAGCATAAAAGAAAAAGAAAAAGCAGACAAGGTAGCGAGGATTAGTGGGAAGCCAGAGGATTAGGAAGCCTTTAAAAGCGAGCAAAGGACAACTAAAAAAGCAATAAGTGGCGAGAAGATGAAATATCAGTGCAAGCTAGCTAGTAATATAACGGAAGAAAGGAAGAATTTTTTTCAATATATAAAAGGTAAGAGAGAGGCAAAAATAGACATTGGATCTCTGGAAAATGTGGCTGGAGAAGTAGTAATAGGAAACAAAGAAATGACAGAGGAACTGAATAGTTACTTTGCATCAGTCTTCACGGTGGAAGACACCAGTGGAATGCCAGAGCTCCAGGAGAATCAGGGGGCAGAGGTGAGTGCAGTGGCCATCACTAAGAAGATCCTGGGGAAACTGAAAGATCTGAAGGTGGATAAATCACCTGGACCGGATGGACTACACCCCAGGGTTCTGAAAGAGAGAGCGGCATAAAGAAACAAATGGAAGTGGGAGTTTACACAGAGAAAGGCTTTCAAAGATGTGAAATCGCTGTAATAATCGAGAAATCTGCTAGTTTTGATCCAGACAGGGAACTTATTCTGTTGTGCGATGCCTCACCCTATGGTGTGGGGGCGGTAGATTTGCATGTAATGAAGGACAGGTCCAAAAAAACCAGTGGTTTTGCATCTGGAACGAAGACAAAGTATGAAAAGGGGTATTCACAGTTGGACAAAGAAGGTCTCGCTATGGTATTTGGGGTAAAAAGATTCCAGTACCTCTATGGTCATTCGTTCATCATATGTACTGACCACAAGCCGTTGATGAGTCTTTTCAATGAGTCGAAATGTATTCCTCCCATGGCCTCAGCAAGAATACAGCACTGGGCGCTTACATTGTCAGCGTATCAGTACAGCATCATATACAGGGCAGGGAAGGACATTGTCAGCGTTTCAGTACAGCATCATGTATAGGGCAGAGAAGGATATTGTCAGTATATTAGTACAGCATCATGTACAGGGCAAGGAAGGACATTGCCAGCGTATCAGTACAGTATCGTATACAGGGCAGGGAAAGATAATGCTAACGGGGGATCTTTCAGTCGTCTCCCTTTACTGGATTTGCCAACCCAGGTATTGTGTCCTCCTGAAACGATTTTCTTACTAGAGATACTTGCCCAATCTCCAGTGAGTACTAAACAAATGAAGCAAAAGACAGACAGAGATCCCATTCTGTCACAAGTTAAAAGATTTCTGATGCAAGGATAATCATCTATCATGGAAGATGGTGGGTTGAAGCCTTACGTGAGGCTCAATGACAGGTTAAAAATGCAGGATGGTTGCATACTGTGGGGGTCAAGAGTTGTAATTTCCACCCCTGGTCATTCGCAAGTAATGAATGAAATTCATGAGTCTCTTCCAGGTGCCTATCGAATGAAAAGTCTAGCCAGGTCATATGTTTGGTGGCCGAATATGGACCAGGATCTGGAGAACAAAATGAAATCTGTTCTGCATGACAATATAGCACCATCGCATCTTTGGGGGTGGCCTGATCATTCTTGGCCGAGACTTTAGACATCGAAGGAAGGTTTGAAGAGGATAGCAGATGGGACAAAGCTCTCTGGGTTCTTATTTCAATATTGCATCACTCTACAAACAACTACGTGTCTCTCACCAACTGAATTATTAATGGGTAGAGTTCTGAAGTCTCACCTGGATCTGCTACATCCAGATGTGAAAGCAAAAGTGGGCAGGAGACGAGAAAAGCAAAAGGAGAGACATGATTATCATACAAAGGAGAGACGTTTTAACCCGAATGGTTGTGTTTATGCAGGAATTTTGGCAGTAACTAGCGTTGGCTACCTGGTGTTATTCTTAATCAAAGTGGTCCAGTATCTTTGATGTGGAGATGCAGGCGTTGAACTGAGGTGGGCACAGTAAGACATTTTATAACACCAGGTCAAAGTCCAACCACGTTAAAGTGATCTGTTTCGAATCACTAGCTTGCGGAGCGCAGCTTCCTCAGGTGAATGAAGAGGTGGGTTCCAGAAACACTTATATAGACAAAGTCAATGATGCAAAACGATACTTTGAATGTGAGCCTTTGCAGGTAATTAAGTCTTTGCAGGTCCAGATGGAGCGACTGAGAGAGAGGGACAATCACAGGTTAAAGAGGTGTGGGTTGTCTCAAGCCAGGACAGTTTTTTAAAAATAAAATATTTTATTGAAAATTTTTGGTCAACCAACACAGTACATTGTGCATCCTTTACACAATATTATAACAACACAAATAACAATGACCTATTTTATAAACAGAAAATGAATAAATAATAAATAACAAAAATGAAAACTAACCCTAATTGGCAACTGCCTTATCACAAGTAACACTCTCCAAAAATATAATTTAACAGTCCAATATATAATTATCTGTAGCAACGACCTATACATATACAGTATATATTAACAACCCTGAGAGTCCTTCTGGTTCCTCCTCCCTCCCCCCCCCCCCCCCCATCCTGGGCTCCTCGATCTCCTCCCCCAGCTCTTCTTCCCATTTCCCTTTTAGTTCATCTACCATAGTCTCCCCTTCGTCCCTCATTTCCCTATATATATCTGACACCTTACCATCCCCCACCCATGTCTTTGAGATCACTCTGTCCTGCACCTCTTGTGTCGGGAGCTGCGGGAATTCCCTCACCTGTTGCCTCGCAAAAGCCCTCAGTTGCATATACCTGAATGCATTCCCTTGGGACAACCCATATTTCTCGGTCAGCGCTCCCAGACTCGCGAACTTCCCATCCACAAACAGATCTTTCAGTTGCGTTATTCCTGCTCTTTGCCACATTCCATATCCCCCAACCATTCCCCCCGGGGCAAACCTATGGTTGTTTCTTATCGGGGACCCCCCCAAGGCTCCAGTCTTTCCCCTATGCCGTCTCCACTGTCCCCAAATCTTCAGTGTAGCCACCACCACCGGGCTTGTGGTGTAGTTCCTCGGTGAGAACGGCAATGGGGCTGTCACCATAGCCTGTAGGCTAGTCCCCCTACAGGACGCCCTCTCTAATCTCTTCCACGCTGCTCCCTCCTCCTCTCCCATCCACTTACTCACCATTGAAATATTAGCGGCCCAATAATACTCACTTAGGCTCGGTAGTGCCAGCCCCCCCCTATCACTGCTACGCTGTAAGAATCCCTTCCTCACTCTCGGGGTCTTCCCGGCCCACACAAAACCCATGATGCTCTTTTCAATCCTTTTTAAAAAAGCCTTCGTGATCACCACCGGGAGGCACAGAAACACAAGGAGGAATCTCGGGAGGACCACCATCTTAACCGCCTGCACCCTCCCTGCCAGTGACAGGGATACCATATCCCATCTCTTGAAATCCTCCTCCATTTGTTCCACCAACCGCGTTAAATTTAACCTATGCAATATGCCCCAATTCTTGGCTATCTGGATCCCCAGGTAACGAAAGTCCCTTGTTACCTTCCTCAACGGTAGGTCCTCTATTTCTCTACTCTGCTCGCCTGGATGCACCACAAACAACTCACTTTTCCCCATGTTCAATTTATACCCTGAAAAATCCCCAAACTCCCCAAGTATCCGCATTATTTCTGGCATCCCCTCCGCCGGGTCTGCCACATATAGTAACAAATCGTCCGCATACAAAGGTACCCGATGTTCTTCTCCTCCTCTAAGTACTCCCCTCCAATTCTTGGAACCCCTCAACGCTATCGCCAGGGGCTCAATCGCCAGTGCAAACAATAATGGGGACAGAGGGCATCCCTGCCTTGTCCCTCTATGGAGCCGAAAATATGCAGATCCCCGTCCATTCGTGACCACGCTCGCCATCGGGGCCCTATACAACAGCTGCACCCATCTAACATACCCCTCTCCAAAACCAAATCTCCTCAACACCTCCCACAAATAATCCCACTCCACTCTATCAAATGCTTTCTCGGCATCCATCGCCACTACTATCTCCGTTTCCCCCTCTGGTGGGGGCATCATCATTACCCCTAACAGCCTCCGTATATTCGTGTTCAGCTGTCTCCCCTTCACAAACCCAGTTTGGTCCTCGTGGACCACCCCCGGGACACATTCCTCTATTCTCATTGCCATTACCTTGGCCAGGATCTTGGCATCTACATTTAGGAGGGAAATAGGTCTATAGGACCCGCATTGTAGCAGGTCCTTTTCCTTCTTTAAGAGAAGCGATATCGTTGCTTCAGACATAGTCGGGGGCAGTTGTCCCCTTTCCTTTGCCTCATTAAAGGTCCTCGTCAATACCGGGGCGAGCAAGCCCACATATTTTCTATAGAATTTGACTGGGAATCCATCCGGTCCCGGGGCCTTTCCCGCCTGCATGCTACTAATTCCTTTCACCACTTCTATCTAGATCTGTGCTCCCAGTCCCACCCTTTCCTGCTCTTCCACCTTGGGAAATTCCAGCCGATCCAAAAAGCCCATCATTCTCTCCCTCCCATCCGGGGGTTGAGCTTCATATAATTTTTTATAAAATGTCTTGAACACTCCATTCACTCTCTCCGCTCCCCGCTCCATCTCTCCTTCCTCATCCCTCACTCCCCCTATTTCCCTCGCTGCTCCCCTTTTCCTCAATTGGTGTGCCAGCAACCTGCTCGCCTTCTCCCCATATTCGTACTGTACACCCTGTGCCTTCCTCCATTGTGCCTCTGCAGTGCCCGTAGTCAGCAAGTCAAATTCTACATGTAGCCTTTGCCTTTCCCTGTACAGTCCCTCCTCCGGTGCTTCCGCATATTGTCTGTCCACCCTCAAACCGCTCCCGTTCCTTACTCTCCTGCTTCCCTTTATGTGCCCTTATTGATATCAGCTCCCCTCTAACCACTGCCTTCAGCGCCTCCCAGACCACTCCCACCTGGACCTCCCCATTATCATTGAGTTCCAAGTACTTTTCAATGCACCCCCTCACCCTTAGACACACCCCCTCATCTGCCATTAGTCCCATGTCCATTCTCCAGGGTGGGCGCCCTCCTGTTTCCTCCCCTATCTCCAAGTCTACCCAGTGTGGAGCGTGATCCGAAATGGCTATAGCCGTATACTCCGTTCCCCTCACCTTCGGGATCAACGCCCTTCCCAGCACAAAAAAGTCTATTCGCGAGGAGACTTTATGGACATAGGAGAAAAACGAGAACTCCTTACTCCTAGGTCTGCTAAATCTCCACGGGTCTACTACACCTCCCATCTGCTCCATAAAATCTTTAAGTACCTTGGCTGCTGCCGGCCTCCTTCCAGTCCTGGACTTCGACCTATCCAGCCCTGATTCCAACACCGTATTAAAATCTCCCCCCATTATCAGCTTTCCCATCTCTAGGTCTGGAATGCGTCCTAGCATCCGCCTCATAAAATTGCCATCATCCCAGTTCGGGGCATATACGTTTACCAAAACCACCGTCTCCCCCTGTAGTTTGCCACTCACCACCACGTATCTGCCCCCGTTATCCGCCACTATAGTCTTTGCCTCGAACATTACCCGCTTCCCCACTAATATAGCCACCCCCCTGTTTTTCGCATCTAGCCCCGAATGGAACACCTGCCCCACCCATCCTTTGCGTAGCCTAACCTGGTCTATCAGTTTCAGGTGCGTTTCCTGTAACAGAACCACATCTGCCTTAAGTTTCTTAAGGTGTGCGAGTACCCGTGCCCTCTTTATCGGCCCGTTCAGCCCTCACGTTCCACGTGATCAGCCGGGTTGGGGGGCTTCCTACCCCCCCCCCCTTTGTCGATTAGCCATCTCCTTTTTCCAGCTCCTCACCCGGTTCCCACGCAGCTGTATCTCCCCCAGGCGGTGCCCCCCCCGCCCATCCCCTCCCATACCAGCTCCCCCCTCTCCCCAGCAGCAGCAACCCAGTAATTCCCCCCTCCCACCCCCCACCCCGCTAGATCCCCCGCTAGCGTAATTACTCCCCCCATGTTGCTCCCAGAAGTCAGCAAACTCTGGCCGACCTCGGCTTCCCCCCGTGACCTCGGCTCGCACCGTGCGACGCCCCCTCCTTCCTGCTTCTCTATTCCCGCCATGATTATCATAGCGCGGGAACCAAGCCCGCACTTCTCCCTTGGCCCCGCCCCCAATGGCCAACGCCCCATCTCCTCCACCTCCCCTCCTCCCCCATCACCACCTATGGAAGAGAGAAAAGTTACCACATCGCAGGATTAGTACATAAAACTCCTCTTTCCCCCCTTTTAACCCCCCTCTTCGCCCCCCACATTCGCCCCACCACTTTGTTCAAACGTTCTTTTTAATAACCCGCTCATTCCAGTTTTTCTTCCACAATAAAAGTCCACGCTTCATCCGCCGTCTCAAAGTAGTGGTGCCTCCCTCGATATGTGACCCACAGTCTTGCCGGTTGCAGCATTCCAAATTTTATCTTCTTTTTATGAAGCACCGCCTTGGCCCGATTAAAGCTCGTCCTCCTTCTCGCCACCTCCGCACTCCAGTCTTGATAAACGCGGATCACCGCGTTCTCCCATTTACTGCTCCGAGTTTTCTTTGTCCATCTAAGGACCATTTCTCTATCCTTAAAACGGAGGAATCTCACCACTATGGCTCTGGGAATTTCTCCTGCTCTCGGTCCTCGCGTCATCACTCGGTATGCTCCCTCCACCTCCAACGGACCCGCCGGGGCCTCCGCTCCCATTAACGAGTGCAGCATCGTGCTCACATATGCCCCGACATCCGCTCCCTCCGCACCTTCCGGAAGACCAAGAATCCTCAAGTTGTTCCTCCTTGCGTTGTTCTCCAGTGCCTCCAACCTTTCCACACATCGTTTCTGATGTGCCTCATGCATCTCCGTCTTCACCACCAGGCCCTGTATGTCGTCCTCATTCTCGGCTGCCTTTGCCTTCACGTCCCGAAGCTCCCGCTCCTGGGTCTTTTGTTCCTCCTTTAGCCCTTCGATCGCCTGTAGTATCGGGGCCAACAGCTCTTTCTTCATTTCCTTTTTGAGCTCTTCCACACAGCATTTCAAGAACTCTTGTTGTTCAGGGCCCCATGTTAAACTGCCACCTTCCGACGCCATCTTGGTTTTTGCTTGCCTTCCTTGCCGCTGTTCTAAAGGATCCACTGCAATCCGGCCACTTTCTCCTTTTTTCATCCGTATCCAGGGGGGATTCCCTTCTGGTTTACCGCACAGTGTTTTTAGCCGTCAAAATTGCCGTTGGGGCTCCTATCAAGAGCCCAAAAGTCCGTTTCACCGGGAGCTGCCGAAACGTGCGACTCAGCTGGTCATCGCCGCACCCGGAAGTCCTCAAGCCAGGACAGTTGATAGGATTTTGCAAGCCCAGGCCAGATGGTGGGGAGTGAATGTAATGCGACATGAATCCAAGGTCCCGATTGAGGCCGTACCCGTGTATCTTTGGTGGTGAAATTGAACAAAGGAAAAGTTGTTTGCGGGCATCAAGATCATACTCGTCTGCGCCAAAACTTGGGGTTCCAGGTAACACTATAGAAGAAAATGAAGCTGCGGAAATGCAACAAGAAGTGGTTCCTGTTGTACCTGGACTTCCAGTGGACTCTACTTCAGGAAAGGGACATTAATGCACAGAACTAAGTCAAGCAGCACCAGAGGTGATGGAGTCATCAGTGGTACTGTGAAGATCACAGTGCAGTCATAAAGCTCCTTAAAGACTGATTGTTGAAATCTTTAATTTATAGGATCTTAACCTGCCGAACTACGCCAAGTTTGTGGGAAGCTTAGTTGATGAATCAAAGTCCTGGCGCAATACGACAAGTTGTAAGATTTGTAATATTTCTGGACTATGCCAAGTTGTTGGGTTCCTAGTATTATTCGACTGTGTAAAGTTGAAGGAATTTATATCATTTCTGCTATTCGGTTACCAGTAGTACTTTGCGAATACTGGGGCTCAGCAGAAACTTCAGTTAAAACTTCTCAGGTGCCAAAAAGAATTGTTTTATTTGTAGTTGCTTGATTACAATTTGAAAGTCATTTAAAAGGCAATTCGTAAACAATTCGAAGCTTTCAGAGAATTACAGACATTATCTTTTTTTGTTTAGGCAGACAGCTCGAAAGTAACTTTTAAAAGGTCAAAGTCTGGCAATGAAACATGAAAAGAGAGAGAGAGCTAATCTTCAGCTAAACTCAAACTCAAAGTCAAAAATACACTATATCACTGACACTAACACAAAGACAGAACCCCCAAAAGACATCTCAAACAGAGACTATTAAGGACAAAACTGACTAAACTAACAGAAAGACAACACAACAGAAAGACACACTGACAGAATCAAAGACAGAAATTAAGGACAGACAACACTAAAATGGCGGGCGGAAACTTTTCAGTTCTACACTTTCATATCTGTCTTAAGTCATCTAATCACACCCCAATATAATCCTAATTGGTTTGGGTTAGACTCAAACACATTTGATTTGATGGCAAGCCGTCCATCTTCAATGTGCAACATTAGCTTTTCTGACTTAGCTGTTATCTGCATTGTGAACAATGGTGCCTTCATGTTGCTATGGTATTCAGTCCTTGTCCTTGACAATTAGCACAAGCAGTGTCAAATCGTCTTGCAACTGTGCTGTTTTAATGTCACACTGACTTTGAAAATATGCATTTGCCAGAACAACGGACCTCAGTAAAAGTGAATTATACTGTATAAATGGGTATTTAAAACTGGGGCTTAATATTTATGCTTAAACAGCTATCTTTTACCTATACTAGTTGTATTCGAAATACCTGGCTTCTACACTGATGTATAATTCAGGCTTTTGTTTCATTGTATTTCTGTCTTTAAAGGGGGGTGGGGAGAAGTGTTATTATGCATCTTATTTAAATCCATTGCTGATGTCACCAGTAAGTGCTGTGATGCCATTAATTGTTGTTACCTGTGTATATTCAGATTTATCTGCCGGTAGTTCTAATTCTATTCTATAGGGCAGCACGGTAGCATGGTGGTTAGCACAATTGCTTCACAGCGCCAGGGTCCCAGGTTCGATTCCCTGCTGGGTCACTGTCTGTGCGGAGTCTGCACGTTCTCCCCGTGTCTGCGTGGGTTTCCTCCGGGTGCTCCGGTTTCCTCCCATAGTCCAAATATGTGCAGGTTAGGTGGATTGGCCAAGCTAAATTGCCCTTAGTGTCCAAAATTGCCCTTTGTGCTGGGTGGGGTTACTGGGTTATGGGGATAGGGTGGAGGTGTGGACTTGGGTAGGGTGCTCTTTCCAAGAGCCGGTGCAGACTCAATGGGCCGAATGGCCTCCTTCTGCACTGTAAATTCTATGTAAATTCTATGTAATCTATGTAATCTATTACTGGTATTTCGATGTTTATCCAGTTCCCGTTTGTGAGTCCATACTGTATTTTAAACTTTGTTATTTTTACATATTAAGAAGATTAATTATAAACTTTATTAACAACACATTTGGACTACTTTTTTGTGGTCATGTTATCACACTCTGGAATGTCAATTACAGTGATGTTATTCTTCGGGACAAAATTAACAGCCACTTCGGGAAAAGGTGGGTTAAATTAAGAAAACCAAAACGGATTTATTAAGGGAAGGGTATGTTTAACTAACTTGCTTGAGTTTTTAATTGTATAACAGAGAGGGTAAATGAGGGTAGGTCTGTTGATGTGGGATGTATGGACTTCCAAAAGTCATTTGATAAAGCACGGTACAACAGACTTGTGAATAAAGTTGGAGCTCTTGGAATAAAAGGAACATTCACAACAACAATACAACATTGACTTAGTGGCAGGATACAGAGAGTAGTGTTTGGAGTTGTTGAAGGTTTCTAACAGAGTTCCGGGGATCGGTTTTAGGACCCACTGCCCTTCATGATGTTTATTACTGACCTTGATTTTGCTTTACAGGACACTATGTGTTGATAACACGAAACCTGCAGCACATAATTAATAACATTTAAGAGGTATTTAGATGTGCACTTGTGATCCCAAGGCCTACAAGGCTAAGGGCCTAGTGCTGGAAAATTGGATTAGAATACTTAGGTGGGTGTTTTTGACCGGTGCGATGGGCCGAAGAGGCTTTTCTGTATTATAGATATCTATGATGCTATGTTAGCAGCAAGTTAACCTTATGATTACCATTGAGACCATGCTGAGAAGTTATATAAAATCATAGAATCCCTGCAGTGCAAAAGCAAGCCATTCAGCCCATCGAGTCTGCATCGACCCTTCTGAAAGAGCTCTCGGCGCCCACCCCACCCTATCCCCATAACTTTGTAACCTGATCTGCACAAGTTGTCTGTGTAAGTGGTCAGCACTGACATTCTGTGCAAACGTTAAGAGCAATAGGAGTTACATCTCTTCTAAAGTAGTGTTAAAATTCCATCTTAAGAATTAAACCATTAGCTGTACTTGACGTGTTGCCCTCTTGAATTTTAAACACAAGCACAACCTTGCCCTTTGAAGATTTTAAGTCCATTTTGTATTTTTCCAACAGAAGAACATGAACGCTCTCCATTACGCAGTACTTCATGGTTGGGTAAAGGTGTCAGAGCTGTTGATTGGAGCTGAAATAAACCTGGATGCAGTTAACCATGTGAGTCTGGCAAGTTGCATCTGTAAAGAATTAAGTCCTTCAAGGGACTATGTTCTGACTTAGTCAGAGTAAAGGCTTATTACAGTCAAATTTCAACGGAGTTCACCCAGCTAGTATTCTTCGCTCCACACTAAGAGTTGTTCCAATCATGCTCTCCATTAATGGAAAGATGCAGCGAGGAGCTGGTAGACAGGTGCATGCCCACGCAGACTCCTACCCTATTACATCTCAGACAGCCCTACAGAGGGGACGTGCCGGAGGCTGCGGTTCTCACTACTTCGCCTCCACTGACAAGTTTCTGCACTCCTGTTTCCATGATGTTAAATTTCAGTACGGGAGCTTGATGTTACATAATGGGTGAGAAGGGGCTGGAGTTTTATTTCAGTCCCTTCAGGAGCCAGCTGTAAACGCTGTGATGGGGCCACAGGAGTGATTTGCCACGAGCACTTTCGATTTCAACTTCTGTCCTGTTTCTGAATGCGATTCATGCTGCGAAACAACTGTGAAACAGAGCAATGTTCATTAGTTGTCAGCACTATATCAGGGTTGAATATAGTGCAAAGCTCTTTGCATGCTGTGTCATCAAATACTCCCAGGAGCTTATCATCATACACACTGGCCATATCTCTAGATACCTTCTAAAATATATTTTTCTTTTCTTTTACATCAAATGTAATGTGGATGAGATTTTCCACTTTTCGCACAAAGTGCTGGCTGAGATGAGAAAGCCGATGTGCTGCTCACTGGCTGCTTTTCTCACCACATTGTGCAGCACTCTGTACAGAATAAATCTGCAGGTGTGGCCCACGCCGTCACTGGCGGGGCTGGAAAAAGCCGGAAGCTGGCAATCCCGAGATCGGGGCGCCCTTTTTAAAGGACGCCCCCGGCTTCCGGTAAGAAACAACGAATTCCCCACGGGCAACCCAACGTACACGGTGACCTCCTTCCTCCTCCATACGCACAACGGGTCCCCACGCCCCCACATGGACATGAGGAAACCATCTCTTCCCCCTCCCCCGCACTTACCCCACCTCCACAGCTGAAAGGAGCATCCTCCACCCCCCCCACCCCCCCCACCCCAAATGGAGCTCCCAGAGTGGCCGTTTGCCACAGCCCCTACTGCCTGGGCATGTCGCCCTCCCCAAGTGGGCTGTACTTACTGGTGAGCCCCCAGCGGGGTTCCCTTCGCCTGGTTTCCATTTCTGAAAACTTGTAAACCTCGTCAACATGATTTCAGTCGGCGAGGGTGGATAACCCAATGTTTGTGCGCGGGGGAGGGGGGGGGGGGGAGTAGGGGCGGTTCGGAACGGCTCAGGAACATAAGGTGGGGAAGCCCTTTAATGAGATTATAATTTATGTAAATGAGGTTCCTGATCTACCTGGGTTGTAACTGACATAGAATCATAAAATTTACATTCGGCCCATCGAGACTGCACAGGGCCTTGCAAAGAGCACCCTACTTAGGCCCACACTTCCACCCTATCCCCACAACCCAGCAACCCCACCTGAACTTTTTGGACACTAAAGGCAATTTAGCATGTCCAATCCACCTAACCTGCACATCAGTCAACTGTGGGAGGAAACCGGAGCACCGGAGGAAACCCACGTAGACACGGGGAGAACGTGCTGACTCCGCACAGACAGTGACCCAAGCCGGGAATCGAACCTGAGAACCTGGAGCTGTGAAGCAACAGTGCTAATCACGGTGCTGCCCCTTGTGTCTGGGGTGTGCGGGGGGGGGTGGGGTTGTCGCTGGTGACATTCTCGTTTTTTGACTCTGGCTGGACTTTGCGCCCTTGTCTCTGGGCATAATCCCGGCCTATATGTGAACAGTCACATCAGTGGTACAAAAATAGGAAGATAATAAAGTGATGCATGACACTAAATGACAACGAGAAGCAATTATAGAGAGTGCGAACACAAACAACAAAAAGAAACCCACCACCAAAAATGAAAAGACAAATAGACACACAAGAAGAATGCCAATGAAACAAGAGCCTGATTGCTCCTCACAGAAAAGTACACGTGGAAGGAAAGTCAACATTTCGTCAACTCACCTGTTCAAAGCATCATGTGTGAGACAAACATGGTGCAGCCCTTAGTCCCTCTTCTATTTTGCCACCTTCCAAGTTCACCAGAAATGACTGCCATATTTAAGAAAATATGTCAATTTTGTTATTACGTTTTGTTATTATGTGAGGCACGGGAGCACAGTGGTTAGCACTGTTGCTTCACAGCACCAGGGTCCCGGGTTCGATTCCCGGCTTGGGTCACTGTCTGTGCGGAGTCTACATGTTCTCCCTGTGTCTGCGTGGGTTTCCTCCGGGTGTTCCGGTTTCCTCCCGCAAGTCCCAAAAGACGTGCTTGCTATGTGAATTGGACATTCTGAATTCTCCCTCTGTGTACCCGAACAGGCGCCGGAATGTGGCGACTAGAGGCTTTTCACAGTAAATTCATTGCAGTGTTAATGTAAGCCTACTTGTCACAATAAATATTATTTATTTCAATTTTATTTAATGTAAGCCTATTTGTGACACTAATAAAGATTATTAAAAAGGTTTGACATCGCAACTGGTTATCTTCAACCTTCTCCCCCCAGCATCCCTTGTGTCGCCACTAACCTTGCCATCTCCTACTCCAGTGAGGCGATCCAATAGTTTTGGTCAGTCACAGCCGTCTCCAACTCCCTGGTCGTCGTCTCCTGGGTCTCCAGTCGCTCCTGCTCCTTTTCCAGCGCCGCTTGAAAGGGGACCAGTGCCTCCGCTACCACCGCCTTCACTGTTGCCATCATTTCTAATTTGATGGCAACTCTGTGCAATTGGAGCTCCTGTGTTAGGAGGTCCATCCATTCGTTAATTGGCGGGGGGGGGGGGGGGTAGCCTGGCACATGTCCTGGAGGCGCATCCCATTCGGGTGCGGTCAACTCCTGGTCGCCGCAATCATCCCCTCCAGTTCCAAATGCTTTTGTTTGATTTTAGCAGTAAGTTATTAATTTGGTTGGCGAGTATGGTATTGTATTCCTATTTAAGTTGAAGAATATGGTTTAAAGTAAGGGATGATTGCATTGTAGGATTGTTCTAGTTCCAATAACTGTGTTTCTATTTCTGCCAGAGGTTCCCAGCTTTGGCTCTTTGAAGAGGATTCATATAAAATAATATGTCCCTGCATTACAACTTTGAATATTTCCCATAAGGTGCCGTCAAATACATCAGAAATGTCATTTGCTTCTGGAACATTGACATAATTGCCGACATAAAGAGGCAGAACTCACTCTTTGACAGCAATTACCAGTTTAATCTCCAATTGTACCGAATTATACTGACGTCTCAACTGTGCAAATTCAATATAAAGCATAACCAGGGAATGGTCAAATATTAAAATGTTATGGTATTTAGTGGATTTTACATTCAGGGTTAATTTAGAATCCGTAAAAAATAATCTATTCTTGAGTAAGACGCATGAACTTGTGAAAAGAAAGGATTTTTTTTATCGGTTGGATACTGTAATCTCCACATATCTACCAGCTTCATAGATTTGATCAGATTATGCAAAACCAGAGATGAAGTGGGATGAGGGGCTGATGTAAAAAGAGTCTTATCGAGTTGTGGATCCAGTAAGCAACTATGATTACATTTGTATTTGCGAGATCAGGCACTAAATCACAAATCCTGCTGGGTCATCAATGTTTGAACCATATACCATAGAACCCCTACAGTACAGAAGGAGGCCATTCGGCCCACCGAATCTGCACCAACCCTCGAAAGAGCAACCAATCGAGGACCATTCCCCTGCCCAAACCCTGTAACCCCACCTAACCTGCACATCTTTGGACACTGAGGGGCAAATTAACATGGTTAGGTAGATTAGCCATGAT
The DNA here is from genome assembly GCF_047496885.1 of Scyliorhinus torazame. NCBI lineage: Eukaryota > Metazoa > Chordata > Chondrichthyes > Carcharhiniformes > Scyliorhinidae > Scyliorhinus > Scyliorhinus torazame. The sequence goes on from NC_092718.1 coordinate 66,925,665, forward strand.
AAACTGCCTCTTAGTGTCCAAATGATGAACTGGAGTTATGGGGATAGGATGGGGGATTGGGCCTAGGTACGGTGTTCTTTCCAAGGGTCGGTGCAGACTCGAAGGGCCAAATGGCCTCCTTCTGTACTGTAGGGATTCTACGTCCAATAGATTCTACGTCAATCCACCTGACCACATCTTTGGACTGAGGGAGGAAACCGGAGAACATGGAGGAAACCCATGCAGACATGGGGGGGAAAGTGCAAGCTCCACACACAGTTGAACAAGGCTGGAATTGAACCGAGGTCCCTGGCGCTGTGAGGCAGCAATGCTACCATGCCACCCATACATAATACATAGTTTGAAAAAAATATATATGATTGTTAGCTAGATATAATATTCAGCGGAGTCGGTTACAATTGTGATATATTTAAAAGGGATTGTTTTTTAAAAAGATGGCACAGTGCTTTCCCCCCACAGTCCAACGATATGCAGGTAGGTGAATTGGCCATGCCCCTTAGTGTCCAAAAGGTTAGGTGGGGTTATTGGGCTACAAATAGGATGGGACGTGAGCCTAGGTAGGGTGCTCTTTCAGAGGGTCAGTGCAGAATCGATGGGCTGATTGGCCCCCTTCTGCACTGTAGTGATTCTATGATTGTAAGAACAACCACCTCCCTCATCTGACATTCGGGGGGGGGGGGGGGGGGGTGCGGTTAACAGCCAGTGATCATGGTACACATTGGTACAAACGACATAGGTAAAAACAGATAAGGTCCTGAAAGCAGAATATAGGGAATGAGGAAGAAAGTTGAAAGTTGGACCTCAAATGTAGTGATCTCAGGATTACCACCAGTGCCACATGTTAGTCAGAGTAGAAATAGCACGATATACGAATACGTGGCTGAAGAGATGGTGCGAGGGGGACGTTTTCAGATTCCTGGGACATTGGGACAGGTTCTGGGGGAAGTGGGACCTGTACAAATTGGACGGTTTACACCTGGACAGGACTAGGACTGATGCCCTTGGAGGGTTTGGGAACCTAAGTAAGAATTCAAAGAAGGGGGAATCAAGAACAAGAAAAAAACACAAGGAGAATAATAAAAGTAATAGGCAGAGAAACCAAGGGTTAGTATCAGATAACGACACTGTAAAAATAGTAGGGACCGGTCAAGGAACAGTAGGGACCGGTCAAGGAACATTAAAAGAAATACCTTAAGGTTTTGTACCTGAATGCTCTGAGCATTCAAAATAAAATAGATTAATTAGTTGCGCAGATAAATGTAAAGCAATGTGATATAGTTGGGATTACAGAGACATGGCTCCAAGGTGACGAGGGATGGAATCTACACACAGTAAAACAGCGATCAGAACCAATATCTACACACAGTAAAACAGCGATTGGAACCAATATCTACACAGTAAAACAGTGATCGGAACCAATATCTACACACAGTAAAACAGCGATTGGAACCAATATCTACACAATAAAACAGTGATCGGAACCAATATCTACACACAGTAAAACAGCGATCGGGACCAATGTCTACACATTGGGGGAAGTGTTCTTAGGGGGAAACAACGATCGGAACCAATGTCCACACACAGTAAAACAGCGATCGGGACCAATGTCTACACATAGTTAAACAGCGACCAGTCTACCCAACATCAACGCATGGTCAGACAGCAATCCACTTGAAATCAGCGCAATGGTAAAACAGATGATAAAATAGTGACTGGACCCAAAATAAGCACAAAGTGAAACTGATCAGCAAATATTAAAACAGTATTGCCCGATATCAGCACGTGGGAAAACAGTGACCGCACGATCAAACATCGTAAAACAATGACCGGACCTGGTATCATAGAAGGAACATGTCCATTGCCCATAAATGTTCTGCTTATTTTGCCACTGATCGCTGCCGAGTACTAGGAGGAATCAAGTAACCACTGTCAAAAAGATGGTTGAATTCAGTGAATATTCTTGTTGATATTGAAATAGCAGTTTGCATCAAGTGAGATCAGTAACCTTACACAATGCTTGTCCTGATTGCTGTTAATTTCCTGCCTGTCCTTTCCAGCAAGGAGCCAGTCCAATACATCTGGCAGCACTGCACAATCATGACTTCATCATCAAGCTGCTAATTGATGCAGAATGTGAGTTGGATATTGTTGATCAGGTAAGAATTTAGCTTGCGTATGTTCATAGGATTATTTGCTTGTGCTTGAGTATACTACTGAAATCCTGGTGTCAAATTTCCTCATTTTAACAAATGCCTTCACCTAAGCAAATAACTTAATATCAGCATGTAAACCATGTGTAGTAGCATCAGTATTATGGTAGGGCAGCATGGGGGTCAGCTAATGGACAGAAAGCCACATATGATGCATTTGGATTGCACGATGCTCTGTTGTGAAACTGATTGATTGATTGATTTATTGTCATGTACCGAAGTACAGTGCAAAGTATTTTTCTGCGGCCAAGAGAACGCACACAGAGTACGTACATAGTAAACAAAAAGAATAATCGACAAAGTATATTGACAAATGGTACATCGACAAACAGTGATCGGTTATAGTGCGGAACAAGGGCCAAACAAAGCAAATACATGAGCAAGAGGCAGCATAGGGCGTCGTGAATAGTGTTCTTAGGGGGAACAGATCAGTCCGAGGGAGAGTTGTTGAGGAGTCTAGTAATTGTCGGGAAGAAGCTGTTCCTATGTCTGGATGTGCGGGTCTTCAGACTTCTGTATCTTCTGCCTGATGGAAGCATCTGGAAGAAGCCAACGCCTGGGTAGGAGGGATCTCTGACGATGCTGTCTGCCTTCCTGAGGCAGTAGGAGGTGTAGACAGAATCAATGGGAGGGTATCAAGCTTCTGTGATGCGTTGGACTAAGTTCACCACACTCATCTTGGACCGAGCAGTTGCCATACCAAGCTGCGATGCAGCCGGATAGGATGCTCTCTATGGCACATCTGTAGAAGTTTGTGAGAGTCGATGCAGACATGCCGAATTTCTTTAGCTTCCATAGGAAGTAGCGGATTCAATAAAGCTGGTAATGGATGGTTTGGAACCAGCAAACCAGGAACCAGAGAACCTGCTGGATTGTTGTTCAAAAAGCAACTAGTATCCCTCATACAGGAATCTGTCACACCAACCAGGCCCCCTTTACAACATTTAATGTCCTCAGGGTAACAAGGGATGGGCATTAAAAACTGCTTGACCACTGTTACTTACATACCCGGAGCAAATTTATAAAAACTAATATTTCCACCGCCCTTTTTAAAGATCAGATGAGATTAATTTTGTAACTCCTCTGAACTTCAGAAATATGAATTTAATCTTTTAAGTGTGGTCCCTTTGGCTAATTCACCTGTTCGAATGTTTGGCGCTGAGCGCTTTTGCCCTACAATTAGATATAAGTTGATTCATTCACCTGAAGATATCTGGATGGTATCTTAATATTTGTAAACCAGGGTAGAAAAGTATTGTTTCACATTATGCTGGTAAAACAACATTGACACGTATCGCAAATTGAACAAAATCAAGGTGAAGATTAAATGATTACAGCTCAGAAGAAAGCCATTCATGCTGGCCAAAGCAATTTTCTTCTGAAAGCCATGATTGAATCTGCCTCCACCACACAATGCATTCCAGATCTAAACGATTCGCTGCATAAAATGCCCATTCCTTGCGTCACCGTTGCTTTTTTAAATCATTGTCCTCTAGTTTGTGATCCTTTCACAAGTGGGAACAGTTTCTCCCATTCTACTCTGACCTGTCCCTCATGATTTGAACGTCTCTATCAAATCTCCTCTTCACCGCCTTCTCTCCAAGGAGAACAGTCCCAACCACTCCAATCTATCCTCATAACTGAACTATATCCAAGGAACTATTCTTGTGAATCTTTTCAGCACCCTCTCTGGTGCCTTTACATTTGTACCGGAGATGTGGGGCTGGATTCTCCGCCCCGCCACATTTCTGCCCCGACCCGCCGGCGGGATTCTCCGTTATGCCGGCCAGTCAATGGGGTTTCCCATTGTGGGGCAGCCCCACGCTGTCGGGAAACACCTGGGCGCCGGCAAAACGGAGAATCACGCCGGCAGAGAATCATGCCCGTGGTGCCCTGAACTCCGCACAATACTGCAGCTGAGGCCAAACTGTGTTTTATACTGGTTTAACATAACTTCTCAAATGTTCATAAGAGTTATATTGGACTCAGAATGTTGATTCTGTTTCTCTTGCCAAAGATGCTGCACAGAGCTGCTGAGTTTTTCCAGCATTTTCTAATTTTATTTAACCATGTGTAGTAGCATCAGTATTATGGTAGGGCAGCATGGGGGTCAGCTAATGGACAGAAAGCCACATATGATGCATTTGGATTGCACTATGCTCTGTTGTGAAACCGTCCTTGTTTTTGTACATTGTGCCTCTCTTTATACAGCCCAGCATCCTGCCTGTCCCATTAGCTGCCTTCTCATCCTCCCCTGCACCTTCAGTGATTTGTGCACATCTGCCCCCCCACGTCCTTTCGCTTCTGCAGCCCATTTCAATTGAACCCTTTATTTTATATTGTCTCTCTTCTTTCTCCTTATCAAAATAAATCCCTTCCTATTTCTCCACATTAAATTTCCTTCCCTACCGATTCCATGAGCCTGTCTGTCTTCTTTTGAAGTTAGACTTAATCTTCTGTACACTTCACAGTTCTCCTCCATTTTCTGTCATCCACACATTTTGAAATTATGTTCCAGACACCCAAATCAAGGTCATTAATATAGATCAAGAGGGGCAGCATGTGGCGTAGTGGTTAGCACTGGGACTGCGTCGCTGAGGACCCGGTTTCGAATCCTGGCTCTGGGTCACTTGCCATGTGGAGTTTGTGCATTCTCCCCGTGTCCGCATGGGTTTCACCACCACAACCCAAAGATGTGCTGGTTAGGTGGATTGGCCATGCTAAATTGCCCCTTAATAAAAAAAGTCTAACATAGTTCAAGGAAAAGAGGGGTACTGACACCTGGAAACCTCTACTGCAAACCTTCAACCAGTCGTAACAACAGCCTTTCATCATTAATTTGCTTTCCTGTCACTCAGCCCATTTTGTATCCATGGGCTTCAACTTTGCTGACAAGTCTATATATGACACATTTAGAAGCCCCTTTACACCATAATCAACTCTCTCTGTTAACCTTATTAATAACTCAATTAAGCTGTTTTTAATTAATTGATGGGATTTGGGTTTTGCTAGCTGGGCCAACATTTGTATTGCCCATCACTAGTTGCCCTTGAAAAGATGGTGGTGAGCTGCCTTCTTGAACAGCAGCGATATATTTCTACCTAGAAGATGTGTGACTTGGAGGGGAACCTCCAGGTGGTGACGTTTCCAAGTATCTACTGCTCCTGTCCTCAGTGGTCGCGATCGTGGGTTGGGCGGTGCTGTCTAAGGAGCCTTGCTGAGTTACTGCAGTGCATCTTGTAGATAGTACACACACTGCTGCCACTGTGCGTCGGTGGTGGAGGGAGTGAATGTTTGTGGAAGGGATAGCAATTAAGTGGGGTTGCTTTGTCCTGGATGGTGTTGAGCTTCTTGAGTGTTGTTGGAGCTGCACTCATCCAGGAAAATGGAGAGTACTCCATCAGACTCCTGACTTGTGCCTTGTAGGTGGTGGACAGGATTTGGGGAGTCATGAGGTAAGCTACTCGCTGCAGGATTCCTAGCCTTCGACCTGCTCTGGCAGCCACAGTTGATGGCTAGTCCAGTTAATTTCCTGGTCAATGGTAACCCCCCCAGGAAGTTGATGGTGGGGCAGTCAGTGATGGTAATGCTATTGAATGGCAGGAGGTGTTGGTTAGATCCTCCCTTGTTGGAAATGGTCATACCTGGCAGTTGTGTGGCACGAATGTTACTTGCCACTTGTCAGCCCAAGCCTGGATATGGAATTTGGACATGGATGATCTCACATTGACCATCCAATGAAATCCATTTGCTGCTGTTGGGCCCATTCACTTAATCTACCAACAGTGGGAACGGGAAATCCCACTGATGTGTAAGCCCATTGGGGACTCGCGTTGGGAATCGCCCACCGAAAACGAGGGCAAAGAATTCCAGCCAGGGCTCACCAAAATTAATTGAAATGGAGAAAATAATCACAGTGAAGAGTCAGAAATCCCCGCGACCAGATGGTTCCATCCCAGAATTGTTATGTTTCTATCTACAATGCTCACAATGTCACCTATCTTTGCGTCATTGGCAATTTGGAAATGTTTGCTTTGTCTTCCATCACCTAACGTTGTTAATAAATATGGTGACTAGTTCAGATCCAATCCTGATCCTTGTGGGAAGCCACTAATCACATTCTGCCAATTAAAGTCGCCACCTATTATCTCTTCACTCTGTTTCCTGTCACAAAACCAATTTCCTAACTAATTTGCCTTCAATTTCAGAGGCTTCAATGTTGGCTAATACTCTTTTATAAGTGACTTTTATCAAATGCCTTCTGGAAGTCCACAGACTTTCTCCTGCCCACTATAAAAAAAGCAACTTCAACAGTTCCATGCTGGCTCTCACTGATCAGTGGAACATTTTTAAGGTAAGTTACCTGTCCTTAATTATAGACTAGTCATTTGTTGACAACAGGTAAACAGCTAACTGTCTATAATTTGCTGATTTTCCTCTCAACTTGTGTAAAAAGCACAGTAACGAGCACAATTTTCCAAGCTAAGGGAACAGTTCCCAAATCAAGAGAACTTGAAAGAATATAGTTAGGGCATCTATATTGTTTTCATCTACTTCCTTTAAAATTCTGGGATGGAACCATCTGGTCGCGGGGATTTCTGACTCTTCACTGTGATTATTTTCTCCATTTCAATTAATTTTGGTGAGCCCTGGCTGGAATTCTTTGCCCTCGTTTTCGGTGGGCGATTCCCAATGCGAGTCCCCAATGGGCTTACACATCAGTGGGATTTCCCGTTCCCATTGTCCCCGCCCCCTGCCAATGACTTAATGGGATTCCGCCCAGAAAAGATGGAAACTGCACTGCCATACATTAGCATATCATTAGTGGGCATCCCTGGGGTGGGAGTGGGGAGAGGGATATGCCTGGACAGTGCCTTGACACTGCCCCTTAGTGGACATGTGTAGGGGAGGGGGGGGGATCTTTTTCTTTGGAAGTTTGGGGTGCCTTTAAAAGAAAAAGGTGCCGAGATCTCTGGGAGACCAAGGTTCCTTGCAGGGTGAGCTCCACCAGCGCAAGGTTGTGGGACCCGCCTCCAGGATTTTTTTTAACTGAGTTTCAAAGAATCTGGTGGGAAAAGCTGTCAGTGGTGCCAGCGGGCTACACACGGCTTTTCCCGCGTGAGTTAATACTCCATTAAAAAAATTCCGTCCCCTCTCTGATTCAATGTTAGTTTCGTTGGGGATTTCCAACATGCTGACCTCTCTTTAAATACTGATGCAACGAAATTATTCAGCAAATCCTTTGTTTCCTTCTGCTCATTGACAGTATCACCAAGATTGTTTCCAAGGAACCCACGATTGCTCCTGACCACCCTCTCTTTCCTCATATAATTGTGAAAAATTGTATTGATTTTGATATCTAATACAAGTTTCTTTTAATACCCTCTTGTGGCTCCTGCTATCTGTTTTGTTACCCTTTGCTGTACTTCGTATTTTTCCTATTTACCAGGATCCATTTTTTTACATTTTGTGTGCTTTTCATGTTGTCACTTAGCTCCTTAATCATCCATGGCTGTGTTTTTTGCCAAGCATTGCTCTTGTCCCTTAGGGTTATAAACTGGTTCTCTGTCATATTAAACTACTTTTTGACCTCCCACTGATGATCTGTCATTTACTCATTGAAAGATGTGCCCAGTTTACTCTGGACATGGCAGTCTGGGCGACACCAGCTCCAATTTTGGCACAAGTTGTTGCAAAGAGGACGTTACTGGGTTGACTGGACAGGATGTGCCTTTGATCTTTCTGATGCCTAGGTCGATACTTGGTGTCCATCCAGTTTCAATCCTTGTCAGCTTTTCTGTAGTGGTTTGACACAGCTGACTGACTTGCTCGGCCATTTCAGAGGCATTTAAAAGTCAACCACATTGTTTTGGATCTGGAGTCACATGTAAGGAAAGCAGATTTCATCCCTAAAGAGCATTAATGAACCAGGTGTGTTTTTATGACAAGCGGCTTTATGGTTACCATTATTGAGACTATCTTTAAATTCCAGAGCTTTTTAATTAAATGAATTGAAATTCCACCAACTGCCAAGGTGGGATTTGAACTTTTGCCCTCAGAGCATTAGCCTGGACCTCTGGATTACAATTCCGCACTTTACCACTATGCCACTGCCTCCCACAGGTTCAATGCTGGGTCCTTATCCCAATTCTGTTTATTGTTTTGGTCCGCCATTTTCGAGTTCACTACATTGGTGTGGACCTGGAGCCTGACCAGGTCAGGACTTGGGACCTCTTCTCCTGAAGGACATTAGGGAACCAGTTGGTTTTATACAAAATCCGGTAGTTTGGTACAGACTATTGGCCTCCTTCTGCACTGTCGAGATTCTATTATTCATGAGAGTAATAATATATTCCAGATTTTTAATTCATTAGTTCCCCAGCTGCCATGCTGGGATTTAATCTCATGCCTCTGGAGGATAATTCAAGGTCCCTGGATCGTCAGTCACATCAGCATTGTGCACTGCCCCAATTTCTGTATTGCCCGAATTCCTGTTTCAAAGATTCTGGTTTGTACCTCCTTCGGTGCCCACAGTTTAGGGTGGAATTGTGGTTCTGTTCATTATAAGGAACTTCTGAATGGAGAAAGTAATGCTGCTGTGCTTTCCACAGTTTTTACATTTTAGTAGCTTAATCTGAGACCAGTCTAACTTCACATGGGGAGATAATTTGCTATGATCTGTATTAACAAGTTGCAAATGATTTCCCCACAGAGACGGCAGACAGCGCTTCACATCGCAGCAGAGAATGGAAGGCAGGTCATTGCTGACATGATCCTCATAGCAGGTGTAAATTTAAAACTAGCTGATAAGGTGACTGCATGTCTTATTTTCTTCAGTATTTTCATTTTTGTCCGCCTCAATATTCTCAATTTTGATATAACATCAGTGATTTTACAGAAATATATTCACTGTTGATTTTCTGAATGCACTCAGGATTGTGCAGAATTGTGTAGACACTTTAATATGGGGCAGGATTTTTCAAATGGGGGAGCTTCTCAATTCACCACTTAACGAGTCAACAAGGAATGCACCCTGGATGATACCGGTTGCTCCACAGCCATTTGATGCTCCACAGAGTCTTAATTCATAGAACCCATATAATCCCCACAGTACAGCCCAACAAGTCTGCACCAACCCTCTGAAAAAGGGATCTACTCCCCTACTGTATCCCTGGAGCCCCATAACCTAACCTGCACATTCCTGGACACTTGAGGGGCAGTCTAGCTTAGCCAACTTGCACATCTTTGGACTGTGGGAGGAAACCAGAGCACACCCATACAACACTGGGAGAATGTGCAAACTCCACACAGACAAGGCCGGAATCGAATCGAGGTCCCCTGCACAGTGAGGCAGAAGTGCTAACCACTGTGCTAGTAATTGGCTAGAGAGTGGACTTGCGCCTCTCACTCAGGAACCTTCGAGAACTGCTGGCCAATCGAACAAATCTGCTTCACCACCATCTCCCACCCAGTCCTCACATAGGGACTTTTATATAACATAACAAGTTATGTCCTGATAATAGACACAAAAGAGGAAATGGGAGCTACACACATAATAAGGCTGCATGTAGGATAAGCAGAGCAACTTTGGCTTGAGTCTACAGATTACGTTGTCCATTGATGGTGTTTCAAGGGGTGCGTGGTTAAGAAGTAACAGTTCAGTAGTAGGGCAGAAATCTTAAATCCCTGGAGAAATATCAACAGCGATCCCTCCGCAAACTCCTGTCCCAATATCAGTGTCAACATCCCCAGTATCGAGGCACTGGTTATGGTCAATCAGCTACATTGCTGCTGTAAGGGGGGGGGGGTTAAATTAGCTTGGCAGCAAGATGGGAACCTGAGAATAGAGTCGGAAGGAAAAGCAGAAAAGGTAGAAATGGAAGGCAGAAAATTAGTAAGCGCGTTTGGAAGACAGGAGAAACAAAGGCTAGGAAGTAGACAACAGAGTTTGACAGTGTTAACTACTACATACTGCAGTGCAAGACGTTAGAGAGGTCTTCTGCACAGAAAAAGCTATTTGGCCTTTAGGTAGCCTGTGTAGAGGTATTACGGTACCTGGTAATGCTGGAACACCATTGGTATATATTGTATGCTTCCTATTGGTCAAGCTGTATGGTAGCTCCTCCCTGCGAGGCGGGGTATAAGAGCCCGTGCCGCCCCAGCAGCCTTCATTCTGTACCTGCGCTGCTGGGGGAAACATCTAGCTTATTAAAGCCTTCAGTTGGACTATAACCTCGCTTTAGTGGTCATTGATCGTGCATCAATTTAATAAGCTAGATTAAAAAAGATGGAGCTCCGAATCAAGCCGGAGTGTCTGCAACTCAGCCCCCACGCGGCGAACTCAGCGGCAATCTTCAAGCACTGGCTGGCGTGTTTTAAAGGATATCTCGGGACGGCCGAAAACACACCCACGGGAGAACAGAAAATGCAAGTCCTGCACTCGAGGGTGAGCCCGGAGATTTACACCCTCATCGAGGAAGTAGAAGACTTCAATGCAGCAATAGAGCTGCTAAAAGAACATGATATTCGCCCGGTAAACCAGGTCTATGCCCGACATCTGCTAGCAACGAGGCGACAAATCCCTGGGGAATCGCTGGAAGAATTCTACCATGCACTCCTGGTGTTGGGGAGAAACTGCAGCTGCCCGCAGGTTTCGGCGTGCGAACATACAGAACTCTTGGTCCGGGACGCTTTTGTGGCAGGTATGCTGTCCGCCCAAATCCGCCAGCGATTACTGGAAAAAGACACCCTAGGTCTCAAGGAGGCACGGGCCCTTGCAGGCTCCCTGGATGTGGCCTCCAGAAACGCCCGCGCTTACGTTCCCGACCGCGCAGCAGCCCCCTGGGCAGCGTGGAACCCCTCCACAGCCGACCCCGAGACATCCCCCATCGCTCCACAAGCTTGTGGTGCAAGGCGGCCTGGCAACCCCGGGGGTCCCCGCTGCTACTTTTGCGGGCAGGCCAAGCACCCCCACCAACGCTGCCCGGCCCACGCATCCACCTGCAAGGGATGTGGGAAAAAGGGCCATTTCGTGGTGTTATGCCAGGCCCGTGCGTTTCCGCGGTCTCCGGCGGCGAATGCGGACCGCCACCACAAACCTCTCCATGGTCCCTGTGCGGCCAGCGGGCGCCGCCATCTTCCTACTCCAGGGCCACCTTTGGACCCTGGGCGCCGCCATCTTGTCCCGCGGACGCCATGTTAGGTGGATGGGCGCTGCCATTTTGTGCACCCCCAGCCATATGCGACCAATGGGAGCCGCCATCTTGGATGGACCCCCATGGCCCCCAGCTCGGCTGACCACACACTGCCCGAAGAGAACACTCAACTGCTGCGATTAGCCTCGGTGACTCTGGATCAGTCCCGGCCTCGAACGCTCTCAACTGCTACAACGACTGTATTTATCAACGGGCACGTGACGTCCTGCCTAATCGACTCTGGGAGTACGGAGAGCTTCATACACCCGACACGGTAAGGCGCTGTTCTTTCCTCGTCCACTCCGTTAATCAAAAAATCTCCCTGGCCTCCAGTTCCCACTCAGTAGAGATAAAGGGGTTTTGTGTAGCAAACCTCACAGTCCAGGGAAGGGAGTTTAAAAATTACCGGCTCTACGTCCTTCCCCACCTCTGCGCGGCCACACTCCTAGGTTTAGACTTCCAGTGTAATCTCCAAAGTCTAACTTTCAAATTCGGCGGTCCTATACCCCACCCCTCACTGTCTGCGGCCTCGTGACCCTTAAGGTCGACCCACCTTCCCTGTTTGAGAACCTCACCCCGGATTGCAAACCCGTCACCACCAGGAGCAGACGGTACAGTGCCCAGGATCGGATCTTTATTAGGTCAGAGGTCCAAAGGCTACTGAGGGAAGGAGTCATTGAAGCTAGCAACAATCCCTGGAGAGCTCAAGTAGTGGTGGTAAAGACCGGGGGAAAGCATAGGATGGTCATCGACTACAGTCAGACCATCAACAGGTTTACGCAGCTGGACGCGTACCCTCTCCCCCGCATACCCGACCTGGTAAACAGGATCGCGCATTACAAGGTCTTCTCCACAATGGATCTTAAGTCCGCGTACCACCAGCTCCCCATCCGCACTAGTGACCGCAAATACACTGCTTTTGAGGCAGATGGGCGGCTCTATCACTTCTTAAGGGTTCCCTTCGGTGTCACCAACGGGGTTTCGGTCTTCCAGTGCGAGATGGACCGAATGGTTGACCGGTACGGTTTACGGGCAACGTTCCCGTATCTCGATAATGTCACCATCTGCAGCCACGACCAGCAGGACCACGACACCAACCTCCGAAAATTCCTCCAGACCGCAAAGATCCTTAACCTTACATACAACAAGGATAAATGCGTGTTTAGCACCAACCGCCTAGCCATCCTCGGCTACGTAGTGCGAAATGGAGTTATAGGCCCTGACCCTGAGCGCATGCGCCCCCTTATGGAGTTCCCCTCCCTCACTGCCACAAGGCCCTGAAGCGCTGCCTAGGGTTTTTCAGTTACTACGCCCAGTGGGTCCCCAACTATGCGGACAAGGCCCGTCCCCTGATCCAATCCACAGCTTTTCCCCTGTCGATAGAGGCCCGTCAGGCCTTCAGCCGCATCAAAACGGACATTGCAAAGGCCACGATGCACGCCATCGACGAGTCCCTCCCCTTCCAGGTCGAGAGCGACGCGTCTGACGTAGCTCTGGCGGCCACCTTCAACCAAGCGGGCAGGCCCGTGGCCTTCTTCTCACGTACCCTCCATGCCTCCGAAATCCGCCACTCCTCAGTCGAAAAGGAGGCCCAGACCATAGTAGAAGCTGTGCGACATTGGAGGCATTACCTGGCCGGCAGGAGATTCACTCTCCTCACTGACCAACGGTCGGTTGCTTTCATGTTCGATAATGCACAGGTATTACGGTACCTCCATAACTAATTCTACCACGTTGCCATGTTTGTAGTATCAGGCCACCATCCCCGCTGGACTCTTTTAACGGGGGGTGAATGTGGTAGTCTGTGTAGAGGTATTACGGCACACCTGGTAATGCTGGAACACCATTGTTAGATATTGTATGCTTCCTATTGGGCAAGCTGTATGGTAGCTCCGTCCTGCTAGGCGGAGTATAAGAGCCCGTGCTGCCCCAGCAACCTTCATTCTGTACCTGAGCTGCTGGGGGAAACATCTAGCTTATTAAAGCCTTCAGTTGGACGACAACCTCGCTTTAGTGGCCATTGATCATGCATCAGGCCCATTGCTTTGCGCCAGTCAAAACAACCACCTAAGTATTCTAACCCCATTTCCAGCAAATGGTCCATAGCCTTGTATGCCTTGGCATCACAAGTGCACATCTAAGGATGTGGGAAGTGGAGGGAATAAGGCAGATTGACTGAGAGCACTGATTTACACATAGAATACAATATAGCTTTTTTCACTTACAGGATGTGGGTGTTGCTGGCTAGGCCAGCATTTATTGCCCTTGAGAAGGTGGTATTGAGCTGCCTTCTTGATTCGCTGCCATCATGTGTTGTAGGCACACCCACCGTGTTAGGGAGGGAGCTACAGGATTGGACCCAATGACAATGAACAAACGTTGATATATTCCCAAGGCAGGACGGTGAGTGACTTGGAAGGAAACCTGCAAGCGGTGGTTCCCAGGTTTCTGTCATGGGTTTGGAAGATGCTATCTAACGAGTCTTCATGAGCTTCTGCAGTGCATCTTGTAGATGGTACACACTGCTGCCACTGCATGTCGGTGGTGGAGGGAGTGGATGTGTGTGGAAGGGGTAACAATCCAACGGGCTGTATCACTAAGACATGGCTGAAAGAGGGAAGAATGGTAGCTCAGGGTTGCAGGGGTTTCAGACAGGAAAGAGGATGAAAAAGAAAGGTGGTTGCAATATTGTTCAAGATGTAATTTGGTTTAGCACAGTGGGCTAAATAGCTGGCTTATAATGCAGAACAATGCCAGCAGCGCGGGTTCAATTCCTGTACTGGCCTCCCCGAACAGGCACCAGAATGTGGCGTCTAGGGGCTTTTCATAATAATTTCATTGAAGCCTACTTGTGACAATAAGCGATTATTATTATTATAAATGTGATAGAAGGGTCATGAAATGAAGCTATGTTGTGATGAATGTAACAAATTGGGAGATATATTGCTTTATATTTCTGGTGCAATAATGGTTTTAAAATGTCTGGGTTAGGCTGTGTATATACTTACTGAGGAAATATTTTTTTAAAAATACTGGTTTGAAAGACGGATTTGGAGACTGCAAATGGTGACTTTAAGATGTTGCAAAAGTGAAATCACCATTCTTTCAAGTCATGCTTATGGTTACAAGGCCTAATGGGATTTTGTTATGATTTCTGGGGAGTAGATAATTAGAAGCATTGTGTTTAAACTTAAGTAGGTCATGGGATTTGAGTGGAATAAAGATGATATAATTAATGGGAGAAGCCAGAACTTAGCAGTCAGTTTTAGTTAGGCTTTCTGGAAGCTGTGAGCTGAACGTCAGCTTTTGCACTGTCAGACTCAGATTAATCTGACAGACTGTGATCTGCAGACTGATACTGAAAGGATCTCTCTCTCTATTCATGTAATCTTCCAAAGAACTCTGTATCCAGAGAACAGCAAGTAATCGTGGTGTTTGCTAACTTTATTTAAAAGTGCTTTTTGACCTCTAATGGGTTTTGCTTGATTAGAGAAAGAAAAGGTATCTGTTAGAAGCTAAAGTGTTTCCTTTTATTGTTAAACATTGTTTAACTGGTAATTGTAAGCTATATTTCTGTGTTAATATAGAACCATAGAAAGGTTACAGCACAGAAGGATGCCTTTCGGCCCATCTTATCCCGAGGACACCCAAGTGTCCTTTCTAATCCTACCTTCCTTCACCCTGTCCATAGCCCTGTAGCTTACAGCAGTTACGGTGTAGATCCAGGTACTTTTTAAAAGAGTTTAGGGTCTCTGCCTCCATCACCAACTCAGGCAGCGAATTCCAGACTCCCACTATCCTCTGCATAAAAAGGTTATTTCACATGTCTCCTCTACACCTCTCCACTTATCTTGAATCTATGTCCCCTGGTTCTAGAAATCTCCACCAAGGGAAATAATTTTACCCTGTTCACTCTTATCTCTTACCCTCATAATTTTGTACACCTCAATTAAGTCACGCCTCAGCCTTCTTTGTTCCAAGGATTATAATCACTCTCCCCTCGTAGCTACACTTTTTTACCCTGACAACATTCTTGTATACCTCCTCTGCACTCTCTCCAGAGCAATTATGTCCTTCCTGTAATACGGTGACCAGAACTACGCACAATTCTCCAGTTGTGGCCTCGCCAGTGTTTTATACAATTGCAACATTATATCCTTACTTTCATGCTCTATACTTCTGCAATGAAGGGGAGCATTCCATCTGCGTTCTTTACAACATTGTCTACTTGAATGGCTGCCTTTAGGGACCTGTGTACTTGTATACCAAGATATCTCACTTCATCTACCCCTCTTAGTATATTCCAATTTATTGTGTACTCCCTATAACTGTTTGACCTCCCTAAATGCATGCCCTCGTACTTCTATGTGTTAAATTCCATCTGCCACTTTATCGCCCATTCCACCAACCTATCTGTACCATTTTAGAGATTATAGTTATCCTCTACGCTGTCCACATTCTGTTTGTTTTAACATATCATATCCCTATTTGTGCTTGGAATCAATCCTGGAGTGAAGTATCCTTTGCAAACAGTTTTATAAATTTTAAAAAGTGATTGGGCTTCCTGTCCAGTATCCTAGCAAATATTGGGTCTGGGATCATAATAACTGTTAGGGTGGTAGTGAAAGACAGTGAAGGAACCCACACACTATCAGTGCCTTCTTCATTACAGGAACCCTTCTCGGTTCCTGTGGAGTCAAAGCTGCTGACGTCTGCTGTCTGCAGGGCTCCCCCAGCACTGGATACTTTGATGTGAACTTCAAGAATGCTGCAGCCTACATCAAGTTTTGTGACAGTGTTTGAGGAGAAGAGAGACCTGACAATCCTCAAAGCAGGATCCCTCTTTACTCTGCAGTCGCAAAGGGACCATGTTCTGACTGTGCACCACCACAACCCCTATGTTCCACTCATAGATCTGCTCACGTTCCTCACCAGCTACATTGACATTGTTGCCAACTGCTTTGAGGTCAAGGAAACCTTTGGAATGTAGACAAGCAAACGGCGTGTCAAGGTGACACTCAAGACAGATGGTAAGAGTCCTCCCCCCCACCCCCCCACCCCTTCCAGCTTCGTGATCGGGGGAAGCCATGACTATCTCATCTATGTCGGCCAGCCCAAAGTTTATTGTTCCTGCGGAAATTCGAGCTCTGTGGTAGCCAACTGCAGCGCTCTCATCTGCATGGATTTCGGGCAGGAAAGACATCAGACAAAGGACTGCAAGCAGACTAAGTGCATCAACCTGAATGCAGGCTGAGCAGACCATCTCTACAAGACCTACCCCAAATGCAGCCTTACTTAGGCACAGGCGGCAAAAGCCAAGATGAGCCAAACAGACGGAACGGCCAGCCTGACAACCGCCAAGGAGATGTGCAAACCTCCATCCAGCGGTTGGCTGTCCTTCAGCAGCTTCCAGGCCGGTCACTCTGGGCGGTGACATCAGCTGCATCATTGATGCGGCTGGACAATCCAGCAGCGCTGACAGCAGATGGGACGCCTCATTCTGACTCCTGATTGAGACAGTAAAAGATGCCAAGCTGCACAACATCTTCAGCAACCATGCAGATGGAGCGCAGCGTAGATATACCTGATCACGCTAACGATTCTGCCCTCTCCAGGATAGGCTTCCTGTTTGTGTGCTGAGCTTTTACGGTCAGATCCAGCGACGTCAAGCCGGTGTTCCTCTCTGACTTAAGTCCTTAAGTTAAGACTTAAAGTAAGTCTCCAAATACTTAAGGCAAAGTCGTGGCATTGCCATGAAAATTTTCAGAGTGAAATAAGGGCCTTAGCATAACTACAATTCTTTAAGGGAAGCAACTAACAAGTTTAATCTAAAGGAAATTCATAGTGTTCAACAGCACAAAAAGAGGCCATTTGGCCCATCATGTCTGTGCCAGCCAGCAAGCACTAATCTATTCTAATTCCATTTTCCAATAGTTGATCCGTAGCCTTGTATGCAATGGCATTTCAAGTCCTCATCTGAATGCTTCTTAAATGTTGTGAGGGTTCCTGCCTCCACCACTCTTTCAGGCAGTGAGTTCCAGATCCCCACCATCCTCTGGGTGAAAGGGTTTTCCTCAATTCCCCTCTAAATCTGCTGCCCATTGCCTTAAATCTAGGCCCCCTGGTTATTGACCCCACAACTTCGGGGGAAAGTATCTTACTATCTATCCTATCTAAGTCCCTCCTCATTTTGTACACTTTAGCCTTCTCTGCTCGAAGGAGAAGAACCCCAGCCTAATCAGACCTGAAACGCTCCAGCCCAGGCAACGTCCTGGTGAATCTCTTTTGCACCCCTTCTAGTGCAATCTGGGGCTGGTTTAGCACACTGGGCTAATTCGCTGGCTTTGAAAGCAGACCAAGGCAGGCCAGCAGCACGGTTCAATTCCCGTACCAGCCTCCCCGAACAAGCGCCGGAATGTGGCGACTAGGAGCTTTTCACAGTAACTTCATTTGAAGCCTACTTGTGACAATAAGTGATTTTCATTTCATTTCATTTCAATCACATCCTCCCTGTAGTGTGGCAACCAGAACTGCGCACACTACTCTAGCTGTGGCCTAACTGTTTGTTTATAGAATCCCTGCAGTGCAGAAGGAGGCCATTCGGCCCATAGAGTCTGCACCGACCCTCTGAAAGAGCATCCTAACCAGGTTCACAGCTTATCCCTACAACCTCGTAACCCCACCTAATCCGCACATCCCTGGACACTAAGGGACAATTTAGCGAGGCCAATCCACCTAACCTGCACATCTGTGGACAGTGGGAAGAAACTGGAGCACTGGAGGAAACCTACGCAGGCACAGGGAGAAAGTGCAAACTCTACACAGTCACCCGAGGTTGGAATTGAATCTGGATCCCTGGCGCTGTAAGGCAGCAGTGCTAACCACCATGTCGCCCATCATAGCCTCCTTGCTCTTATGCCCAACTAATAAAGGCAATTATTCCATATCCCTTCTTAACCATCTTATCTACCTGTCCTGTCGTCTTCACGGACCTATGGATGTGAACCTCAAGGTCCCCCTGGTCCTCGTACTTCCTAATGTCCTACTGTTCATTGTGGCTTCCCTTGCCTTGTTATTCCTTCCAAAATGCATCACCTCTCATCTTTCTGGGTTAAATTCCATTTGCCGCTATTGTGCCTGCCTGACCAGCCCGTCAATATCGCCCTGGAATCTAAGGCTTTCTCCTCGCTATTTATCACACCACCAATTTTTGTGTCATCTGCGAACTTACCAATCATCCACATTCTCGTTTAGATCATTAATGTAAAGTACAAACAACATGGTCCCAGCACTGATCCCTGTGATACACCACTGGATACAGGCTTCAAGTCACAAAAACAACCTTCGACCAACACACTCTGCCTCCTGCCACTAAGCCAATTTTGGATCCAAATTGCCTTGGATAACATTGAAGATTGATTTGATTTATTGTCACATGTACCGAAGTACAGTGAAAAGTATTTTTCTGCGGCCGAGGGAACGTACACAGTATGTACGTAGTAGACAAAAGAATAATCAACAGAGAACATTGACAAATAATACATCGACAAACAATGATTGGTTACAGTGCGGAACAAGGGGGCAAACAAAGCAAATACATGAGCAAGAGCAGCATCGGGTGTCGTGAAAGTGTTCTTACAGGGAACAGATCAGTCCGAGGGGAAGTCGTTGAGGAGTCTTGTAGTCGTGGGGAAGAAGCTGTTCCAAAGTCTGGATATGCGGGCCTTCATACTTCTGTACCTTCTGCCTGATGGAAGGTTCTGGAAGAAGGCAATGCCTGGGTGGGAAGGGTCTCTGATAATGCTGTCAGCCTTACCTTCTTGATCAGCCTCCCATGTGAGACCTTGTCAAAAGCCTTACTGAAGTCCATGTCGACTACATCAATGGCACTGCCCTCATCTACACACCTAGTCACCTCCTTGAAAAATTCAATCAAATTTGTTAGACATGATCTCCCCTTGACAAAGCCATGTTGACAATCCTTGATTAATCCTTGCCTCTCCAAGTGGAGTTCATTCTGTCCCTCAGAATTTTTCCGGTAGTTCCCTACCAATGATGTTAGACTCAGCGGCCTGTAATTACCTGGTTCTTCCCTACTGCTCTTCTTGAATAATGGTACCACATTAGTTGCCCTCCAGTCCTCTGGCACCTCACCTGTGGCCAGAGAGGATTAGAAAGTTAATGTCAGCACCCCTGCAATCTCCTCCCATGGCAGTGGAGCTCGCACCCATGATATCCTCCTCCTGTGCTGTATGGGAAGTCATGGACACTTCCAGTGTCCCTGGAGACCATGGACGCGATCGAACGGCCAGGTTGCACCTGAAAGACAGCACGGCGCAATGTGGCCGATAGAAGCCAGGATACCCTGCTCCGGGATATACCCGGCTTGTGACGCGTGGTGAGATCTAACGCGATCTCATGAGACTTTGCGGTGTGAATCCCCCACCGCCCATTGTGGGCGGGAGTACTTTTTGGCAAATCTGCATATTAGAGCAAGACAGCTAATTTCACTTTAATACGTAGTTTCCCGAGGCATTGGGTTCTATTCCCATCGCTTTTGAGACCTCGGCGAGTGCCGTTCAGTACTGGTCTCCACAAATAGGGACCAGAGGAACGGCATTCATGGGGGTCTCCCAGAGGCCCCAGGTGCTTACCCTCTGAGCAGGTTGGCACCCTGCCACTGCTGGTGCCACCTGCGCACCCTGACATTGCCAGCCTGACACCTTCAGTCGCCAGCTCTGGGGAGGCAGCTACCGTAAAAGCTTTTTAAAAAAATCTCTGCAGCAACAGTAAGTAAAGGAATATGCCCCGCTTTGGGAAAATTGATTTTCTTGACCCAGAGACTGAATACTGGGATCAGTATATTGAAAGGTTTCCCTATTTCTTCACTGCTAATAAAATTACAGAGGAGGATACGCAAAAAATCATTCTGCTTCCAATATGTATACCTCAAACCTACAATCTCATTACAAATTTAACATGCCCAGAAACTCCGGATATTAAGGGCTGGATTCTCCGCCTTGTGGCGCCGGAAATGCGAATGGCGATCAACCCCTCTCAGACGAAAGTCAAGCGGGCACAATTTAACTCCAGTATTTACAACCGGTGACTGGGCACCATGGCTACTGAGGGAGAGAAAGAAAGGAAGCAAAGTTTGAAAAAGTGTTCAAAATTGTAGTGCTTGGAATCATAGAATCACTACAGTGCAGAAGGAGGCCATTTGGTTCATCAATTCTGCATCAACCCTCTGAAAGAGCACCGTACCTAGGCCCACCTTATCACCGTAACCCAATAACACCACCTACCTAGGGCCACGACCCACCCTAACACAGTAACCCAATAACCCCACTTAACCTTTTAGGCTTGCTAAGGGTTTGAGCCAGGGCCAGAGAGCGACTTGGTGACAGGTCTGTGGATTTGGGGTGTCCCCCTCGGGATCGGGGTGGCCTGGCTCAGGCTGCCATTTCTGCAGTATTTGTTTTAAATGCATCCATTTGGTACAAGTTACAGACCTCTGGGCTTACTATGCTGATTGCTCACTGTGTCCTGTAATTGTTCAGAGAGCCTCTGGTGATTTGGGAGCCCACCCAGGCCACACACAAATAGCCTCCCAGAATTGTTAGGGAACCAAGAGTCTAGTGAGAGGGCAGAATTGAAGGAAATCAGTATTAGTAAGAAAATACTGCGAGGGAAATTAATGGGGTTAAATGCTGACACATCGTCAGAGCCTGATAATCTACATCCCAGAGTATTAATGAAAGGGGATGGAAATATTGGGTGGTCATATTCTAAAGTTCTATAGAACCTGGGAAGTTCCCACATATTGGAGGGTACGCACTATTTAAAAAGGGAGGGAGAGGAAAAGGGGAGAATTACTGACCAGTTAGCCTGACAGTAGTGGAGTAGATGCTAGAGTCTATTATAAAAAAGACGCGATAACATTTGGAAAGCATTAATGGGATTGGACAAAGCGAGCGTGGGTTTATTAAGGCAAATCATGCTTAACAAATCGACTGGAGTTTTTTGAAGATGTAAATAGTAGAATAGATCAGGGAGAACCAGTGGATGTGGTGTATTTGGACTTCCAGAAGGCTTTTGATGAGGTCCCTCATAAGAGGATAGTGGGCAAAGCTAAAGCACAAGAGATGGGGGATAATGTATTGGCATTGATCGAGAATTGGTTGACAGACAGGACAGCACGGTCGCACAAGTGGATAGCACTGTGGCTTCACAGCGCCAGGGTCCCAGGTTCGATTCCCCGCTGGGTCACTGTCTGTGCGGAGTCTGCATGTTCTCCCCTTGTCTGCGTGGGTTTCCACCGGGTGCTCCGATTTCCTCCCACAGTCCAAAGACGTACAGGTTAGGTGGATTGGCCATGGTAAATTGCCCACAGTGACCAAAAAGGTTAGGAGGGGTTATTGGGTTATGGGGATAGGATGGAAGTAAGGGCTTAAGTGGCCTCCTTCTTTCCGAGTGGCAGGCAGTGACTAGTGGGGTATCTCCGGGATCTGTGCTTAGGCCGCAGCTGTTCACAATATGGATGAGGGAACCAAATGTAACATTTCTAAGTTTGCTGACGACACAAACTGGGCAAAATTGTGAGTTGTGAGGAGGATGCAAGGAGGCTGCTAGGTGATTTAGACAGGTTGAGTGAGTGGGCAAACACATGGTAGATGCACCGCAAAAGTACCAAGGAATGACCATCTCAAGTGAATCAAACCATCTCCCCTTGATAGTCAATGGCACTGATTGAAACATTGCTGAATCTTCCACAATCAACATTCTGGGGTTACCATTGACTGAAACTTAACTGGATAGCCATGTAAATACTGTGGCTAGAAGAGTAGATCAGAAGCTGTGAATTCTGTGAGAATAATTCACCTCCTGACTTGTCAAAACCTATCCCCCATCTGCAAGGCAGAAGTCAGGAGTGTGATGAGATATTCTCGATGTGTGTGGCTCCAGCAACATTCGAGCAACTTTACACGACACAACAAAGCAGCCCACTTGATCAACACCCTATCCAACACCTTAAACATTCACTCCTTCCACCACCAATAAACAGTGACAACAGTGTGTATCATACAATGCAGCAATTCACCAAACCACCTGACACAGCACCTTCCAAACTTGTGATCCTACTGCCTAGAAGGACAACGGCAATGGCTGCACCCCACCTGCAAGCTTCCCTCAAACCCACATTGACTTGGAACTATATTGCTGCTCCATCACTGTCATTAGGTCAAAATCCTGGAACTCTCATGCAAACAGCGCTGTGGGTGTTCGTGCACCAGGTGAATTGCAGCAATTCATGGAGGTGATTCACCACCACTTTGACAAGGGCAGTTAGGGATAGGTAACAAATGCTGGTCTTGCCTGCAACATTCACACTTCATGAAAAAACGCCCCCTCATGAAAAGACTCCCAAATATATATACAGCACAAGCTTCCCTGGAATTTTAACAGTGTTAAGATTTAGTTGATTTAAAATGTTAAGGGGAATAGATAGGACAGATCAAGATAAAATGTTTTTAATAGTTGAGTAATCTTGAAATAGGAGGTATAGCCTTAAAATTAGAGCCATATCTTTCAGGAGTGAAATGAGAAAACACTTGTACACACAAAGGTGGTAGACGTTGGAACTCCCTTCCAGAAATGGCAATTGATGCTGGAACAATTGTTAATTTTAAATCTGGAATTGGTCGATTTTTCGTATCCAGAAGTATTGTCGGATGTGGCAAATGTCATATGGAGTTAGGTTGCTGAACAGACATGATCTCATTGAATGGTGGAAGGGGCTTTGGAACTGGCTGGTTCAAAAGGTTAAATGGCTAATGATGTTTCCTTTGTTCATATATACCATAACTGCTACTGCTATCTGTGCACCACCACAGAGTTTCAGCAGATTATTTTATTTGAAGAATAAGAATTTGATCCCAAATCACCCAGCGCAATTGGATGGATTTGAGCTGTAAGGAAAGGAGTATAAAATGTTGGTTAATTCTTTTTATGCCCCAGTCACGTTGATTTATTGCCAGGCAGGTTTGGTTAAAATCAGCCTAAAAAAACCCTCAAGGAATCTCACCAGGGACTGATTAACGTTTTTAGTATGTGATTATGGGATGTTGTTGACCTAGAATTTCTACAGCATTTGCCACGAAGCAAAGAGAATTGAAAAGACTCTCAGCCAATTTGACATTAGGTGCAACACAAATTTGATAACCAATATTCTGTTTGGCTTGCATTGATTAGGAATTGTTTTATTGATTTTCTTTGCACCATCAAATATTTTAAGTAAGAAATGAATCTGACTTTTTTCCACTTTTCTTTTAGCATGGAAAAACGTCTTTAGAAATAGCTGCCCGTGGGAACCATATCAATTTGGTTGATATGATTATCAAAGCTGACAGATTTTATAAATGGGAAAAGGTGAGTCATCTGCCACAAGGATAAAATTCAATAATAGACACCGTTACTATTTGTGTTCGGGCTTATGGTTTTAGTTTTGTATCAGGGATTATGGGCTGAATTTTCCCATGGTGTGTTGGAAATAAGACCGTGTGCGGATCCTGAGATCACATTCGTAAGGTATCCACTGGCACAACATGAATGGGGTTCCTAATTGGCAGCTCCTGTGTCTTGCTGCCCAGTGACGGATGGAGAATGGATTCCTGAATTGAGAGGCCCAATGAGAGACTTGCACCCCACTGGAGAAGGTAGACACAGCTGAGGCAAAAAGGCAAGTGTTAAAAATCCAAAATTTAACTCCCAACATGTAACTATCTGAATTTCTCTACACCTTCACCCACTACCTCCAAGCTGCATCCACATTGAATGCAAATTTTGGTGTGTCATGAGCAGAAGGGAGATTAATTTAAACAGCTCTAATTCTACCCTCGCTCCATAAAGAGAAACAGATTTTGATTTTGTTACGATCCCAGTTGGTGTTACTGCTGGACAAGAAGATACCAGAATGGAACCCTGGCTCAACCTTTTTTTTAAGAAAATGGGTGGTGCAGAGCCACAGGACAGCTAATTAATTAACAACAAGAAAAAACATTTCTGAAACAAGAAATATTGGATTATAATACAGTACTCATTTACTCCCATCGCTTCACAAATGTGTACAGATTTCGAAGATAACACTCCACTCTGAAACCAAATGGCCGATGCCATTCAACCGAACTTCAAGGATTCCTTCTCGAAATTCCCCCGAGGTGATTGTGTTTCCAAACTCCACTCCCAAAACACTTCTTAAAATCTTCTTTGAAACAATGCTTTTCATCAGCGATTTTCATCGCATATCCACTTCAGGTTTTCAACGATTTTGTCAAACAAAACCTCTGCTCCACTGTTTCGATAAGGACTCCAGCTCCAGGTTTTCCATCCCTCCTTTCAGGATTCCTTTATCTTGGATTGCAACATGCATCCAAAATTCTACACAAACTCAGCTACTCAGCCCCCAACAGCTTTAAAAACTGTAATTAAGGACACCAAACCTTAGGATTGTTTCAGATGTGTGGTTTGTCTGTAGCCAACCTCCAACAGCTCTTCTATTCCCAGGTCGACTTTAACTTCCATAAACAGTATCCTGTTCTTTGATCCTTGTTACTTAAATATTCCTGGAGCTTCTTTCCATTCCTTGATTTCTCAACACCTTGCCTTCTAATCTGTGGTGAGATTTTCTGACTGTTCCTAACTGTTCCAGCTCTTCCTTGACTATTTGTTTACCTGTCTCATTCCCACCTTCTACCCTTCTCATGTTTGTTTGCTGTTCATCATCTCACTTCCAGTCCCAAATGCCAAATCTAACTAAAACTAAATTCAAAAAGCATTCCTACCATAAAGATGCCCCTGGTTGCTAAGTACCGACTTTTACTTCTCCCAGCTTATTTATTTTTCATGTCAGAACCCTCTCCATGCACAATAGAAGCACAGTTTGAGCTGACCAAATCCCTACGCAGGCAACAGCTTAGTCTAGTACGAATCTAACTAGAGTTTTACTCCTCTCACACAAAACCACTAAATTAAACCCACTTAAATCTATACTTTGTTTCTAATATTCAACAATACAAATATAAAACTATCTTAAAACTACCTCTGTTTTCATGATAATTTTTGATTTCCCCTTTATAAGTGGCAGCGAATTTTACCGCAACCTCTCAGTTTGCAGTTTTCCTCTCTGAATAACCCCACAGGAAACTCGGGGAAAAGTTAAATAAGAGGGATAGTTTATTTTACACTCACAGTAAATGTGGGAAAGGGATTTTGCAATATCAGTCCCTTTTACCCTCCTACTATAAAAGAGGGATAAGTGAAAGAGAGAGGTACAGGGCAAGACCACAAAATAACCAGAGTCCAGTATCAAAAGTTCAATGGATTATTCCTTCAGAGGATAAAGGGCTGACTGTTGCAGAGTGATCTGTCTTTCCAGAACTGAGGGCTTCCACGATGGGCGAAGGTATGTAGAGAAGAATTTGTCTTGAAGGCAGAGACACAAGTTCCAGTGTTCAAGTAGTTTACATTGTAGATGAGGGCCAGGCGATTTGAAACCAAGGTGTCTTTCTGCTGCGACCTGTGAGAAGGTAAATAGGGGGGTGCAGTCACATTGTGGTATTGTGAATGGATTGGTAATCCAAAAACAGAGTAATACTCTGGAGACATGTGTTCCAATCCTACCACAGCAGATAGTGGAATTGAATTCAATAAAAATCTAGAATTGAAAACTCAAATGACCTCAAATGATTGTCATTTTTTAAAAATCCCATCTGATTTACTAATATCCATCAGGGAAGGAAATCTGCCGTGCTCATTTGGCCTGGCTCACATGTGACTCCAGACCCACAACAACATGGTTGACTCTAAAGTGCACTCTGTCATGAGGTCAGAAGTGGGGGTGTTTGCTGATGACTGCACAACGTTCGGCACCATTCGCGGCTTCTCAGAAGCTTTGCATGCTCAAAGGCAGCAAGACTGGACAAGTGGCAAGCAACATTCATGCCACAGTGCCAGTTAGTGACCATCTTCAATGAAAGAGAATCTAACCATTGCCCCATGACATTCAATGGCAGTGCTATCATTGAATTTTCGACTATCAACATACTGGCAGTTTCCATTGACCAGAAACTGAATTGCTGGAATGGCGGAACTGACGTATGAGGAGAGATTGGGTCGGTTACGATTATAATCGCTGGAGTTCAGAAGAATGAGAGGGATCTCATAGAAACCTATAAAATTCTAACAGGGTAGATGCAGGAAGAATTTTCCCAATGGTGGGGGTGTCCAGAATCAGGGATGACAGTCTGAGGATACAGGGTAGACCATTTAGGACAGAGTTAAGAAATGTCTTCATCCAGAAAGTGGTGAGCCTGTGGAATTTGTTACCACAGGGTGTAGTTGAGGCCAAAACATTGTATGTTTTCAAAAAGCAGTTAGATATAGCACGTGGGACGGAGGGGATTAAAGGATATGGGGGGAAAGCAGGATTAGGCTATTGAGTTGTTGGATCAGCCATGATCATAATGAATGGCAGAGCAGGCTCAAAGAGACAAATGGCCTCCTCCTGCTCCTATTTTCTATGTTTCTATATAATAATAATTTTATTATAATCTTTATTGTCACAAGTAGACTTACATTATCACTGCAATGAAGCAAGCTACTGTGAAAAGCCCCTGGTCGCCACATTCCGGCGCCTGTTTGGGTGCACAGAGGGAGAATTCAGAATGTCCAAATTACCTAACAGCACATCTTTCGGGACTTGTGGGAGGAAACCCACGCACACACGGGGAAAATGTGCAGACTCTGCACAGACAGTGACCCAAGCCGGGAATCGAACCTGGGACCCTGGAGCTGTGAAGCAACAGTGCCACCCACGGTGCTCCCGTGCTGCCCATAAATACTGTGGCTACAAGTGCAGGTCAGAGGCTAGGAAACCTGCGATGATTAACTCACCTACTAACTGCCCACCATCTTTTTTTTAAAATAGGTTTTTATTAAGAATTTTTCAACAATATTTTCCACCTTACAAACAACCCCCCCCCCACCCCCGTAACAAAGAAAAGAAAGAGAAGTCGCGTGGCACGACATGAACATGGCAAGTCAATAAGATACAGAACTTTGTGCATTGGATTCTTCCCGTACATGTCAGTTTCCGGATCATTCATGTGTTTTCTTGCTCAAATGCCCCCCAAGGGAACCCCCCTCCCCCCCACCCCCCCACGAACGATGTCTCTCCCCGCCCCCCCACACCCCCTGGGTTGCTGTTGCTGCTGTCCGACCTTCATCTAACACTCCGCGAGATGGTCTAGGAACGGTTGCCACCGCCTGTAGAACCCCTGCGCAGACCCTCTCAAGGCAAACTTTATCCTTTCCAACTTGATAAACCCAGCCATATCATTTATCCAGGCCTCCACGCTGGGGGGCTTCGCCTCCTTCCACATTAGCAAGATCCTTCGCCCCCGGCTCGTCCACTACTCCAAATAGTGCTAGCCCCCAGCTTGGCTTGACCTGGACTTTCACCACCTTAGATACTGTTCCCGCAACTACCCTCCAGAACCCCTCCAGTGCCGGGCATGACCAAAGCATATGGACATGGTTCGCCGGACTTCCTGAGCACCTCCCACATCTGTCCTCCACCCCAAAGAACCTACTCAGCCTCGCCCCCGTCATATGCGCTCTATGAACCACCTTAAATTGTATCAGGCTAAGCCTGGCACACGAGGAAGAGGAATTAACCCTCCTCAATCTCCTCCCCCAACTCCTCCTCCCATTTACCCTTCAGCTCCTCTACCAAAGCCTCCCCCTCTTCTTTCATCTCCTGGTATATCGCCGACACCTTGCCCTCTCCAACCCATACGCCCGAAATCACCCTATCTTGAACCCCCTGTGCCGGGAGTAGCGGAAATTCCCTCACCTGCCGCCTCACAAACGCCCTCACCTGCATGTACCAGAAAGCGTTTCCCGGGGGTAGCCCAAACTTCTCCTCCAGCGCCCCTAAGCTCGCAAACGTCCCGTCAATGAACAGGTCCCCCCAATCTTCTAATCCCTGCCCGATGCCAGCTCTGAAACCCCCTGTCCATCCTTCCTGGGACAAACCGATGGTTGTCTCTGATCGGGGCCCACACCGAAGCTCCTGTCGCACCCCTGTGCCGTCTCCACCGCCCCCAGATCTTTAGCGTTGCCGCCACCACCGGGCTCGTGGTGTACCTTGTCGGCGGCAGCGGTGCCGTCACCAGCGCCCCCAGGCTCGTTCCTTTGCAAGACGCCATCTCCAACCTCTTCCACGCCGCCCCCTCTCCCTCCATCACCCACTTACGGATCATTGCCACGTAACTTCCAAGGGTCCACCCCTTCCATTTCCACCATTAGTCCAGCCAACGCCTTCGCCCCCCCACACCCCGCTGCTACCAGCGAGCACGGCCGTGACCTGTCCAACCTTGGCTCCTGCACCAAGTTCCAGTCCCCCCCCCCCACTATCAGTTTGTGTGTGTCCAAGTCGGGGATGGCCCCAAACACCTTCTTTGCGAATCCCACATCGTCCCAATTGGGACCATATACACTTACCAGCGCCACTAACCTCCCCTCCAGCGCCCCTGTCACAATCACATATCTACCCCCCTGATCTGCAACCACATTCTCCATCTGGAACCGTATTCGTTTGCAGACCATTAATGCTACCCCTCGAGCCCTTCCGTCAAATCCAGAGTGAAACACCTGACTAAACCAGCCCTTTTTATGTCTCACCTGGTCCTTCACCTTCAGGTGAGTCTCCTGCAGCATTGCTACATCGGCTTTCAAACTTTTAAGATGTATAAGCACCCTTGACCTCTTGACTAGACCTCCTAACCCTCTCACGTTCCACGTGACTATCCTAACTGGGGTAGAAGGTGCTATCTAAGGAGCCTTGCTGAGTTTCTGCAGTAGTGAGTACACACAGCTGCCACTGTCTGTCGGTGGTAGAGGGAACAAATGTTTGTGGATGGAGTACTAATCAAGTGGGCTGCTTTGTCCTAGATTGTATCATGTTTCTTGAGTGTTATAGCACTTCGGGATAACCAAAATGTCCCTTATGGCCCCCATCTGCGGCGATCACAGATTACCCCCCGCCATGCGAGATACCACCTTCAAAAGGTGGAGGCGGGATGGGGGCACACTGACGGGCGGGGACTTCTACATAGGGCGCAGACTGGCGACACTGGACGAACTGACGAGGAAGTGGAAACTAGCAAGAGGGCAGGAATTGAGACACCTCCAAATAAAGCACTTCCTCCGCAAAGAGACAGTAGGGTACCCCGGAGCCCCAGAAAGCACACTACTAGAGGACCTAATAGGCACAAGCAGCGAGAAGGGGGGGCTATGTGGGAAAATATACGGGCAGCTACTGAATCAAGCCCGAACACCACTGGACGAGACCAGACAAAAATGGGAGGACGAACTGGGGACAGAGGTAGGATGGGGACTCTGGAGCGAAGCACTGAGCAGGGTGAGCTCCACCTCCTCTTGCGCAAGGCTAAGCCTAATGCAGCTCAAAGTGGCGCACCTGACCAGAACCCGAATGAGCAGGTTCTTCCCGGAGGTGGAGGACAAATGTGAGCGGCGCCAAAGGGGCCCGCCAACCACACCCACATGTTTTGGGCTTGCCCCAAGCTTGCTGGGTTCTGGACAGCCTTCCCCGAAGCCATGCCCAATAGTGACAATCTACGGGATATCAGAGCAGCCAGAGCTACACATGTGGAAGGGGGCCAATGCCCTTGCTTTCGCTTCCCTAATCGCACGCCGGAGAATCCTGCTCGGCTGGTGATCGGCAGCACCACTCAAAGCTGCAGACTGGCCAGCTGACCTCTCAGAATTTCTCCACCTGGAGAAGATTAAGTACGCCATCCGAGAGTCAGAGGAAGGCTTCCTGGATACTTGGGGGCAGTTCGTCGGCCTGTTCCAAAACCTGTTCGAGGCCGGCAGCGAGGAGTAAGCCAGGGGAAAAAAAAGATGAAGAACCAAAGAACTGCGCAACCTGGGGGGGGCGGGGGGGAGAAAAATGTGGAAACCACAAGAGAAGAGGAAGGGTGCTGAAACCAATGGGGGGTGTGGGAAGGAGGAAGAAGGGGGATATCATAGACCGATCCAGAGGGCAGCAAAATGTACGTACAGTTAGTCAAACGAAGGACAAAACAAACCATTCTGTAAAATAAAGCAAATTAGCGCGGGCAAGAAAAATGTAATGTATATAAGTAACAACTGTTTATAAATATGAGAATAGCCAATAAAAAGATTTATTCAAAAAAAAGTTTCTTGAGTGTTGTTGGAGCTGCAGGGGGTTTGGGTCTTCCGAACCTGATGTATTATTGCTGGGCGGCGAATGTGGAGAAGGTGCGGAGCTGGGTCAGAGGGGTTGATTCCCAGTGGGTCAGAATGGAGGCGAGTTTGTGTAGGGGGTCGGGATTGAAGGTGCTAGCGACAGCGTCGCTCCCAACAGCCCCGGGGAGATACTCAGGGAGTCCGGTAATAATAACTTCATTGAGAATTTGGAGGCAGTTTCGCCAACACTTCGGGTTGGGGGCAGGGTAGAAGGAAATGCCGAATCGGGGGAACCACAGATTTGAGCCAGGGAAGTGGGATGGAAATTTTCGGAATTGGGAGGAGAAGGGGATTAAGACACTAAAAGACTTGTTTCTTGGGGGTCGGTTTGCAGGATTGAAGGAGCTGGGAGCGAAGTATGGGCTGGAGCAGGGGGAAATGTTCAGATACATGCAGGTTCGAGATTTTGCCTGGAACGAGATACAGAGCTTCCCGGTGGAGCCGGCCTCCACATTGCTAGAGGAGGTGCTGACGACAGGAGGACTGGAGAAGGGGGTAGTGTCAGCGGTTTACAGAGCTATTTTGGAAGAGGAGAAGGCACCACTGGAAAGGATCAAACTAAAGTGGGAGGAAGAGTTGGGAAAGGGTATGAAGGAGGGGTTCTGGTGAGAGGTGCTCCGAAGAGTGAACCTCGTGCGTGAGGTTGGGCTGATACAACTGAAGGTGGTATATAGAGCACAACTCACAAGGGCGAGGATGAGCCGGCTCATTGATGGGTAGAAGATGTGTGTGAACATTGCCTGGGGGGGAGCGCAAATCACGTTCATATGTTTTGGTCCTGTCCAAAGTTTGGAGAATTACTGGAAGGAGGTTTTTAGGGTAATCTCTAAAGTGGTGCACATGAAACTTGACCCGGGCCCTTGGGAGGCCATATTCTGGGTGTCGGACTAGCCGGGGTTGGAAACGAGTGCGGAGGCAGATGTTGTAGCCTTCACCTCGTTGATCGCCCGAAGGTGGATCCTGTTGCAATGGAGAGCAACTTCTCCACCCTGTGCCCTGGGGGACCTGTTGGAATTCTTAACTCTTGAGAAGGGTAAGTTTGAACTGAGGGGAAGAATGGAAGGGTACAATTCGTAGCCGTTATTCATTATGCACTTTCAAGAATTGGATAACATCGAACATTAGGGAGGGTTGGGGGCTGGGAGGGGTGGGGGGAGGAGGTCGGTATGTGTTAATGGTGACTATGGATGATTCCTGATTACTTTTTGTTCTTTGTGTTAACGTTGGCTGCTGTTTGGGGGTTTGGTGGGAGGATGGGATTGTTGCTGTTGATATGGGGATTGGCATTGTATTCGTTACTGCTTATTGTTTATTGTTGGTGGGTGTAAATTTGGGAGAAAATGTGAAAAAAGAGGAGAATAAAATATTTTTAAAAAGTTAGCACCTTCTAAACCCATGACCGCTACCATCTAGAAGGATAAGTGCAGCAGGCAAATGGGAACACCACCACCTGCAGGTTCCCATACTTGGGCGGCACGGTGGCATAGAGGTTAGCACTGCTGCCTCACGGCACTGAGGACCCGGTTTTGATCCGGGCCCCGGGTCACTCCTGTGTGGAGTTTGCACATTCTCCCCGTGTTTGCGTGGGTCTCAACCCCACAACCCAAAGATGTGTCGGCGGATTGGCCACACTAAATTTCCCCTTAATTGGAAAAAAAATAATTGGGTACTCTAAATCAGTATTCTTCAAACTTTTTTCCCGGGGATCCATTTTTACCAACCGGCCAACCTTCGGGACCCAACCCGGCCGATCTTCGCGACCCACGCCAGCCGACCTTCGCGACCCACGCCGGCCGACCTGCGCGACCCACCGTTTTCTCTTACCTTGTTTGCTGCTGACAAAAATGGAGGAAATGATTTTGGGTCCCTTTGGCCCTCGTACACGCTCCTCCAATGGAACCTGTTGGATGAAGGTGAAGCCTTCCGATGTTGGAAAGTATGGAGTCTCCATCTGTGCAAAGTTCTGCATTTTTTTCCTGTAAAATTTTCGCAAATAAATCCCCCACGAACTTGTAAAGAAAAATGAAATGAATAAAATAAATGAAAAAAATTAAATTAAATGAATAAAATAAATGAATAAAACCCCCCCCGAACTTGTAAAACAAAAAGTTGCGACCATTTTTTTAAAAAGCGGCCGCACTGCACATGCGCACCGATGATCGGGCACGCATGCGCAGTGCGGCCATATTTGTTTTACATGATCGTGGCCATTTTGAAGGCCGCTTGCAGCCGGCGTTATTAACAGCCTGCTGCTACGGCTGTTGCACGCAGATTTGCGCGATCGGGAGTGCCGCGACGGACGGCTCTGCGACCCTCCCGACACCCGCCCGCGACCCACCCGCGGGTCGCGCCCCCGAGTTTGACAATGCCTGCTCTAAATCTTTTTAACCCCCCACACCAAACAGTACTGTGAACATACCTACATCACAGAGACTGCAGCAGTTCAAGTAAGCAGCTCACAACCACCTTTTCTGGGACGATCAAGAGTGGATAATAAATGCTGGCCTCACCAGCAACGCTCACCTCACGTAAATGGAATTTTAAAAAAATGCACCAACACATTGAGCTGTCTGAACTCAAGGAATTATGGGAGTAGTTAGGCCAGGCAGAAACTATTTCCACTGGTTTGGGAGCATAATTCGAGGGGGCATTGTCTAAAAATTAGAGTCAAAATTTTCAGGAGTGGGTGAACTTCAGAAAATGCAGAAAAGTGTGAGGTGATTCATTTTGGAAGGAATAACAGGAAGACTGAGTACTGGGCTAATGGTAAGATTATTGGCAGTGTGGATGAGCAGAGAGATCTCGGTGTCCATGTACATAGATCCCTGAAAGTTGCCACCCAGGTTGAGAGGGTTGTTAAGAAGGCGTACGGTGTGTTAGCTTTTATTGGTAGAGGGATTGAGTTTCGGAGCCATGAGGTCATGTTGCAGCTGTACAAAACTCTGGTGCGGCCGCATTTGGAGTATTGCGTGCAATTCTGGTCGCCGCATTATAGGAAGGATGTGGAAGCATTGGAAAGGGTGCAGAGGAGATTTACCAGAATGTTGCCTGGTATGGAGGGAAGATCTTATGAGGAAAGGCTGAGGGACTTGAGGCTGTTTTCGTTAGAAGAAGGTTAAGAGGTGATTTAATTGAGGCATACAAGATGATCAGAGGATTGGATAGGGTGGACAGTGAGAGCCTTTTTCCACGGATGGTGATTTCTAGCACGAGGGTACATAGCTTTAAATTGAGGGGAGATAAATATAAGACAGATGTCAGAGGTAGGTTCTTTACTCCGAGAGTAGTAAGGGGGTGGAATGCCCTGCCTGCAACAGTAGCGGACTCGCCAACACTAAGGGCATTCAAATGGTCATTGGATAGACATATGGACATGAAGTTAGGGGCTGTTTAGCACAGGGCTAAATCGCTGGCTTTGAAAGCAGACCCAGGCAGGCCAGCAGCACGGTTTGATTCCCGTAACAGCCTCCCAGAACAGGCGCTGGAATGTGGCGACTAGGGGCTTTTCTCAGTAACTTCATTTGAAGCCTACTTGTGACAATAAGCGATTTTCATTTCATTTTGAAGGGAATAGTGTAGATGGGCTTTAGAGTGGTTTCACACGTCGGCGCAACATCGAGGGCCAAAGGGCCTGTACTGCGCTGTAATGTTCTATGTTCTATTTGTTTTTCAAATTGGTGGTAGAAGTTTGGGACACTTTCTCAAATGGTAATTGATACTTAATCGTTTGTTAATTTTCAAACTAATATTGACATATTTGTGTTTGGAATGTTTTGTGGGGGATATGTGCTGAAGACAGGTCCATGGAGTTCGATTAATATCAGCATAATTTAATTGAATAGCAAAGTGGACACGGGTGACTGGGTGGCCTATTCCTTTTCCTTAATCCCTGTACTCCTTATGATTTCTGCAATCGCATTATTTAGGTTCTCTTACAGAAATAGCTCCACCTCATAGGTGTAACGACTCAGTAAGTACTTTCCAACTGTTTCCAGCACTAACTTTAGGACTGGGATAAAATACAATAGAATTTCATTCCCAGATTTGTGCTCCAGAATCTCAGAGTTTAAGGAGTTGGAGAGAAACACGAAATGAAATAAACCTTTCCTTTTCAGGATCACCCAAACATTAATCTGGAGTCTGGTGTTGGAATGCAAGTGACCTTCAAACAAGACCACAGAGCAGAAACGCAGCACATTCGCTCAGTCATATGGAGGCTAGCAACAAAATATCTAAAACCAAATGAGTGGAAGAAACTTGCACATTTCTGGAAGTTTACAGAAGCACATATTAAGGCCATTGAGCAACAGTGGGCAGGTAAGGAATATTCACAACTTTCAGCGAATGATGTTTATATCTGCATCTTCCCACTGGAAACTTTGCTTGGTGCACATTTTAACCTTCCCTGCTTATCTCGGTACTTAAAATCTCGGATCTGTCTGGCACCATGTTACCTATATTGAACAGTTCTCTGTAAGACCAGCTTTCCATTTTTAATAAATGCATTCTTCTAATTGTGGTCTCTTGCATCCCACCACCATCTGTAAATTCCTCTCCAAGCCACATATCATCCTGACTTGTAACTATGTTGCCATCCCTTTACTGTTGCTGGGTAAAACCTGGAACATCTTTCCTGACAGCATTGTGGGTCTATCTACACAAGATGGATTACAGTGGTCAAAGAAGACAGCTCACCATCACCATCTCAAGGACAACTTGGGATGGACAATAAATGGTGGCCTAGCCTGTACCACCCACATCCATGAAAGAATACATAAAGTGCCTGTCTGCTTCACCAGCTTTCTCTTTAAGATATTCCTTGGAACTTACCTCTTTGACCATGTTTTGGGCCACTGGTCCTAGTCTCCCTGTGCCACACAGCACACGGTATCAAAATGTGATAAGTACCCTGTGAAGTGCCTGACATTGCTATCTCTGTGTTGATAGATTAATACTCCGTGTCTGGTTGTTGCCATATCAGGAGCAAGTTTCTCAGATGTGAGGATTTTTTAACTTTAATCATTTATGGGATGTGGATGTTCCAGTGTTTGCTACCCATCCCCAATTGCCTTTGAGAAGATGGTGGTGAGCTGTCTTCTCAAATCGCTGTAGTCCACGTAGTGTAAAAATACCCCAAATCGCAAGAGTGTTTCAGGATTTTGACCCAGCGACAATGAAGGAACAGAAATAGGGTTCAAATTAGGATGGTGTGTGACTTGGAGGGGAACTTGAAAATGGTGGTGTTCCCTGATGTGTTATGTACTCTGGGATAACACAGGCTGCAACTGGATGCAGCTTTAACCAAAAGATACTCCAGACCTTGAAGTTAGTCCAATCTGATTTATTGAACCAGTAGCACAGTTAGCACAGTTCTCTGTGAGTTCAACTCTCTGCTTACCTAAGTGTGGTTACTCTGTCTGACTGAACCAGACTAGCTCTTAGCCACGTGCTGGAGGTGTGATACTGTAAACACACCCTGACTCAGCCTGTAGATGTTCATCAGTGGGAAGAGGCGGAGTGTGAGTGCCTTGTGCCTTTTATAGTGAGATACCACCCCTGAGTGTCCTGCCTGCTTATTGGTCATGTCCTGTTCTCTGTGTTCATTAGCTGCCTGTCTGTATATCATTATCTGCATGTCTGCATATCATATCTCCCCTCTTTTTATGTTTAGCTGGCATATGGGAACGTACTTACATGTGGTGGCATATATTAACATATTTACAAGCGGTGGCATATGTAAACTTATTTACATGTGAAGACAGCTGTCTAGTGTGAGAAAACAGAACATAGCAAACAAAACAAATGTTCATAAGTCCAGTCTCTGGGGCTTGCGTCTGATCCTTGTCGACCGCTGGAGAGGTGGTGGTGGGGACAACAGCGCCTTGACGGGCAGGATGGAAGCCTGACTGGTGGCCTCATAGTTCGAGGTATCAGGAGGTGGCAAAACAACAGACGGAAACGGAGAGGAAAGTGGTTGCGGGCAGGCAACTTTGCGCAGTGCCCGTCTGTTTCGTCGCACAACAGAACCATCAGCCATACGTACAACATACGAGCGGGGCGCAGCCTGTCAAACAACGACAGCTGGAGCAGACCAGCCACCATCCGGTATCTTGATCCTGACTGTGTCTGCCGGGGATAGCACGGGCAAATCGGTGGCATGAGCGTCATAGCCCTGCTTTTGCTGGTTTTGGAGTTGCTGCACCTTCTGCAGCACCGGGAGGTGATCCAGGTTGGGCAAGTGTATGGCTGGAAGTATTGTCCGCAGGTTCCTGTTCATCAGGAGTTGAGCCGGCGACATGCCAGTGGACAGTGGGGTTGCCCTGTACGCAAGCAGCGCGAGGTAGATGTCAGAAGCAGAATCCGTGGCCTTGCAGATGAGCTGTTTCACAATGTGCACCCCTTTTTCAACCTTCCCATTGGACTGCGGATAGAGCTGGAAGTGACATGTTTGAAATGGTATTATTTGGCAAACATAGACCACTCGTGGCTGTTGAAGCACGGGCCATTGTCACTCATGATAGTGAGTGGGATACCATGCCTGGAGAACGTCTCCTTACAGGCCTTGATGACAGTCCGAGATGTGAGGTCTGAGAGCTTCATGACTTCAGGGTAATTGGAGAAATCGTCAATAATCAACACGTAGTCACGACCATTCGCACAAAAGAGGTCGATGCCAACCTTGGACCACGGGGAGGTGTCGATTTCATGCTGCTGGAGCGTCTCCTTGCTCTGCGCTGGCTGGAAGCATTGACAGGTCGCACAGTTAAGGAACATGTTCGAGATGTCCTGGCTAACACCGGGCCAGTAGACAGCCTGCCTGGCTCTGCGTCTGCACTTCTCAACGCCCAGTTGTCCCTCATGGATTTGGCGGAGCACCAAGCACTGGAGACTGAGTGGAATGACAATCCGGTCCAGCTTGAGGAGGATACCATCAATCACCGTCAGGTCGTCCTTTACATTGTAAAATTGAGGGCACTGCCCTTTCTGCCAACCATTGGCGAGGTGGTGCATGACACGCTGCAAGAGGGGTCTTTGGCTGTCTCCTCGCGGATACGAACCACCTTCTCATCAGACGCCGGGAGGGTGCTAGCACACAGATCCACCTGTGATTCAATCTGCCGGATGATTTCCAGGGGTTCACTAGTCAATGTGATGGAGCCGGACAATGCATCAGCGACGATGAGCTCCTTGCCAGGCGTGTACACTAAGTCAAAGTCGTACCTTCTGAGTTTTTTTTTTTTAATACATATTTTATTGAAAATTTCTGGTCAACCAACACAGTACATTGAGCATCCTTTACACAACATTATAACAATACAGATAATAATGACCTTTTTTTTATATAAACAAAAAACAACAAATAAATAAATATTAAATAACAAAAATGAAAGCTAGCCCTAATTGGCAACTGCCTTGTCACAGGCTATACCCCCCCCCCATCCCCCCCCCCCCCCCCCCAAAGTCCTGGGCTGCTGCTGCTGCCTTCTTTTTTCCCCCATCTATCTTTCCGCAAAATATTCGACGAACGGTTGCCACCGCCTGGTGAACCCTTGACCCGACCCCCTTAGGACGAACTTAATCCGCTCTAACTTTATGAACCCCGCCATATCATTTATCCAGGTCTCCACCCCCGGGGGCTTGGCTTCTTTCCACATTAGCAATATCCTGCGCCGGGCTACTAGGGACGCAAAGGCCAAAACATCGGCCTCTCTCGCCTCCTGCACTCCCGGCTCTTGTGCAACCCCAAATATAGCCAACCCCCAGCTTGGTTCGACCCGGACTCCTACTACTTTCGAAAGCACCTTTGTCACCCCCATCCAAAACCCCTGTAGTGCCGGGCATGACCAGAACATATGGGTATGATTCGCTGGGCTTCTCGAGCACCTCGCACACCTATCCTCCACCCCAAAAAATTTACTGAGCCGTGTTCCAGTCATATGTGCCCTGTGTAATACCTTAAACTGAATCAGGCTTAGCCTGGCGCACGAGGACGACGAGTTTACCCTGTTTAGGGCATCTGCCCACAGCCCCTCCTCAATCTCCTCCCCTAGCTCTTCTTCCCATTTCCCTTTTAGTTCGTCCACCATAGTCTCCCCTTCATCCCTCATTTCCCTATATATATCCGACACCTTACCATCCCCCACCCATTTCTTTGAGATGACTCTGTCCTGCACCTCTTGTGTCGGGAGCTGCGGGAATTCCCTCACCTGTTGCCTCGCAAAAGCCCTCAATTGCATGTACCTAAATGCATTCCCTTGGGGCAACCCATATTTCTCCGTCAGCGCTCCCAGACTCGCAAACTTCCCATCCACAAATAGATCTTTCAATTGCGTTATTCCTGCTCTTTGCCACATTCCATATCCCCCATCCATTCCCCCCGGGGCAAACCTATGGTTGTTTCTTATCGGGGACCCCCCCAATGCTCCAGTCTTTCCCCTATGTCGTCTCCACTGTCCCCAAATCTTCAGTGTAGCTACCACCACCGGACTCGTGGTATAGTTCCTTGGTGAGAACGGCAATGGGGCTGTCACCATAGCCTGCAGGCTGGTCCCCCTACAGGACGCCCTCTCTAATCTCTTCCACGCCGCTTCTTCCTCCTCTCCCATCCACTTACTCACCATTGAAATATTAGCGGCCCAATAATACTCACTTAGGCTCGGTAGTGCCAGCCCCCCCCTATCCCTACTACGCTGTAAGAATCCCTTCCTCACTCTCGGAGTCTTCCCGGCCCAAACAAAACCCATGATACTCTTTTCTATCCTTTTGAAAAAAGCCTTCGTGATCACCACCGGGAGGCACTGAAACACAAAGAGGAATCTCGGGAGGACCACCATCTTAACCGCCTGCACCCTCCCTGCCATTGACAATGCTACCATATCCCATCTCTTGAAATCTTCCTCCATCTGTTCCACCAACCGCGTCAAGTTTAGCCTGTGCAATGTGCCCCAATTCTTAGCTATCTGGATCCCCAAGTAACGAAAGTCTCTTGTTACCTTCCTCAACGGTAGGTCTTCTATTTCTCTACTCTGCTCCCCTGGATGCACCACAAACAGCTCACTCTTCCCCATATTCAATTTATACCCTGAAAAATCCCCAAACTCCCCAAGTATCCGCATTATTTCTGGCATCCCCTCCGCTGGATCCGCCACATATAGTAGCAGATCATCCGCATATAAAGATACCCGGTGTTCTTCTCCTCCCCTAAGTATTCCCCTCCATCTCCTGGAACCTCTCAGCGCTATCGCCAGGGGCTCAATCGCCAGTGCAAACAGTAATGGGGACAGAGGACATCCCTGCCTTGTCCCTCTATGGAGCCGAAAATATGCCGATCCCCGTCCATTCGTGACCACACTCGCCACTGGGGCCCTATACAACAGCTGCACCCATCTAACATACCCCTCTCCAAACCCGAATCTCCTCAACACCTCCCACAGATAATCCCATTCCACTCTATCAAATGCTTTCTCGGCATCCATCGCCACTACTATCTCCGTTTCACCCTCTGGTGGGGCCATCATCATTACCCCTAACAGCCTCCGTATATTCGTGTTCAGCTGTCTCCCCTTCACAAACCCAGTTTGGTCCTCATGAACCACCCCCGGGACACATTCCTCTATTCTCATTGCCATTACCTTGGCCAGGACCTTGGCATCCACATTTAGGAGGGAAATTGGTCTGTAGGACCCGCATTGTAGCGGATCCTTTTCCTTCTTTAAGAGAAGCGATATCGTTGCTTCTGACATAGTCGGGGGCAGTTGTCCCCTTTCCTTTGCCTCGTTAAAGGTCTTCGTCAGTAGCGGGGCGAGCAAGTCCAAATATTTTCTGTAAAATTCAACTGGGAATCCGTCCGGTCCCGGGGCCTTTCCCGTCTGCATGTTCCTAATTCCTTTCACCACTTCTTCTACCGTGATCTGTGCTCCCAGTCCCGCCCTTTCCTGCTCTTCCACCTTGGGAATGTACCTTCTGAGTTTGAGGAGGATGCGCTTCAACCGAGGCGTCATGTCGTTCAGGTCCTTGTGCATAATGTGGACCAGAGGCCTATGATCTGTCTCGACAGTGAATGTCGGCAGGCCGTAGACACAGTCGTGAAACCTGAGAATGCCAGTGAGAAGACCCAGGCATTCCTTCTCTATTTGTACATACCTTGTTTCGGTGGGCATCATGGCCCTCGATGCGTAGGCTACCGGTGCCCAGGATGAAGTGTCATCGCGTTGAAGCAGCACCTCACCGATGCCATCCTGGCTCGCATCTGTCGAGATCTGAGAGGTGGCAAATGGAGTTTAATGCAGAAAAGTGTGAGGTGATTCATTTTGGAAGGAATAGCAGGAAGACAGAGTACTGGGCTAATGGTAAGCTTCTTGGCAGTGTGCATGAGCAGAGAGATCTCGGTGTCCATGTACATAGATCCCTGAAAGCTGGCACCCAGGTTGAGAGGGTTGTTAAGAAGGCGTACGGTGTGTTCGCTTTTATTGGTAGAGGGATTGAGTTTCGGAGCCATGAGGTCATGTTGCAGCTGTACAAAACTCTGGTGCGGCCGCATTTGGAGTATTACGTGCAATTCTGGTCGCCGCATTATAGGAAGGATGTGGAAGCATTGGAAAGGGTGCAGAGGAGATTTACCAGAATGTTGCCTGGTATGGAGGGAAGATCTTATGAGGAAAGGCTGAGGGACTTGAGGCTGTTTTCGTTAGAGAGAAGAAGGTTAAGAGGTGACTTAATTGAGGCATACAAGATGATCAGAGGATTGGATAGGCTGGACAGTGAGAGCCTTTTTCCTTGGATGGTGATGTTTAGCACGAGGGGACATACCTTTAAATTGAGGAGAGATAGATATAAGACAGATGTCAGAGGTAGGTTCTTTACTCAGAGAGTAGTAAGGGCGTGGAATGCCCTGCCTGCAACAGTAATGGACTCGCCAACACTAAGGACATTCAAATGGTCATTGGATAGACATATGGGCAATAAGGGAATAGTGTAGATGGGCTTTAGAGTGGTTTCACAGGTCGGCGCAACATCGAGGGCCGAAGGGCCTCTACTGCGCTGTAATATTCTATGTTATATGTTCTATTTTCTATCTTCGTCCCCCTGTCTGGGTCGAAAATGCCAAGACTATTGCAGTGGTGAGCTTGGCTTTCAGCTCCAACCACTCTTCCTGATGTGTTGCCTTTCATTCAAAGGCAGTGGACTTTTTCACCAGGTTTCGTAGGGCCGTGGAGTGTGAGGCCAGGTTTGGGATGAACTTGCCCAGAAAATTGACCATGTCCAGGAAGCGCAACACCACCTTCTTGTCTTCAGCGACCTTTGATGGCCTTGACCTTGTCTGTGTCTGGGTGCACGCCCTGCTGAGAGATCTGGTCACCTAGGAACTTGTGTCGACATGCCAAAGCAACATTTGGACCTGTTCAGCTTCAGGCCATTGGCATGGACACGGCGGAATACCTGCTGGAGACGGGAAACATGCTCTTCAGGGGTCGTGGACCATATGATGATGTCGTCCACGTAAACACGAACCCCTTCAATGCCCTCCATCATCTGCTCCATGATGCGATGGAAGATCTCCGATGCCGAGACAATGCCAAATGGCATGCGATTAGAGCAGTATCTGCCAAACAGTGTGTTGAAGATGCAGAGCCTTCTGCTGGTCTCATCCAGCTGGATTTGCCAAAATCCATGTGACACATCTAACTTGGTGAAAAAACATGTGTGTGCCATCTCACTGGTGAGTTCCTCCCACTTTGGGATGGGGTAGTGTTCACGCATTATATTCTTATTGAGATCCTTGAGATCAATGCAGATGCGCAGGTCTCCCAAAGGCTTTCTAACACATACCATCGAGCTGACCCAGTCAGTCCGTTCGGTTACCTTGGAAATGATGCCGTGTTGCTGAAGATCCTTGAGCTGTGCCTTCAGGCGCTCCCTCAGCAGAGCCGGGAGCCGGAACCCGGCATGGTGCGTGGACCACTGGCTTGGCATCAGGTCGTAGCAGAATCTTGTATCGATATGGCAGCGTGCCCATCCCGTTGAACACATCCGGATACTGAGCGAGGATTTCATCAATGCCGGCCTGAAGATCCACATTGGAGGATGTCGTTGTGTAAACCCACTGCACGAGGTTCAGCTGCTT
This sequence comes from Scyliorhinus torazame, assembly GCF_047496885.1. NCBI lineage: Eukaryota > Metazoa > Chordata > Chondrichthyes > Carcharhiniformes > Scyliorhinidae > Scyliorhinus > Scyliorhinus torazame. The sequence continues at coordinate 66,968,546 of NC_092718.1, forward strand.
GCAGGCCTGCGCGCCAAGTAGGGATGCCCTGTCTGTCTTGACGTAACCGTGCATGGGTGCTCCAGTTGGAGACAGTAGATGGCAGGATCCCAGTGCCGTGATGGCATTTCCGTTGTAGTCCAGGAGCCTGCAGGCTGCTGGAAAGACCTTGGGGGCTTCTTGATGCGTTTGAAATCTGCCTGTGAGAGGAGGTTGGCAGAAGCACCTGTGTCCAGCTTAAACTGGATGGAGCAGTGGTTGACCTGCATCACCGCACGCCATTCATCCGCAGAATCCACAACGAGGATGGATTGAATTTGTGAGGGGCTGTTTAGCACAGGGCTAAATCGCTGGCTTTGAAATCAGACCAAGGCAGGCCAGCAGCATGGTTCAATTCCCGTACCAGCCTCCTCGAACAGGCGCCGGAATGTGGCAACTAGGGGCTTTTCACAGTAACTTCATTTGAAGCCTACTTGTGACAATAAGTGATTTTCAGTTTCAATTTTCAATTTTTTCAATGAATTGGATGTGACATATTCACATTTGGTAATGATGCCCACACAGTAGGCGGAGCCCAGGCATTCTTCCTCTGGATCCGTTGTGCTGCCAGGATCAGAACCCTGTAATCGTTGTTGCACACTCTGAACGTGCCGTCGTCGGAATTGGGAGCGCTGGCCCCTGAGTGGTGGTGCAGACCAGCACAAGGCTGCATAGTGTCCAGGCTTCCACAGTTGAAACATCGCCTGTCTCTTGCATGGCGGTGTTTCTTAAAGTGGGCGTTGCCACAGTTCGAGCACGTCATGACGTCGGCATCCTGATGCTCCGCGCGTCGTCGCACATTCGCAGTGCGGATGTCGGCAGCTTTGTTTTCCCGTTCGCATCGCGCATGCGTGGGGCCCCGGGAAAAGCACGCGAAATGGCCGCTTTCATCAATGCTGAGGCGCTGCATCCGGGAGATGGCCTGCACACCCTCTGCCTTGTGGGAGGCAAGTTTCTCATTTTCAGCCGATTTGTACTGGGCATAGCGATTTTTGGCATACTCATGCACTGTGCATGTTTCAATCGCGACTGGCAGGGTCATATGCTTGATTTTCAGTAGCTGCTCTCTCAGAGGATCAGAGTGAACTCCAAAAACAATTTGGTCTCTGATCATGGAGTCAGCAATATCACCAAAGTTGCAGGACAGCGCTAGCAGGCGGAGTTTAGTTAAGAAGGAGTTGAAAGATTCATCTTTACCTTGTAGACGCTGTTTGAATATGTAGCGCTCAAAGATTTCATTGGTGTCCACTTCGCAGTGACTGTCAAACTTGTCCAGGATGGCCTGAAACTTTGTCTTGCCCTGGCCTTCGGTGAAGTGAAAAGAGTTGAAGAGTTTGATGGCTTGATCACCCGCTGTTGAGAGGAGAAGCGCGATCTTCCTTACATCAGACGCACCCACGAGGTCTGAACCTTCGATATACAGCAGAAACCTTTGCTTGAATGTCCGCCAGCTGGCACTGAGATTGCCGGAGGTCCTGAGCTGGTGAGGAGCCTGAATCTTCTCCATGGTGCCGGGATACATTCGCTGGTCGTCACGGAACGGACTGAGGTAAACCACCTAGATTAAGCTGTCTCCTGGTAGCGTGATGTGTTATAGACTCTGGGATAGCACAGGCTGCAACTGGATGCAGCTTTAACCAAAAGATACTCCAGACCTTGAAGTTAGTTCAATCTGATTTATTGAACCAGTAGCACAGTTAGCGCAGTTCTCTATGAGTTCGGCTCTCTGCTAACATAAGTGTGGTTACTCTGTCTGACTGAACCAGACTAGCTCTTAGCCACGTGCTGGAGGTGTGATACTGTACATAACACCCTGACTCATTCTGTAGATGCCCATCAGTGGGAAGAGGCGGCGTGTGAGTGCCTCGTGCCTTTTATACTGAGATACCACCCCCTGAGTGCCCTGCCTGCTCATTGGTCATGTCCTGTTCTCTGTCTTCATTAGCTGCCTGTCTGTATATCATTATCTGCATGTCTGCATATCATGACATTCCCATGCACCTGCTGCTCTTGTCCTTCTCGACGGTGGAGGCACCCCATCCATAAACATTCACTTCCTCAACCTTCGATGAACAGTGGCAGCAGTGTGTACTATCTACAAGATGCACGGCAGGAACTCACCAAGACTCCTTCAAAAGTACATGCCAAACCCATGGCCGCTACTATCAAGAAGAACAAGAGTAGCAGATGCACAGGAACACCACCACCTGATGGTTCCCCTCCAGCCACTCACCATCCTGGCTTACAAATAAATCGCCATTCTTTTACTATCGCTGGCTCAAAAACCTGGAACTCCCTCCCTAACAGTGCTGTGGGTGTGCCTATACCACATGGATTGCAGAGGTTCAAAAAGGCAGCTCATCACCACCTTCTCAAGGATAATTAGAGATGGGCAATAAATGGACAGTGAAGCCCACATCCCTTGAATTATTTTTTTTTAATTATTTTTATTGTCTGAACCTCTCCTGTTACTTTTTATTAATTACGGAATTACTACAGTGGAACCGGAGGGAACTCCGTGTTTATGCAATACGGACACAGCATATTGAGTTTCATGGGAGTAAGGCGAGGCTGAATGGCCTCGACTTTAATGCAAGGAGTATCATAAGTAAAACAGATGTGTTGACACGTGGAGTTGTGATGTTGTTGCCATCACAGAGACGTGGTTGAGGGAGGGGAAGGACTAAAAGACAACATGCCAGGACATAGGATCTTCAGGCAGGACAGGGGAAAGTGTAAAAGAGGAGGAGGTGTATTATTAACTAAGGAGTCCGTTACTGCAGTAAGGAGGGACAATATCTTGGAAGAGTCTTTTAATGAGGCTTTATGGTTAGAGTTTAGGAATAAAAAAGAGGGCAGTCACACTGCTGGGAGTGTATTATAGACCAGCAAATAGTCAACGGGCAATAGAGGAGAAGATATGTAGACAATTCACTGAGGTGTGTAAAAATAATAATAGGGTAATTATAATCGGGGATTTCAACTTCCCCAACATTAATTGGGATAGTCACATTGTAAAGGGTTTAAAGGAAGCAGATTTCCTGAAATGTATTCAAGAGAGTTTTTTATATCAATATGTCGAAAGTGCAACAAGAGATGGTGCAGTCCTGGACCTAGTTCTGGGAAACTAAGCCGGACTGGTGTTCGAGGTAGCAGCAGAGGAGCATTTTAGAGATAACAACCACAACACTACATTTTAAATTTGTCATGGAAAAGGAAAAAGGTAGTCTGCAAAAAAAGGTTTTGGGATTGGGAGCAGGCTGATTTATTAAAATAAGGTAGAATCTGGCCAAAGTAGACTGGGAACAACTACTTCTGGGTAAATCTACAGCAGAGCAGTGGGGGATGTTCAAAATGGAATTGGCGAGAGTGCAGGTCCAACATGTTCCCTTTAGGGTGGAATGTAGGAACAACAAGTCCAGAGAACCCTGGATGTTTAGGAATATTCAGGTCAGGATAGGAAGGAAAAAAGAGTATTTTAACAAGTACAAAGGTAAATCTGCAGAGACCCTTGTAGAGTATACATGCAGGAGGGAACCAAAAAAGCAATTAGGAGAGCGAAGAGGAGCATGAAAAAGCACTGGTGGCTAAGATTAGGGAAAATCCCAAGACATTCCATTAGTATATCAAGGGGAAGAGGATAACCAGAGGAAGAGTAGGGCCCATTAGGGATCAAGGGGGTAATCTGTGCATCGATTACATTAGTTGACTGTTAAACAAGTTCACATCTCTCTTCACTTTGGAGAAAGAGATGTGGAATTCAGACGAGGACTGTCAGGTTCTTCAGTTTGACAGAGGGACTGAGGAGGTATTGGTGGTTTTGGCAGACTTAAAAGTGGACAAATATCCAGGTCCAGATCATAGAATGCCTACATGCAGAACGAGTACCACCGACCTTTCGAAAGAGCACTCTATCCATAACCACTTCCCAAGTCCATCCCGCCTATCCCCGTAAACCCATTACTTAATTTGCACGTCCCCGTTCAATAAGGGGCAATTTAGCATGGCCAATCCACCTAACCCGCACATCTTTGGACTGTGGGAAGAAACTATAGCACCCGGAGGAAACCCAAGGGGGGAACATACAAACTCCACAGAGACAGTGACCCAAGGCCGGAATTGAACCCGCGTCCCTGGTTCTGTGAGCGGCAGTGCTAACCACTGTGCCTCCGTGACATCCCAAAATCAAAATGGAGAATGAATTGTGTCCCCACATTGCTGTGGAAGGCAAGGGAGAAGATTACAGGGACTCTGACCCAAATTTTTAATTCCTCTCTGGCCACAGGGGAGGTACCAGAGGACTGGTGGACAGCTAATGTGGTTCCACTTTTCAAGAAGGGTGGTAAAGATAAACCAGGGAATTACATATCACGTACGTCTTAGGGAAACTATTGAAGAAAATTCTCAAGGACAGAATCAATTTCCACTTGGAGAGGCAAGGTTTGATCAGGGATAATCAGCATGGCTTTGTCAGAGGGAGGTCATGCCTAACAAATTTGAATCAATGTTTTGAAGAGGTAACCAGGTGTGTAGATGAGGGTAGAAGACATGTAGTTTACATGGATTTCAGCAAAGGCTTTGACAAGGTCCCATGTGGGAAATTGATAAAGAAGGTAAAATCACATCGAATCCAGGGTAACGTGGCAAGTTGGATTCAAAATTGGCTTAGTGATAGGAGACAGAGGTGGTGTTAGAAGGCTATTATTATGACTGGCGGCTGGTGTATAGTGGCGTACCATAGAGATCAGTGCTGGTTCCCTTATTGTTTGTGATATATATAAACATGTCATGTGAGAGTACCTTTAAGACATGGATGTTTAAGCAATGTACCTTTAAGAAAACAGTGATGTCAGAGAGTGGGTGGGGCTGAGCTCAGTTCAGCCATTTTGCAGTTTGGTTTTTGCAGTTTTGAAAAGTGCCTGGCTGGTTTTGTTGAGAGTAGTTTAAAAGTGCCTGGCTGTTTTGCTGTGAGCTGCTTAAAAAGGAGAAAGCCAGTTTGAGACAGCAGCTTGAGAAGTTCTAGTTTGCTGTGAGTTGCTTGAAGGAAGAAAGCAAGGTGCTGGAGCTGAAGTCAACCAAGCTAATATATCTCTGCCATTCTACAGAAAATATATATATCCTTTAACCTGATGTAATACTGTTTAAAGGTGTTAAGTCTCTTGGAAGTTTGAAGGAACAGTTTAAGGAGTTATTTACTGTTGCAATATTTTCTGAGTTATCTTTGAAGTAAGGGGTGTTAAGAGATCCAATATTTATTTAAGATGTTAAGTTGAGTTCATGGAATAAACAGTGTTTTGTGTTTAAAAACCCACGTGTCCATAATTGTAATTTCACACCTAGGGAAAAAGCTGTGTGCTAGGAAAAGCAACAAATCCATTAAAGGGAGAGGTTGGTTAAACTCCATGATACATTTTGGAGTTCTGAAAAGTCCTCACCCATAACAAACAATATAGAAGAAATAAGGCGGGGGATGATAAATAAGTTTTCGGATGACATGAGGATTGGCAGGGTGGTTGACAGTGACGAAGAAGGTTGCAAGAGGATATAAACGGATTGGGCAGATGGAATTTAACCCTGCAAAATGTGAGGTGGTGCACTTCGGAAGGATTAGCACAACAAGGGAGTTAATGAATAGCAGGACACTAGGAAGCTCCGAGGAAAGAGGGATCTTGGGGTTAAAGGGTCAATAACAAGGGAGCATAATGTTAAAGTGAAAGGCAGGAGGTTGAGAGCAGATTTGAGGAAAACTGTTTTCACCCAAAGGGTGGTGGGAATCTGGAATGCACTGTCTGGGTGGATAATTGAGGCAGGAAACCACACAATCTTTTAAAATGTACGTGGATGAGCACTTGAAATGTCATCACATTCAAGGCTATGGGCCAAGTGCTGGGAAGTGGGATTAATGTAGATTAGAGTTGTTTTTTTGTCGGTGCAGGCTTGATGGTCCGAAGGGCCTCTTCTGTACTGTATGATTCTATCATTCTAATAATAATAGCTGCAAAAAGAATGTTGAAATGAATCTTAATAAAGGAAGCATGAATGGCCATCTGTGATGGAAGGTGAATTGGAAGGTTACAGATGACAGAGCAAGTAAAGCTGTTATCCAGGTTTAAACTTACTGGAGAACATAAGAACATATTAATTAGGAGCAGGAGTAGACCATTCGACCCCTCAAGCCTGTTTCAACATTCATAAGATCATGGCTGATCTGGCCTTGGCCTGATTCCACTTTCCCGTTGGCCCTCCCTTACTGTAGATTTCCCTATAGATCAAAAATCTAACAGCCTTGAAAATATTTACTGACTCAGCCTCTACAACTCACTGGGTAGAGAATTCCAAAGATTCACAACTCTCTGGAAGAAGAAATTCCTTTTCTTTTCCATTTTAAAGGGCCGACCCCTTATTCTCAAACAATGCCTCCTAATTCTTCATTCCTCCACAAGGGATAACAAGCCTCCTGTCATTGTCTAGCTGCGGTCTCACCAATGCGCTACATAGTTGTACTCCATCCCTCGTGCAATAAAGGCCAACATTCCATTAGCCTTCCTAATTACTTGCTGTGCCTACATGCTGATTTTTATTTTTTGTTGCATTTCATGTACAAGGGCACCCAGGTCCCTATGCAGCACAGCATTCTGTAGTCTTTGTCTATTTAAATAGGATATTGCTTTTTTATTCTTCTTTCCAAGAAAATTGGAGTCTCTAACATCACTCTCCATAGCTTCAGACTATAAAATGCATGTAAAAGTGCATGTTGTCTGTAATAACTCCAGAGGAGGCCAGTCTCGGCAAAACAAGGGTTTATTCTTGAACAGGAAAGAAGCTGCAGTGTGCAGCACTATTGTCCCAGCTTGGGAACCACCGGGAACCCCAGTCCGGGCCGAGGTCACAGTATAGAAGGTCCCACTAGCGAGCCGCTATGCCCAGTACAGGGACTCATACTCAATCGGCAATCGCCCATGGTCTTTATGGGGGTTATAACAGTGCCACAGCAACTTGGCATCCTTGGGAGGCCAATTGACTCAGTTTGACGGATCAGATTGGTGCCAGCAGCATGGGTTTTGACCCTCATTCCGCCTGGCGTGGACTCAGGACCTGCCTCCTTTCCCTACCCCTGGTGGAGATCACGGCACTGTGGGTTGGACCTGCCCTCGGGCAGAGGACTCAAGAAGAAGAATAAAGGTTCTTTCTATTGCTGTGCATGATCTTGTGTCTTCCCGTGTTGTACTGCATATGCCAACTTTTTGTCCACTCACATAATCACCTCTGCAGGTGTCCCCCACACAACTTTCTTTCTCACCTACCTCTGTGTCATAGGGGGAGATGGTGCCATAGTAGTAATGTCACTGGACTGCTAACACAGAGGTCCGGAGTAATGCTCTGGGGACACACGTTTGGATCCCATCACAGCAGCTGGTGGAATTTGAATTCAGTTAATAAAAATAGTTATGAAACTATGATTGATTGTCGTAAAAACCCATTTGGTTCACAAATCTTCTGTCCTTAACATGTCTGGCCTACATATGACATACTCCAGATCCATAGCAAGGAGGTTGACTCTTAACTTCCATCTGAAATGTCTGTAAGCCACTCAGTTCAAGGGAAATTGGAGATGGACAACAAATGCTGGCCTTGCCAGTAGTGCCCGCATCCCATGAAAGAATAAATAAAAAGTAATCAGTAATTTCAGCTGCGAAACTCTCATTACAGATTGAAAATTGCTGAAGCCCCAGCACTGATCCTTGTGGTAAATGTTATGAATTTGAAGTTGACCAGATGTTTTAAATCATCTCTTTACGGTAAAATAAAGTAATGAAGTGAGTCCTATTATCTGTTAAGGGTTTGATGGGGACACGGGGAACCCAGGTGGACTTGCTGAGAGCAAGGAGCAGAGTTCTCACACCTGAAAGCAAAGGCCGAAGCCGATACTCTCGTGATTGGAGAACTTTTGTCTCGGGGGCCTTGGGACTGTGATAAAGAGGGAGAGCGAGGAGTCGAACAGAGTAAAAGACTGTAGCTAGTGTGGTTAGCAGGAAGACCAACAATCTTTCAGAGCCGGACAACAAAGTGTTGAGAACACCGGCCCAGTAAACGAGTAGCTTGGTCCTAAGGATCATTCTGATGGTATTACGTTTCGTGAGTAGGCCAAAGGTTGCTTTCTCGATGCCTGAATTGAGCTCTGTATCAAGTGATGGATTGCCTTGTATCCAAGGTAGCAGAATTTGCTAATCACGGGTGGGGTGGTTATTTCATTATTTTGCATGAACAGGGGTGGAGGAGATACAACACCTTGTCATGTGACCATGGTTTTCTTGACACTCAGTCAGGTAAAAGAAGTTACAGGCGTTTGAGTGACAGTCTGAGTCTTTGTAAACTGAGTTGTCATGTGGATCATTAGTGTGAGGAAGTTCCTTTGTCAGGAGGTGATGTGTTTGTGTCTTAGCTTTCAGTACTGATAGATTGGACAGCTTGCCGCCTGACCCATGTGTGCAACTAGACTACTTCGGTATCCGCAGGGAAGGTGAAAGTCAGGGGTATGGAGAAGTAATACCAGAGTCACAGCCAGGATGCAGCATTTTTTCACTCAGTTCTTAATCTTGAAACCCCTTAGCCATAAAATTGTACAGTGCAGTGCGCACTGTTGTGAAAGGAGCAGCTGAGACTGAGGACCTTTGGTGGACTGCAAATTGTTCCCCAAATCTTATAGATCCCTACCCTATGTTCGGAGATCTCACTAAGGCATTCGATATAACCAGCAGAGCAGGGCTTTACAAAATCTTGGCAAATTCCAGTTTACTCATTTCCACCCTCGGGACAAGTATCTCACAGAGCAACTAATTGGTTACAATCCTCATGGAGACTAATCACCTTTACAACAAGGTTTCAACTTTTAAGACTTCTACTGTAACAACAAATTAAAGCAATGGCAACATTACTGGTGAGCAAATAGTACTTGTTAGGAAATCCATCGACCATTATGACTGTATGTCCTTGTGAACATTGCTACGTTTTAAAGTACAACGTGTTCCAATGCGGGTAGCATAGTTTCTGCCGAGTGAGAACAGTGCAACCTGTTGTGAGTGTGTTGATGGGTTCCCCAGCTCAGTTCCAGGGTCAGTGACGAGCATCTTGGGGGTCAGTAACGAGCATTTTAGGAGTCAGTCGGTTTTAATCTGAGCAGAAGTGTCCCAGAGAGAGGAACGAGGAAGGGGGACGGAGAGGTCCCAGAAAGCAGTCCTAGGTAAGTCATAAAGTCGGGACAGAAACAGGTCCCGGTTAAATTAAGAAAACAGGAGTCAACAAAGAGATTCCAAGCAGCAAGTTTTCTGTGAGCTGACTGTGCAACCAAGACACAGGAGAAGACCCAGGAGCTCTTTGGTTCCATGCTGTGCACAAAGTTAGTGTCAGAAGAAAACGTGGGAGCCACTCACGGTTAGTATGTACATGCAAGAAACTGGAGGCAGAAGATCTCATCTCTGCAATAAGAAACTTTGCAAAAAGCTTGATGTGGAATTGAGTTTAATGAACTCGTGTTTTGTCCTGAAGTTATTAAAGCAGTGGTGAGTTTAGATTTCAGCTTTGGATGTCTTGGAGCGAGTTCCCAACAGAAGAAAGCGTCTATTGAATGATCAGAAAAAAGGTACAGAAGAGGTTTACCAGGATGTTGCCTGGTCTGGAGGGTATTAGCTATGAGGAGAGGTTAGATAAACTTGGATTGTTTTCACTGGAGCGAGGGAGGTTGATGGGCGACCTGATAGAGATTTACAAAATTATGAAGGGCATGGACAGAGTGGATAGTCAGACGCATTTTCCTTGGGTGAACAGTCAATTACTGATCATAGAATTTACAGTGCAGAAGGAGGCCATTCAGCCCATCGAGTCTGCACCTGCTCTTGGAAAGAGCATCCTACCCAAGCCCACACCACCCTATTCCCAGTAACCCCACAAGGAGACATAGGTTTATGGTGCGAGGAGGAAAATTTATAGGAGATGTGCGAGGCCTTTTTATTACACAGAGGCTGGTGAGTGCCTGGAACGTGCTGCCGGGGGAGGTGGTGGAAGCAGATACGATAGCGACGTTTAAGAACCATCTTGACGAATACATGAATAGGTTGGGAATTGAGGGATACGGACCCCGGAAGTGCAGAAGGTTTTAGTTTAGACAGGCATCATGATCGGCACAGGCTTGGAGGGCCGAAGGACCTGTTTCTGAGATGGACTGTTTATTGTTGTTCTTTTTTTTCAATAAATTTAGAGTACCCAATTATATTTTTTCCAATTAAGGGGCAATTTAGCATGGCCAATCCACCTAACCTGCACATCTTTGGGTTGTGGGGGTGAAACTCACGCAGACACGGGGAGGATGTGCAAACTCCACACGGACAGTGACCCAGGGCCGGGATTCGAACCCGGGTCCTCAGCACCGTAGTCCCAGTGCTGACCATTGCGCCGCATGCCGCCCCTTTTGTTCTTCTTTAAGTAACCCAGGCTAATCCCACTTTCCAGCATTTGATTTGTAGCCGCGTCAGTAATGGCATTTGAGGTGCATAGCCAGACATCTTTGAAATGAGTTGCTAACCACTGCGCCACTGTGCCGCCCTTCTGCCAATTGATTTAACTCTATGCCACATAGTCACTGACCTCACTCCTCTTTACAGAAGTAAATTTGCCCTTCCCATCCACTATATCCAGGCTCCTCACAATTTTGCGCATATAATAAATACAGTGCTGAAAGAGGCCATTCGGCCAATGACTTCTGCACTGACCCTCCAAAAGAGCACCCTATCTAGGCCCACTCCCCTCCCGTAGCCCCGCGCATTGATCATGGTTCATTTAACTAGCCTGCACCTCTGGACTATGGGAGGAATCCGAAGCACCCGGAGGAAACAGACATGGGGAGAAGGTGCAAACTCCACACGGACTCACCCAAGGCCGGAATCACACCTGGGTCCCTGGTGCTGTGAGGCAGCAATGTTAACCACTGTGCCACTGTGCTTCCTGAATCAAACCTCCCCTCAGCCTATCCAATCTTTCATCAGAGCTGCAGTTTTCCAGTCCTGGCAACATCCTCATCAATCTCCTCTGTACTCTTTCTAATACAATAATTTCTGTAATGGGGCAAACAGAACTGCACACAGTACTCAAGTTGTTTTATACAGTTCAAGCATAACCTCCCTGCTCTTATATCCTATACCTTGGCTAATTAATGAAAGGATTCTATATGCCTTTTCAACCACCTTATCGATCTGCTAATCTTCAGGGACATGTGGACATTCACTCCAAGGTCCCTCACTTCTCAGTATCATTCCATTCATTGTTAAATCATTTGCCTGGTTTGACCTCCCCAAATGCATCACCTGACACTTATAATAAAACCATAGAATTTCTACAGTGCAGAAGGAGGCCATTCGGCCCATCAGGTCTGCACCGACCCTCTGAAAGAGCACCCTACCTCGGACCACTCCTCCGCCCTATCCCCATAACCCCTCCTAACTTGCACATCTTTGTACACTAAGGGGCAATTTTTGCATGGCCAATCCACCTAACTTGCACATTTTTGGACTGTGGGAGGAAACCTAGCAAGCCCAAACAGACTCGGGGAGAAAGTGCAAACTCTACAGAGACTCGCCAAGGCTGGAATTGGACCTGGATCCCTGGCGCTGTGAGACAACAGTGCTAACCACTGTGCTACCGTGCTGCCTTTCAATCCCATGGACTCTTAGCTTTCTGACCAGTCTGCAATTTGGGACTTCGTCAAAAGTCTTGCAAATTCTATGTATATCAAACCGCAATGTATATCAAACCGCAATGCTCATCAGCTCTCGCTGCCATCTCAAAAAATTAGTTTATTTTTTAAAATTTAGAGTACTCAATTCTTTTTTTCCAATTAAGGGGCAATTTAGAGTGGCCAATCCATCTACCCTGCACATCTTTGCTTTGTGGGGGTGAGACCCACGCAGACACGGGGAGAATGTGCAAACTCCACACGAACAGTGACCCGGGGCCGGGATACATTTTATCAGACCCTGGGGATTTATGTACATTTACGCCCGCTAAAACATCTACTACCTCATCCTTGTTAATCGTAACGTGCTCTAGAACTTCTCGAACGCCCTAACTGAAATCTCCAGCTATTATGTCTTTCTCCTTAGTGAATACTGATGAAAATTATTAATTTATGGTCTCGCCCTCGTCCTCTGGCTCCATGCACAGATTGCCCCTTTGGTCTCTAATAGGGCCCCACGCTGGTCATCCTCTTAATATACTTGTAAAATGCCTTCAGGTTTTCCTTAATCCTATCCACCAATGATATTTTGTGGCCCCTCTTTGCCCTCCGAATTAATTTTTTAAGCACTCCCCTACACACACTATATCCCTGAAGGGCCTCCTCTGTTTTTAGTGCTCTATACCTACCATATGCTTCCTTTTTTTCCTTTATCAAACCCTCGATATTCCTGGACATCCAGGGTTCCCTGGACTTGCCACCCTTACCCTTCACTCTTACAGGAACACGTTGGCCCTGAACTCTCACTATTTCACTTTTAAAATACTCTCACTTTCCAAATGTCGATTTACCTGCAAGTGGCTGCTTCCAGCCTCCTTTTGTCAGATCCTGTCTAATGATATTGAAATCGGCCTTCCCCCAATTCAGGCACAAGGGTTCAGGGGCAGCATGTTCCAGAGCAGTGAGTCCCTGCAGATAGAAGGATGAGGCTCACAGAGGCATGTCATTAGCGCTGCTTACTGGTGCCCTCAATACCCCCTTCCCCGCCACTCCCAACAATACCTGAGCTCTCCGTGGAAGGGTCAGGGACCCACAGTGGACTCTCCACCTGTAGATTAGATGTGCTGTGAGGCTGTCCATGGCGTTCTTCCTGTGTCTGCGTAGGTCTCACCCCACAACCCAAAGATATGCAGGGTAAGTAGATTGGCCACTTTGAATTGGACACTTTATGATGTTAAAAAAGATATGCTGTGAGGCTTCGCTTTATTATGTTGTGTAGTTCTTTTACACAATGGACCGCATGGATGGTGCCCTTGCCACTGATTCCCATGTCTCCTCTATCATTCAGTGAGGGGAATGTGAGCAGTTGAGGGTTCACTTACACGGCAGAGTGGATGAGTTATTCCACAGTTTCTGGCACTGCAGGGTAGTCCTCTGGCGGAGGCCCTGGGCACTGACCTCTCTTGCAGGGTTGGTGTGACAGCTCAGCCTCTTCCTTCCATTCTCTGAGTAGAGGACGCCCCTTCTGGCCTCCATAGCATTGAGCAGCACTTCAAGGGATGTGTCACTGAATCTGGGATCGGCGAGTCATCTCCTCCTTCAATGGTCTTCTATTGTCCGGTCACTTTTAAAAATGGCACCCAGATATGACTGCTGAGTGTGTGCCTTCGTGCCTTCCAGCCCGCCCCACAGTGTGAAATATCAGGTAATCCTCAACTACATAGTTAATTAGATTAGCAGTGCGTGATTCAGCGTGAATTCCCACAGGCTTCCGCTGCGGGAAACCCTCTTAATTCCCACACCCCCTCATGGCCCTTAGTCCCATAATGGGAAATTCTCCCACAGGATGTCCTCGAAGTAAGGGGAAAACAGTAAAAATAAGGGACAGTTGCTTAAAATATGGGATAGTTGGTCACCTCTCTTCTCTCTCTCTCTCTCTCTCCAAAGTAAACCCTCCCCACTTTAAAGCAGCCCTCCCTCCCTCTCTCTCCCTCCCCCTCACACTCTCTCTCCCTCCCCCTCGCGCTCTCTCTTCCTCCCCTCACGCTCTCTCTCTCCCCTCTTCCCAAAACAGTTTCACGCTCTTTGTCCCTCCCCCTCACGCTCTGTCCCTCCCCCTCATGCTCTGCCCCTCCCCTTCACGTTCTCTCTCCCTCCCCCCTCACGTTCTCTCTCCCCCTCACGCTTTCTCTTCCACCCCCTCACGCTCTCTTTCTCCCCTTTTCCCCTCTCTCTAAAGCAGCTCCTCATTCCCCCTCTCTCTGAGCAGCACCTGTCTCTTCCAAATTAACTCGTAAGTTACTGCATCTGTGAGGCATCAGAGATTTGTCAAATGTTCCCTAATGGTTGGAAATAATTCAGTAGTTTTAATCTTTATGTGGTCACATTGTCTGTGTGTAATATTTAAAGATGCTTGCATTTTTCTAATCAACAGGTTCTAAAAGTTACAAGGAGCATGGACACAGAATGCTACTGAATTGGCTGTCCGGTGTGATCACATCAGGAGAAAACCCAATTAAAGGGCTGTATGAAGGCCTAGTGGGAATAGGCAGGAGAGACCTGGCTGGTAATTCCGAGCAATTGATCCCTTATCAGAAGAATAGGTTCGGGGCGGCTGTCCCCCAATATGGCATTTTGTTAGGAGGTTGAAATCAATAGAATCATTGTTGATTGTTGACCGATTTTGTCAGTGCTGCGGGAATGTTGCATTAGGATTATGGGTGACATAGTGGTTAGCACTGCTGCCTCACAACACCAGCGACCCGGGTTCAATTCCGGCCTTGAGTGACTGTGTGAAGTTTGCACGTTCTCCCCATGTCTGCATGGGTTTCCTCTGAGGTGCCCTGGTTTCCTCAGTGATGTGCAGGTTAGGTAGATTGGCCATGCTAAATGCCCCTTCGTGTCCAAAGATGTGTAGGTTAGGTGGATTCGCCGTGCTAAATTCCCTTTAGTGTCTAAAGATATGCAGGTTAGGTGGATTCGCCAAAAACTACGGGGTTCCAGGATTAGGGTGGGAGGGTAGGCCTAGGTGGGGTGCTCTTTCAGAGAGTCAGTGCAGACTGGATGGGCCGAATGACCTCCTTCTGCACTGTGAGAAGACTAGGGTGTGAATGGGAACAGAATTGTATAATTTGGAGGGGACTCGAGAACATGAGGCAAGGTTGTGTTAGTTTGACACCAGAGGGAAAGGCTGATGGGAGTGGCGGAAGGGAACGATGTGCACATGATAGAGGGGTTGCAAAGAGACTCAAAGAAAGGGGGTTGGGAAGGAGACACACTGTTGATGCAGTCAGGAAGAAATAGGAGATCAAGAGAAGGACCGTCATAATTCCTGTCTGGGACAAGTAGGGAGTGAGAGTGAAGACAGTCCTGGGATTAGTGCACCTCATAGTCAATTATAGGGTGACACAGTGGTTAGCACTGCTGCTACACAGCAACAGGGACTCGCGTTCGATTCTGACCTTGGGTGACTGTGGAGTTTGCCGTTCTCCCGTGTCTGCATGGGTTTCCTCCGGGTGCTCTGGTTTCCTCCCACAGTGTACAGGTAAGTTAGTTTGGACATGCTAAATTGCCTCTTAGTGTTCAAAGGTTAGCTGGGGTTACTGGGTTACGGGGATAAGATGGGGCTGTGGGCCGTGGGTGCTCTTTCAGAGGTTCGGAGCAGACTCGAAGGGCCAAATGGAGTCCTGCATTGTAGGGATTTTATATACTTTATTCGTAAGATATCTGAAGAACGGATTTTCGGTGGCAGCCATGGAGTGAGTGGTCACTTATTTGGTAGCTCCCGCTCGTGATGGGCCTTTGGGACCTTTGTTCCCGACTTATGGGGGATTTGATCGTCAAAACAGGAGATTTGTGAGGTAGAGGAGAAGGATTCGCCACCAGTATATGGATTTGTGGACCAGAAGTGGTCTGAAAAGGAGAGATCGTTGGTCGAAGAATGAAGTGGAGTCTGCAGCACGGAAAAATATGGCACAGGCTCAGGGACTGGAATTGCCGGTCCAGTGGTCAATGGAGCAGCTGGTGGACTTTCCCCAGGAGAGCTTTGCAAAGCAAAGAAAAGAGTACCTGGATCCGATTAAGACGGGGATTGACCGGGTGGAGCAGAGACCGGAAACCCATGGCCAGGCGATCCAGAAGGTGGAAGTGGAGGTTGCTGAGATGATGACCAGCTAACCGCGATGGCGGCGGAGATGGAGCTGATGAAGGAATACCAGAAACGGCTGCAAGAGAAAGTGGAGAATCTGGAGAACAGGTCGCCCAGGCAGAAGCTGAGGATCGTTGGTCTCCCGGAGGGCAGCGAGGGATTGGACGCAGGGGCATATGTGCCGCATATGTTTGAGAAGCTGCTGGGGGAAGGTGCATTTACCCGGCCCTTGGAGGGTGGACAGGGTGCATGGGGCGCTTATGAGGAAGCCGCTGAAGAATGAGCCGCCGAGGGCGATGGTGGTATGAATACACCGGTTCCTCGACAAGGAGCAAATCTTGAGGTGGGCCAGGCAGACAAGGAGCTGCAAATGGGAAGATAACGAGCTGTGTATTTATCAGGATTTGGGTGCGGAACTGGCCAAAAGAAGGGCAAATTTCAACAAGGTGAAATCGGCCCTCTTTAAGAAGGGGGTGAAGTTCGGCATGCTGTACCCAGCTCGTTTGTGAGTCACCTACGAGGGCCAAGAACTTTATTTTGGATCGCCGGATGAGGCGATGAACTTTGGTAAGGACAGGGGACTGGCAGATGATGGAGGACATTGAACTTGGGGGGCGTGTGATTGTGTATTTATTATGCTGCTAAATTTCTTTTCTCTTTGGGTTCTGTATGTATTGTTTTTGCACTAAGTTTTGGGCCGTTGCTCAGTTTTGTATGCGGGTTGACTTTGTTCTTAATGGGGGATTGAGAGTTTGGAGGCATTGGCGGAAGCATATGGGAGTGGAGGGAGTATCGGTGTGGGCTCCAATGTGTGCTAATCACCGGTTTGTCCCGGGGAGGATGGATGCGGGGTTTCAGAGGTGGCAGAGAGCAGGGATTGAGAGGCTGGGGACTTGTTTATTGATGGGAGCTTTCCTTGTTTGGAGGATCTGGAGGTGGAATTTGAACTGCCGGGTGGTATGGGTTTTGTTATCTGCAGGTGAGGGATTTTGCGCGAAGGCAGGTTTCAACCTTTCCGCTTCTACCGCCGCAGGGGATACGGGACAGGGTAGTTTCTAGAACGGGGGTGGGGGAGCGGAAGGTATCGGAAATCTATAAAGAACTTATAGGGTGGGAGGGAGCCCAGATAGGGGAGTTAAAGCGTAAATGGGAGGATGAGTTGGGAAAGGAGTTAGAGGCGGGTCTGTGGGCGGATGCTCTGAGCAGAGTCCACACGTCCTCATCATGTGCCAGGCTCAGCCTGATACAATTCAAGGTGGTTCACCGGGCACACATGACCGTGGCCCGGATGAGCAGTTTTTTGGGGGTAGAGGGCAGGTGTGTGAGGTGTGCAGGAGGGCCCGCAAATCATGTCCACATGTTCTGGGCATGTCTGAAGCTTGGGGGAAGGTAGAGGGTAGCAGTAGAAGGGTATTTTTCTGAATGGAAGGTTGTGATGAGTGGTGATCCACAGGGATCGGTGCTGGGGCCTCTGTTGTTTGTAGCATACATAAATGATTTG
Source organism: Scyliorhinus torazame (assembly GCF_047496885.1). NCBI lineage: Eukaryota > Metazoa > Chordata > Chondrichthyes > Carcharhiniformes > Scyliorhinidae > Scyliorhinus > Scyliorhinus torazame. Next base: position 66,985,937 of record NC_092718.1, read on the forward strand.
GAGGAAAATGTAGCTGGTCTGATTAGTAAGTTCGTGGATGATACCAAGGTTGGTGGAGTGGCAGATAGTGTTGAGGTTTGTCAGAGGATACAGCAGGACTTGGGCAGAGAAATGACAAATGGAGTTTAATCTGAACAAATGTGAGGTCATGCGTTTTGGTAAATCTAACATAGAGGGGAAATATACAGTAAACGGCAAAACACTGAGGAATATAGAAAGTCAGAGAGATCTGGGCGTACAGGTCCATAGATCTTTGAAAGTGGCAACACAAGTGGACAAGGTAATCAAGAAAGCATATTGAATACTTGCCTTCCTTGGACGGGGCATCGAGTATAAAACTGGCAAGGCATACTACAGTTGTACAGAATCTTGGTACGGCTGCACTTGGAATATTGCACACAATTCTAGTCACCATACTACGAGAAGGATGTGGAGGCTTTGGGGAGGGTGCAGAGGAGGTTTACCAGGATGTTGCCTGGTCTGGAGGGTGTTAGCTATGCGGAGGGACTGAATAGACTCGGACTGTTTTCATTAGAACGACGGAGGTTATGGTGTTATGGGCCAGGGTTTAGAGAACCCCAAAGTGTATCATGGAGTTCACCTGACCCACAACTTTTAATAGGTTGTGGTATGGGGAGCACATGGCCCACTCTACAGGTGTGGTAGAGCAGAAATGGAAAAGTATTTTTTAAAGAAAAACAAATGTTTATTCTATGAACTCAAGTTAATCTTTTTAAAACATACAGTGAACATCTTCGCAACCATTAATTCAAATACAACCCCCAAAGACTACAACACTAAGTAATCCTTTAAGCTTTCCTTTTAACATCCATACGACTTAAAAAACCTTTTACCAGAAGCACATCAGGTTAAAGTCGCTACTGTTATTAGTTTTAAATCACCAGGATCGATTTACAGTCTTTAGATTACAGAGAGAGATTCATACACCTTCTGGCTGTGACTGCAGCTATCCAGCTCTGAAAACGAAACTAAAACACACCCTGCAGCAAACAGCTTAAAACGAAAGAAAAAAGCCGACAGACAGCCCAGCTCCACCCACTCTCTGACATCACTGCAGTAATAAACACCCATTTCTTAAAGGTACTCTCACTACAGATACTTAAATACACACCCATTTATAAAACCCATTTCTTAAAGGTACTCTTACATGACAATGGGGTGACTTGATTATGGTCTACAAGATTATGAGGGCCATGGATAGAGTGGATGGGCAGGCACACTTTCCCAGGGTGGAGGGGTCAGTCACTAGGAGGCAAAGGTTTAAGGTTGGCGGGACAAAGTTTAGAGGAGATGTGCAAGGCAGGTTTTTTTTAACACAGAGTGCCTAGAATGCTTTGCCAGGGGAGTTGCGGAAACAGACACATTAACGGCGTTCAAAAGGCATCTCGACAAACACATGGATAGGATGGGTATGGAGGTATACGGCACTAGGAAATGCTGAGGGTTTTGGCCAAGGGTGGTATCGTGACCAGTACAGGCTTGGAGGGCTGTTCCTGTGCTGTATTGTTCTTTGTTCTATTACAACCATTTCAAAGTGGCCATCGTGCAAAATGTAATAATATTCAGGTTTTCTACATCCATCTTATTGCACTCTGAGGTGCTTCAATACAGTCAAAGAAACATTACGGATATCTCAAAATGGTCATTCCAAATGGCGCAAAGGTATTTAAGTTGTCTACGTATTGGGCGGCACGGTGACTCTGTGGTCAGCACGGCTGCCTCATGACACCGAGGGCCCTGGTTCACTCCCAGCCCTGGGTCACTGTCCGTGTGGCGTTTGCACATTTTCCCCGTGTCTGCATGGGTTTCACCCCCACAACCAAAAGATGTGCAGGGTAGGTGGATTGGTCATGCTAAATTGCCCATAATTGGGGAGAAAAAAGAACTGGGTACTCTTTTTAAAAAAAAAAAAAAAAAAAAAAAAAAATTTTTAAGTTGTCTACATTGATCAAGTTGCACTGTGAGGTGCTTCCATACAGTTGTGATACATGTAATATTCATTGTATACATTGTGAAACTTGACCCCAAGAGCATGGAGGAACTCAAAGGTATTACAAAGGTAATCCCACAAACTCACGATACCACCCTTGGCATCACACAAACTTGCCACCCCCACATTGATTCTGTATACACCTCTCGCTGTCTCAGGAAGGCAGACCGCATTATCAGAGACCCTTCCCACCCAGGCATTGCCTTCTTCCAGACCCTTCCATCAGGCAGAAGGTACAGAAGTCTGAAGACCCGCACATCCAGACACAGGAACAGCTTCTTCCCCACAGCTACAAGACTCCTCAACGACTCTCCCTCGGACTGATCTGCTCCCTGTAAGAACTATTCACGACGCCCTATGCTGCTCTTGCTCATGTATTTGCTTTGTTTGGCCCCTTGTTCCGCACTGTAACCAATCACTGTTTGTCGATGTACCATTTGTCAATGTTCTCTGTTGATTATTCTTGCGTCTACTATGTACGTACTGTGTATGTTCCTCGGCCGCAGAAAAATACTTTTCACTGTACTTCGGTACATGTGACAATAAATCAAATCAAAGGTTGGAGAACCGTGAAATCTCGCTTTGAGTCGCTGACACACTGCTGGGAAGCAATAAAGGAGAACACCAAAAGGAGCAGACCTGAGAATTGAAAGGGCCTCCCTTTGCTCATACGCCTAATTGTCCTCTGGTTTTCCATCCTCAAAGGTGTTCTGAAAATGTGGGAGAAAGACGGAGGGAAATGTCCCATCTCCAAAAAAGTATGCAGAATCTGCTCCTGCTGGAGTCGATGGGGCTCAATGTCAAGGAGGATCTCCAAGATCATCTTCTAGTTCAGAGTCTGCTCCTTGAAGCAGGAGGATGCGTGCTCGCATTTTTTCTTCCAATAGGTACACACAGCGAGTTCTGTGATCAGCCTGAAGCAAGATGAAGGCTCAATCCGACATTTTGAGAATCAGCAAATCCCATTATACTGGATTGTATGACGTGAAGCCCACAGACCGCACAGCCTCCCAGTTCTTCAAGTCCTCTGTCAAGAAGGCTTAGAGGATAGCGAGCGGGAAGCTTGGACAAACTGCTGACTCAGATGAGTTTACTCGAGTCCTTCAAGAAGAGTTAAACTCCCAGAGGTTACGGCTTACCAGCTGAGTTGTATTCCGCTCTGTGGGACTGGATTGGCTCAAACTGGCTGGAAATGTAAGAGAGTATGCTTCTGGACGTCAGCCTCCATAAGGAAAGGCATTACCCTCATATACAAGTAGAAGAGGAAAGGAAGGAAATTTGAAATTGGCGACCCGTTTCACTGTTGAATGTGGACTATAAAATTCTTTCCAAGGTCAAGTCTCTCTAGAGTCTAGTTCCTGACTAGATCTCTGCCACACCTGGCAAGAAGATCTCTGATGGCCTCATACTGCACAGGGATATGATCACCTGTGTGTGGGACAGGAATGTGGATTATATGCCTCATCAGCCTGGATCAGGAGAAGGCCTTTGACAGAATATCGCACACCTAACTCATAGTCAGGGTGTCAGAGTGAAGTCAATCCTGGGGCTTTGCAGGCATTTCTACAAGGCCCTGGCTCTGTGCTCAGTTGGGAAAAGGCTCAGCTTGGCGTGCATGGTCTTATCATGCTTTGTTACTAGGTTGCAGATGGGATGGTCAGAGTGAAGGGAGTGGTCAGTCTGTAATGGAGGAAGAAGTATAACGGGGCGGGGGGGGGGGGGGGGGGGCGGTATGTGAAACTTTCCTGGGATGGCGGGGGATGCTGGTGGCCGCCCCTATTCATGACCGTGCACGCAGCCTCAAGGTGGGAGGGGTGAGGTCCAGGGTGAAACATCAACAGCTATGGTTCAAGTGGGAAGGTTGGAATACCCACAACAATGACTATTGGATCCAGGATTATTGGGGAGGCTGGAGAATAACAGGCGGCATCTCTACCTGCACATTGTGGGGTTCCAGAAAGATTGGAAACACAATAACAGACACAGAGGGAGGGTCAAAGCTGGTCTCAAAGTAAAATCTGAGAAGCACCATCTTGCAAAGTTAAATTAATGGTGCAGACTGAAATCAAAACGAGAAAAGAATCTGGACAGTAGGGGTTGGAGTCGGTGTGAGAGGAGCCCAGGGCAGTATTCAGGGCCCATTTCAGGGGTAGCCTCAACCTGCTTCCATTCAAAACATTGAAATGTAGTCAGAGCTGAGAGAAGAGTGGAAGATCTCCTTGAGAAGGTTCCATTGGAGTCATTGTCATTTCAAGAGACTGCAGGAGTTATGGGCTTCACAATACAGTCATTCCATTTCAGCATTAACACACAGGAATGTGAAAAATGGGAAAGCAGCAACCGTTAAGGAAGCACAGCAATTGTATATCTGCCAGATCATCAGTAAAAGCCTCTAATGTGCTTTCTACAATTGCCACGGGCATCCAGTCGTTGCTCGTGTGTAAGTTCATTGTAATCAGAATGCCAGATCTGAAATTGGAGGAGTGAGTTTGATAAAGTGGTGCAGATCATTAATGGCTCCAAATCGTTTAGTTTATGTAACAGTACAATAACCACTGACTGCAGGATATGTTGAAGGTGCTCTAGATGCAGGCTCAGATAGCCATGGAAAGGGGTAGCTCCAGAGAATGATGCTGGATTGGCCACGTTAAATTGCCCCTTAATTGGAAAAGAAAATTAATTGGGTACTCCAAATTTCTTTTAAAAAAAGAAAGAAATATATAGGTGTCCCTCCAGGCCACCCCCCTAGGTCGCCTCTGGCCCCAGCTGACCAATCAGTTGTATGGGCACACTCCAACACAACCAGTGCCGTCTTGTTGGCTGGGATGACTGTGTGTGGGGATTGTATTGTGTACATGCGGCTGCAGCTTGTCAGCCTCCCGAGTGTCAAACGCGGGCCCTGCGAATACCGCATGGTTTTTCATTGGAATCGATTTGAGTTCCATGTGGCGCCTGTGCTAGCCCCTCCACAGTCGCTGAATCGGTACAAGATTTGTCTGTGCATTTGATTTGATTTATTATCACATGTACCGAAGTACAGTGAAAAGTATTTCTCTGCAGCCAAGGGAACATACACAGTACGTACATAGTTGACAAAAAAGAATAATCGACAGAGTACATTGACAAATAGTACATCGACAAACAGTGATTGGTTACAGTGTGGAACAAAGGGCCAAACAAAGCAAATACATGAGCAAGAGCAGCATAGGGCGCCGTGAATAGTGTTCTTATAGGGAACAGACCAGTCCGAGGGAGAGTCGTTGAGTCTTGCAGCTGTGGGGAAGAAACTGTTCCTATGTCTGGATGTGCGGGTCTTCAGACTTCTGCAGCTGTTGCCTGATGGAAGGGTCTGGAAGAAGGCAAAGCCTGGGTGGGAGGGGTCTCTGATAATGCTGTCTGCCTTCCTGATGTGGAGATGCCGGCATTGGACTGGGGTGAGCACAGTAAGAAGTCTTACAACACCAGGTTAGAGTCCAACAGGTTTGTTTCAAATCACTAACTTTCAGAGCGCTGCTCCTTCCTCAGGTGAATGAAGAGGTATGTTCCAGAAACATATATATATAGACAGATTCAAAGATGCCAGACAATGCTTGGAATACGAGCATTAGCAGGTGATTAAATCTTTACAGATCCAGTGATGGGGTAACCACAGGTTAAAGAGGTGTGAATTGTGTCAAGCCAGGACAGTTGGTAGGATTTTGCAGGCCAGATGGTGGGGGATGAATGTAATGCGACATGAATCCCAGGTCCCGGTTGAGGCCGCACTCATGTGTGCGGAACTTGGCTATAAGTTTCTGCTCGGCGATTCTGTGTTGTCGCGCGTCCTGAAAGCCGCCTTGGAGAACATTTACCCGGGGATCAGAGGCTGAATGCCCTTGACTGCTGAAGTGTTCTCCGACTGGAAGGGAACATTCCTGCCTGGTGATTGTCGCGTGATGTCCGTTCATTCGTTGTCTATATCTGTCTATATATATGTTTCTGGAACACACCTCTTCATTCACCTGAGGAAGGAGTAGCGCTCTGAAAGCTAGTGACATCGAAACAAACCTGTTGGACTCTAACCTGGCGGTGTAAGACTTCTTACTGTGCCTTCCTGAGGCAGCAGGAGGTGTATACAGAATCAATGTGAGGGTGGCAACCTTGTGTGATGCTTTGGGCTGAGTTCACCACACTCTGGAGTTTCTTGTGATCTTGGACCGAGCAGTTGCCATACCAGGCTGTGATGCTCTCATGGATAGGATGCTGTCTTTGGCACATCTGTAGAAGTTTGTGAGAGTCGATGCAGACATGCCGAATTTATTTAGCTTCCGTAGGAAAGAGACGTTGGGCTTTCCTGAATCAATGTGAGTGGACCAGGACAGACTGTTGGTGATGCTGACCCCCAGGAACTTAAAGCTATCGACCCAGACGGGCGGGGGGGGGGGGGGGGGGGGGGGGGGGGGGGGATCGTGATGGTTGATTTGATCTTGGTGCTGTTGGATGAACAGAGGACAGTGTGATGTTCAGTGTTGGAAGATAAGTAAGAAATCTGGGACTGATAGTTAACGGAATTATGGTTGAGGTTACTGGTATTGCTGATTAATTATCACTTCGAGCCCGGGCAAAGAGGATCTATTTTGAAATCTCTTCTATTTGTCCTTTTATTTGAGGTAGTGTAGTGGTTGGCATGGCGCCAGGAACTCGGGTTCAATTTCGGACTCAGTTGACTGTCTGTGTGGAGTTTGCACATTCTCCCCGTATCTGCGTGGGTTTCCTCCGGGTGTCCCGGTTTCATCCCACACTCCAAAGATATACAGATTAGGTGAATTGGCTATGCTAAATTGCCGCTTAGAGTCCAAAGGTTAGCTGGGGATAGGGTAGTTATTGGGCCTGGGTGAGGTGCTCTTTCGGGGGAGGGGGCAGTGCAGACTCGATGGGCCGAATGGCCTCTTTCTGCACTGTAGCGATTCTATCGTTTGTCCTTTAGTGAGTGACTTGATATAAGAGTCACAGGATTACAAACTATATACAGTAAATACATAGGTTCTTTAATGTAACTTGAACCGGAACATCTCAGACCATAAGGAGCTGAATCATGCCATTCGGCTCATTGGGTCTGCTCTGCCATTCAATCATGGCTGATATGTTCCTCATCCCCATTCTCCTGCCTTCTCCCTGTAACACCTGTACCCCTTATTAATCAAGAAATCCTGTTATTAATCAAGAAATTAGGAACACCAGATTATTAATCAAGAACACCAGATTTGTGCTTGAGGTGCTGCTACCTACAGGACCACAGAGCTGGAAGGTGTAATTGGACACAATAGTTGTTTCTTAGAACATAAGACTGACGACCAGAAGTAGGCAATTTAGCCTCTCGAGCCTGTTCCACCGTTCAATACGATCATGGCTGATCTCATCATGGCCTCAGCGCCACCATCCTGCCCATTCTCCGTAACCCTTCAACCCATTACTAATTAAAAGTCTTTCTAATTCCTTATATTTACTCACTGTCCCAACATTCACCCCACTCTGAGGTAGCGAATTCCAGATCCACGACCCTTTGGTATAAGTAGTTTCTCCTCATCTCAGTTTTGAATTTGCTACCCCCTTATCCTGAGACTACGACCTCTCATTCTAGAATGCCCCACAAAAGGAAGCATCAGCTCCACGTCTACCTTATCCATACCGTTTATCATCTTATATACCTCAATTTGATCTCCCCTCATTCTCCTAAACTCGAGAGAGTATAGGCCTAAATTGCTCAATCTCTCTTCATACGATAAACCCCTCATTTCTGGAATCAATCCAGTGAACCACCTCTGAACTGCCTCCAATGCCACTATTCTTTCTTCCAGTAATGGGACCAAAACTCACTCATCACAATGCTCCAGGTGCGATCTCACCAATGCCTTGTACAATTGTAAATACACTTTCTGACCTTTATACTCTATTCCTTCAACTATAAATGTCAACATTCCATTCGCTTTCTTTATTACCTGCTGTACCTGCATACTAGTTTTCTGCGACTCATGCACAAGGTGCCTATATCTCACTGCACCGGAGCACCCCGATAACTCTTCCCATTCAGATAATAAGATGCCTTTCCATTTTTACAACCAAAATGGATGATCTCACACTTATCCACATTAAACTCCATCTGCCACATTTGGGCCCACTCATCTAACCTATATACACACATTTGTACGGTTCTTATTTCCTCATTGCAACTTACCGTCCCACCTATTTTCGTGTCATCCGCAAATTTGGCTATAGAACCTTCTATCCCGGTATCCAAGTCGCTAATATAGATTGTAAATATTTGGGGCCCAAGAACCGAATCCTGTGGCACCCCACTAGTTACATCTTGCCAACCAGAAAAAGACCCATTTATCCCAACTCTCTGTCTTCTGTCCATCAGCCAGTCTTCTATCCAAGCTAATAAATTACCCCTAATCCCATGTGATCTCAGCTTGTGTATTAACCTTCTGTGTGACACCTTATCAAACGCCTTCCAATACTGCATCTACAGGATCTCCATCTTGTTACATCTTCAAGGAACTCTTAACAAAAGATTTGCCCTTCATAACAACCATGCTGACTCTGATGGATTGCGTTTTGACTTACCAAATGATCCAATATTACCTCTTTAACAATGGATTCTAACAATTTTACAACAACAGATGTTAATATAACTGGTCTGTAATTTCATACATTCTGCCTCTCTCTCTTTTTGAATGAGATCATTACATTAGCATTTTTCCAATCCACAAGAACCTTTCCTGTTCCCAGGGAATTTTGGAATATTATAACCAATGGATCCAGTATCTCCGCCACCACTTCCTTTAAGACCCTAGGATGTAGACCATCAGGCCCTGGGGACTTGTCTGCCCTCAATCCCAATAATTTATTGAGTACTGTTTCCCTATTGATGCTGATTGTTCTAAGTTCCACCCTTTCTACTACCTCTGAATTACCCGTTTCTATAGGTATGGTACTAGCTGAGGCAAAATATCGACTTAGCATCTGCGCCATTTCTGTGTTCCTCATTATTAACTCTCCGGTTTCATCTTCCAAGGGGCCAATATTTACGTTAACGACTCTCTTCCCTTTTATGTACTTCCAGAAGCTTTTGCTATCCTTTTTGATAGTTTGCGCTATCTTTCTTTCATAATTTATCTTTGCTCTTTTTATTACTTTTTTATTTATTTTCTTTATAAATTTAGAGTACCCAATTCATTTTTTCCAATTAAGGGGCAATTTGGCGTGGCCAACCCACCTAGCCTGTACATCTTTGGATTGTGGGGGCGAAACACGCACAAACACAGGGAGAATGTGCAAGCTCCACACGGACAGTGACCCAAAGGCAGGGTCGAACCTGGGACCTCGGCGCCGTGAGACAGCAGAGCTAACCACTGCGCCACTGTGCTGCCCCTTTATTACTTTTTTAGTAACCTTTGTTTATGTTTGAAAGATTCTCAATCTTCCAGTCTGCCACTGGCCTTTGCAACATGGAATACCTTAGTTTATGCCTTTATGTTGTCCTTAACCTCCTTGTTTAGCCATGGTAATTTTTACCCCTCTTACTGTCATTCTTCCTCTCTGGAATATATTTTAGTTGTGTGGAATGGAGTATCTCCTTAAACAAGTGCCACTGCTCATCAGCTGTCCTTCCTTTTAGCCTTCCTGCCCACTCTACTCGGGCCAAATCTGTCCTCATGCCTGTGTAATTACCTTTGTTTAATTTCAGAACACAAGTGTGGGAGTCCATTTTCTCACCCCCAAACTGAATTTTGAATTCCCAGCACACTATGGTCACTATTCCCTTGAGGACCCTTAACTATGAGGTCATCAATTAATCCCTCCTCATTACACAATACCCAATCCAGAGTAGCCTGCTCCCTGGCTGGTTCCACAACATATTGCTCCAAGAAACAATCTCTAATACATTCAATGAATTCTCCCTCGAGGTGACCCTTGCCAATTTGATTAATCCAGTCTCTGTGCATACTAAAATCACCCATGATTATTGCCGCACCTTTCTTACAAGCCCCCCGTATTTCCTGGTTTATACTGTGCCCCACTGCGAAACTACTGTTTTGGGGACCTACAGATTACTCCTACCAGAGACTTCTTCACTTTGCTGTTTCTTATTTCTACCCAGACTGATTCAACATCTTGATCTCCAGTGCTTATATCATTTCTCATTACAGCACTGATCCCTTTCTTCACCAGCAAAGCTACACCTCCTCCTTTTCCTTTCAGTCTATCTTTCCGAAATACTGAGTACCCTTGGATATTCAATTCCCAGACCTTGTCTCCTTATAATCATGTCTCAGTAATCACCACCAAATCTTACGACCTTTGTCTCAATTTGCGTCGTTAACTCATTCATTTTGTTCAAAATGCTTCGTTCAAAGCTTTAAAATTTGTTCTATTGTCAAATTTCCCTACTCTTATAGTTCCTTGGTGCAAAAGGACAGTCGCCTGTTCTGCCCCTCACCTTTATTTTCTGGTAACCATCCGTCACATCGCTAGCCTGCACTCTTACCTCCTCCTTTAAGTTTGGTTTGCTAATTTTCCCTCAACTGAGCATCCCCCCCCCCCCCCCCACGTTCAATTTAAAGCCCTATCTACAGCCCTGGTTATGTGATTTGGCAGGACTCTGGTCCCAGCATGATTCAGATGAGGACCGTCTGATCGGAACAGGTCCCTCCTTCCCCAGTTCTGATGCCAATGGCCCATGAATTAAAACCCATTTCTCGCACACCAATCTTTAAGCCACACATTTATCTCCCCCCCTCCCCATATCTTATTGACCCTGTGCCAATTAGCTCAAGGCAGTAATCCAGAAATTATTACCTTTCTGGTTCTGCTTTTTAATTTAGCCCATAGCTGCTCATATTCTCTGTCCTTGTTTTACTCTCCCACTCCAAGTTCCCCTGTAGCCCAGACGAGATATCCCAAACCCTGGCACCAGGTCGGCAACACGACCTTTGGGACTTTCGATCCTGGTCACAGAGAACATTATCTATGCCCCCAACTGTACTATCCCCAATTACGACTACATTTCTCTTCTCTCCCCCCACTTGAATTACTTCCTGTACCACGGGGCTGTGGTCAGTTTGCTGATCCTCCCTGCAGTCACCTTTCCTGTCCACACAGGGAGCAAGACTCTCAAACCTGTTGGACAAGGGCTGAGGCTGCTGCAGTCGACCCCTGGGATCCTCTACCTGCCTCTCTCACAGCCACACTCTCCTATCCCTGACCACTGGCCGAATTCAAGGTCGTTAGTCTAAGGAGCGTGACTGCCTCCTGAAATACAAAGTGTTCAGGTACCATTCCCCCTCCCTGATGTGTTGCAGCAAATCTGAGCAGGAAAAGAACAACTCAAGGAAAGAACACTTGCTACAGATGTGGCACTAGGAACCAAAATGGGGTCCACCAGCTGCCACATCATGCAGGAACAACAAATCACCTGGCCCTCCATCCTTATTTTATTTAATTCGTTTTTAATTTGTTCTTTTTCATTTTCAACTGTTTTTTATAACACTCCTTATCATAGAAACATAGAATTCCTATAGTGCGAAAGGGGACCATTCGGCCCATCGAGTCTGCACCGACCCTCTGAAAGAGTACCCTACCTAGGCTCACTCTCCCGCCCTAACCCCATAAACCATCTAACCTGGTTATCCTTGGAGACTAAGGGGCAACTTAGCATACCTAACCCACACATCTTTGGACTATGGGAAGAAACCGGAGCACCCGGAAGAAACCCACGCAGACTCGGGGAGAAAGTGCAAACTCCACACAGATAGCCACCCAAGGCCGGAATCGAACCCAGGTCCCTGGCGCAGAGGCAGCAGTGCTAACTACTGTGCCACCGTGCCGCTCATTATCCTGAGTGTCCTCGCCCCAATCATCCTTTGCTGCTTACTTAATGACCTTCCTCCACCAGAAGGTCAGAAATGTGGATGTCGCTTTTAAATGTACACAAAGGTGAAATGTTCCTCCTGGCGACATCAGTTAGCTCAGCGCAGATCTAACTGAAACTCAAACTTTATGACTCAGTTCCATACTGAGCATTCACGGCAGCGAAGTTTTGCAAAGTTCTTTCCTCACTTCCCTTATTTGAGCACCTTTGCTTAACTCTCTCTGACTGCTGCCTTGACAAAGTCCTGGCATCAAAGATTGCAAAAATCATCAAGACTAATGAAGCAAAATTGGTACAGGTCAGCTGTGATTGAATTGAGTGGCAGAATAAACTTAGGGAACTGAATGATCTTCAGAATGTAATCAAGCAGAGTTAACATGGTATTATGAAAGGAAACTTGTGTTTGACTAACTTATTGGAATTCTTTGAGAAGGAACAAACAACGTGGATAAAGGGGAGCCTGTGGATGTGTACTTTGATTTCCAGAAAACATTTGAAGGTTACTCAATAAGGTGTCATGAGAATGTCACTTTAAGAAATGTTTGGCTGCTCATGTTACTGCAGTGATGTCAGAGTGTGGGTGGAGCTGAGCTCTGGTTTGTGGTTTCACTTCGAGAAAAGCTTGGGTGTGTCTGTGTTTATTTGGTTTCGTTTTCAGTTTTGGAGCTGAAGCCAGACAAAGCAGGTGTACTGCTGTTCTCTCTGCCATGAAAATACTATCTCTTGATCATTTGGTAAATTCAGAATGATAAATGTTCTCAGTAGTGAATGTAAACTTGATGCGCTTCTGTTAAAAGGTGTTTCTTTTGTCTTCTGGATGTTGTTTGGGAAGTTATTAAGGATTACTTAGTGTTGTAGTCTTTGGGGGTTGTAGTTGAATTGATGGTTGCTAAGATGTTCACTGTATGTTTTAAAAAGGTTAACTTGAGTTCATAGAATAAACATTGTTTTGCTTTAAAAAAATATTTTTCCATTTCTGCTGTACCACACCTGTAGGGGCCGTGTGCTCCCCATAATCACAATCTATTAAAAGTTGTGGGTCAGGTGAACTCCATGATACACTTTGGGGTTCTCTAAACCCTGGCCCACAACAAATTGGAGGCTTGAGGGGGATTAAAGTCTATCTATTGGATTGGCTTAGTGAACCTAAAGACAGTGAGGGGTGAGCATATTGTGGTTGCTTTTCAGGTGTGGTATTCCAGTTTAAGTGGGGAGTATGTTGTGGACAATGGCTCTTTCAGAGGTTCTGAAGTTTCTGGGGGTGGAGACGGTCACACGCAGTACCTTACGGACAGAGACTAAAAGCAGACTGTTAGAGTTGGCAAAAACATTGCAGTTAACATTACCTGACAAAATGCGAAAAGGTGAGGTAATTGTGACCGTGGCTAAGCATTTAAAGTCACCCGAGATACAGTTCGACTCATTGGAAATGACAAAAATTCAGTTACAAATTAAACAAATGGAACATGAGAAAGAATTAAAGCAGCTTGAATACAAAAGAGAGAGAGAGGGAAAAGAAAAGGAGAGAGAAGAAAGGAGAAAAGAAAGAATAGCCCTAGCAGAACAAAAAGAAAAATAAAGGGAGATACAGATCAGGGGAAAAGATAAACAGAGAGAGTTTGAACTTCAGAAAATGGCCACGAAACAGGACAGAATTGGCGGACGTAAAGGGAAACGTACAGTTGGATGATAGTGATGAGGATAGTGAGAAAGAGCGTCATAATCGATTTAAATATGTCCAAGCATTGCCAAGGTTTGACGAGAAGGAGGTAGAAGCCTTTTTCAATTAATTTGAGAAGGTGGCTAAACAAATGAAATGGCCACAGGACATGTGGGTATTACTGATTCAGACAAAGCTGGTAGGTAGGGCGAGTGAAGTGTGTGCATCACTACCGGAGGAGGTGAAAAAAATCCATCTTGGGTGAATATGAACTAGTGCCTGAAGCCTGCAGACAAAGGTCAAACATACATGGAGTTCGAAAGGCTCAAACAGAGTAATTTTGATAGGTGGATAAGGGCTTTGAAAATAGACCAAACGTATGAAGCTCTCAGAGAAATTATACCTTTGGAGGAGTTTAAAAATTCAATTCCTGATGTAGTGAGAATTCATGTGGACGAGCAGAGGGTTAAAACTGCAAGGTTAGCAGCAGAAATGGCAGATGATTATGAATTAGTTCATAAATCAAAGCTTGGTTTACGACATCAGTTTCAGCCTGTGAGGGATCGAAACTGGGTACATGAGAAATACTCAAATGGTAAAGGTAAAGGTGATCTGATGGGAGATAATAAGGAGAGTGTACCTCAGATTAAAAAAGAAATCCAGGAGGGTGGAAAAGAAATGAAAAGTTTCAAATGTTTTCACTGTAATAAACGAGGCCATGTAAAGTCACAGTGTTGGTGGTTGAAGAAAAGCACTGGGAAGGCTGATGTGGTAAAACAGGATAAGACAGTGGGGTTTGTTAAAGTGGTAAAGGAAAGCCCAAGTGAAGCGAAGGAGGTGCAAAAGATTGTACAGCCTGATCAAGAGGTGATTGATCAGAAGGTCCCGGATCTCTTTAAAGAATTTACTTGTGTGGGTAAAGTTTACTCATGTGTATCAGAAGGAGCAGGTAAAGAAGTCACAATTTTAAGAGATACGGGAGCTAGTCAATCTTTAATGGTAAGAGATGAGGAGTTAAATAGTTTGGGAGAATGTTGCCAGAAAAGGTGGTAATATGTGGAATTCAGGTTGATAGGAGTAGTATTCCAAGGTAAGGTTGGAAAGTCCAGTGAAGAGTGGTGAAGTAGTAGTAGGAGTAATAGAGAAACTATCTTGTTCAGGAATACAGTTTATCTTGGGTAATGATATAGCTGGATCGCAGCTGGGAGTGATGCCTACTGTGGTTGATAAGCCAGTGGAAAATCAGACAACTGAAGTGTTGAAGGACGAATACCCTGGGATTTTTGTGGATTGTGTAGTAACAAGGTCGCAAAGTCACAGGGTGAAGTTGAAGTGCAATTATCAGAAACCATTTTTGATCAGATGCTGGAGGATGAGGCGGATATTTTTAGTTCAGGAAAATTGGCGGAGTTACAACAGAAAGATATAGAAATAAAACGGATGTATCAGAAAGCATATACGGAAGAGGAAACTGAGTGTATACCAGAGTGTTATTACCGTAAAAGTGATGTCTTGATGAGAAAATGGAGACCTTTACATATGCAAGCGGATGAAAAGTGGGCAGAAGTTCATCAAGTAGTATTGCCGGTAAGGTATAGAAAGGAGATGTTGCGAGTTGCACATGAGATACCAGTGGGAGGTCATTTGGGAATAAGGAAAACTCAAGCTAAAATACAAAAATATTTTTATGAGCCTGGACTGCATAAAGATGTAGTAAAATTTTGACAATCATGTCACACATGTCAAGTGATAGGGAAACTTCAAGCAGTGATAAAACCAGCACCCTTAATACCCATTCCAGCATTTGAGGAACCTTTTACAAGAGTCCTAATTGATTGCGTAGGACAGCTTCCTAAAATGAAACTTGGGAATCAATATCTTTTGACTATAATGGATGCGTTTACTAGGTTTCCAGAGGTCATTCCAGTACGTAATATTACAGCCAAAAAGATTATGGAGGAGTTACTTAAATTCTTTACTAGATATAGACTACCCACTGAAATACAATCGGATCAAGGATCAAATTTTACCTCAAGGTTATTCAAAGAAGTTATGGATAGCTTAGGAATAAAACAATTTAAATCAACTGCGTATCTTCCAGAATCGCAGGGAGCATTAGAAAGGTGGCATCAGACATTAAAGACAATGTTGAGGGCTTATTGTCACGATTATCCTGACGATTGGGATAAAGGAATCCCATTCGCACTGTTTGCAATTAG
Organism: Scyliorhinus torazame; assembly: GCF_047496885.1. Taxonomy (NCBI): domain Eukaryota; kingdom Metazoa; phylum Chordata; class Chondrichthyes; order Carcharhiniformes; family Scyliorhinidae; genus Scyliorhinus; species Scyliorhinus torazame. Next base: position 67,001,740 of record NC_092718.1, read on the forward strand.
GGATGCGCCTAATGAGTCAACTAAAGTTAGTCCTTTTGAACTAATTTTTGGTCATGAGGTAAGAGGACCACTTAAATTGATTAAGGAAAAATTGGTGAGTGAGAAATCAGAACTTACATTATTGGATTACATGTCAAATTTTAGGGAACGATTAAATAGAGCAGGTGAATTGGCTAGACAACATTTAAAAGTTGCACAAAATGTGATGAAACGGGTAGCGGACAAGAGTTCATAGTTTTGCCAGTGGAGATAGAGTTTTAGTGTTGTTACCAGTGGTTGGTGAACCTTTAAAAGCAAGGTTTTGTGGACCTTATCAGATTGAAAGGAAATTAAGTGAGGTGAATTATGTGGTAAAAACACCAGATTCAAGGAAGACTCACTGAGTGTGTCATGTGAATATGCTTAAAAGGTACTATGAAAGGGAAGGAGAGAAAAAGGAGGAGGTTTTAATGATTCTAACTCAGTGACGAACCAAATCCAGATGACTGAATTTCACATACCTCAAATTAAATTGGAAAATGAGGATGTTCTTAAAAATTGTGATAAATTGTCGAGTTACCTTCCAGAAGAAAAACGAACTGACCTGAAAGAGTTATTGATATCACATGGGCACGTTTGTGGAGATAAATTGGGAAGTACTAAAATGGCTACACATGATGTAGATGTGGGAAATGCTGTTCCAATCAAACAACATCCATATAGACTAAACCCTTTAAAATTGGCACAGGTTAACAAAAGAGATTGAGAGTATGCTTAAAAATGGCATAGTTGAAGTGGGTTACAGCCAATGGAGCTCACCCATAGTGATGGTACCTAAACCAGACGGTACCCAACGGCTGTGTGTGGACTATAGAAAGGTTAATGGGTTACAAGAACGGACTCTTATTCTATCCCATGTTTGGAGGATTGTATTGAGAAAGTGGGACAATCAGCTTTTATTCCCAAACTGGATTTACTTCAAGGTTACTGGCAGTTACCTTTATCCGAAAGGGCGAAGGAGATTTCGGCTTTTGTGACTCCAGATGGTATAAACCATTCAAAGTGGCTGTTGATGCAAGTGATGTGGGTGTAGGTGTGAGTTTGGTGCTGGCTTTGCAACATTTTCACATTTATGTGACCAGCAATCCATCTGACACCATTATATATACTGATCATAATCCGCTGACGTTTCTGAGCGATTCCGGAATAACAATGCAAGGCTGTTTCGCTGGAGTTTATTGTTACAGCCATTTCGTTTCAAAATAGTACATGTGGCAGGACGAGAAAACGTGATAGCCGATGCTTTGCCACGAATATGATGAACGGAAGCAGGTTCAGTTGGAGGAAGAAGAACTAAAAAAAAAAAATTGACTATATTATTATTCCTGTTTGCATGTGTTGTTCTTTTGAAACAAATAAGTATATTTACTGTGTGCATTTCTTGAAGGATAGGGAAAATGTGAAAAATGAAACCATCTTGAAGTTGATGGTTTATTTCTTTTTCTTGGGGGGAGGTGTCATGAGAATGTCACTTTAAGAAATGTCTGGCTGCTCATGTTACTGCAGTGATGTCAGAGTGTGGGTGGAGCTGAGCTCTGGCTTTGTTTTTTAGTTTCACTTTGAGAAAAGCTTGGTGTGTCTGTTTTTTTAAATTTCGTTTTCAGTGTTGGAGCTGAAGCCAGACAAAGCAGGTGTACTGTTGTTCTCTCTGTCACGAAAAGACTATCTCTTGATCATTTGGTGAATTCAGAATGATAAATGTTCTCAGTAGTGAATGTAAACCTGATGTGCTTCTGTTAAAAGGTGTTTCTTTTGTCTTCTGGATGTTGTTTGGGAAGTTATTAAGGATTACTTAGTGTTGTATTCTTTGAGGGTTGTATTTGAATTGATGGTTGCTAAGATGTTCACTATGTTTTAAAAAGGTTAACTTGAGTTCATAGAATAAACATTGTTTTGCTTTAAAAAATACTTTTCCATTTCTGCTGTACCACACCTGTAGAGTGGGCTGTGTTATCCCCATACCACTGTTGCTCGCTTTAGCCTTTGTTTCCTTATTCTTATTCTGTCACCTTTGCTCATGAGTCGCCAGGTATCTTTCTGATACCTTTCTGATTTCTGATACCGCCACGTGGTTCAAGTCCAAGTAATGATTAATAATGCAACACACCGCTTATTATTATAATGCATTGTATTAATACTTATACAATAATCCTACTTCTAGACTACTACCTACCACTAAAGGCCAATACTTAACTTTGGAAATGGCCCACCAGGTCAGGGAAACGAATGGTCTTTCGAATTGGTTCTGAGCCTGCGGGATTCAAAACCTGGTAGCGATCGCTGGAGTAAAACTTACAGTTTTTTGTAGAAGGGTCTCGAAGGTTGCGAGCAGGAAGAGATGGGTCGAGTTGAACTTGGCCCCTATTCTTATAGTCCCCAGGGGCTTCCCGCCTCTTGGGGCGGACCTTGTACCTGGTTCCAAGTGTTTGGACTTGGTCCCAATCACTTGGTTCGATATGCTCCAATACTGGAGCGATTCCTTGATCGGGGGGTGGTCGTTTACCTTTCTTTGTGTCAGCCCCTGCTGGCGCCGAAAGGTCTGGGTCGGCTTTCAATTGCTAAATTGTAGCAATTGTTCCCGGGGATGGCTGCTTACTATGCAGATGGCTGGGTTGTTGTGATGTTGATGGCTGCAGGTATCGGTCTGGACTGACTTCCCCAGAGGCGAATACACTGTTTTACCTGCAGCTGTCCGTTTGAGTCCTGTTGGCTGATTTTCCCATCAGCCTCTTCCGTTCGCCATTTTAAATCGGGGTTTGACCATTCTAATCGGAAATCAGCCATTTTACGTGGCTACACCACAATCTAGTAAAAGTTGTGGGTCAGGTGAACTCCATAATACACTTTGGGGTTCTCTAAACCCTGGCCCGTAACAAATACTACAAAATAATGGCTCATGGTGTATGGGGTAATATGTTAGCATGCAGAGGACAGGAAACAGATGCGGTATGAATGGGTCATTTTTGGGTTGGCAAGCTGTAGTTTTGAGTTTGGAATGCACAGCTGGGATTTTGTGGAAGCAGATTCAATTGAAGCATTGAAAAGGAAATTCGACTGTTGACTGAAAAGGAAGAATGTGCAGGGATACGGGAAGAAGGTGGGAGATTGGCATTCGTTGAATTGCTCATTCAGAGAGCTGGTACAGACACAATGGGCCAAATGGCCTCATTCTGCGCCATAACAATTCAGTAGCATTTGTGACTCCGCAGATACTGAAGCATTCCATGTCATATGCAGCATCGTCGAGCAAACATTGAGACTTAATACTACCTTCTACCTTCGAAAGTGGCGAGTGACATTTGCGCCACTCAAATGTCTGACAGTGCCCATCTCCAACAAGTAAGAATCCAGCCGTCTCCCCTTGATATTCAATGGCATTACCATCACTGAACACACCACTATCAACAACCTGGGGATTACCATTGACCAGAAATTGAACTGGACTACAAGAGCAGATCAGAGGTTAGGAATCCTGCAGCGAATAACTCACCTCCCGACTCCCCAAAGCCAATCTACCTTCGAAAAGGATGAGTGCATTTCAGCAACACTCAAGAAGCTTAACACCACCCAGGACAAAGCAGTTCACTTGGTTAGCACCCCATCCACCATCTTCAATACCCACTCCCTCCTTTGCCAATGCACAGTGACAGCTGGGTGTACCATCTACAAGATGCACTGAAGCAAACCCACTAAGGCTCCTTTGACAGTATCTTCTAACCTGGATCTTACCGCCAAATAGGACAGGGACAGCAGGCACATGGGAACACCACTACCTGCAGTTCCTTTCCAAGCCACACACCATCCTGATTTGGAAATGTATCACTGTTCCTTCATTGCAGCTTGGTTGGCCAACTCCCTGCCAAGCGCTGTTAATTGGATGATTCACATATTATTGAACATTTTTCAAAGGCAGGGGCTATCCTCTGACTTCCGAATGATCCCGGCCCACCGCTGACATATGTAGAATTTAGTTCTATTTGACCTCTTTAAGAAGTGCTCGGGGGTGGTGATGGTGCTTCACACCATTTAACATTTTCTTCAACTGGGTGAGGTTAAATCAGACTGGGCACTGGGCTTGGAGTTTGAAAATGACAACACTAGGGTCAAATAAGCATTTCACATGATTGATGTCATGATCTACCTGTTCTTAAGTAGGTGCCTGCTGTTGGCAGTTGTTGCATACACTGAACACACTTTAGTATCTCATACATCTTGGAACCAATTTGCAAGCATTAGGTGGCCGGGTATCGCTTGAAAAGCTCAATTTTTCCCCTTTGTCTCTCAAGTGCAGGATCCTGGCTACCTATTTTTTTTTTTTTTGAAAATCTTTTTATTTGCTTTTCTCATATTTATAAACAGTTGTTGCTGATATACATTACATTTTTCTTGCCCACGCTAGTTTGCTTTATTTTACAGAGAGGTTTGTTTTGTCCTTCATTCGACTAACTGTATGTATATTTAGCTGCCATCTGAATCTGTCTATGATATCCCCCCTTCCTCCCTCTGCCCCCCCCCCCCCTCCCCCCACACAACTGAAATTGGCTTCAGCACCCTTCCTCTTCCCTTGTGGTTTCTGCATTTTATGCGTTAGCCCCCTTCCCCATGTGTAGCTCTGGCTGTATCGATGCCCCGAAGATTGCCACTATTGGGCATGGCTTCACCCTCACCCCCACAACCTTGAACATTGCCTCGGAGAAGGCTGTCCAGAACCCAGCAAGCATTGGGCAAGCCCAAAACATGTGGGTGGCCGAGCCCCTCTGGCACCGTTCACATTTGTCCTCCACCTCCGGGAAGAACCTGCTCATTCGGGTTCTGGAGCGCACCACTTTGAGCTGCATTAGGCCGGATGAAGTGGAGTTCACCCTGCTCAGTGCTTCGCTCCAGAGTCCCCATCCTACCTCTGTCCCCAGTTTGTCCTCCCATGTTTGTCTAGTCCCGTCCAGTAGTGTTCGGGATCTGTCCAGTATATTTTCCCACATAGCCCCCCCTTCTCGCTTCTTGTGCCTATCAGGTCCTCTATTGGTGCTTTCTGGGGCCCCAGGGTACCTTACTGTCTCTTTATTTGGAGGTGTCTCAATTCCTGTCCTTTTGCTAGTTTCCACTTCCTCGTCAGTTCGCCCAGTGTCGCCAGTCTGCGCCCTACGTAGAAATACCCGACTGTCAGTGTGCCCCCGTCCCACCTCCATCTTTTGAAGGTGGTATCTAGCATGGCAGGGGGGAATCTGTGATTGCCGCAGATGGGGGCCATAGGGGACATTTTGGTTATCCCGAAGTGCTGTCTCAACTGGATCCACGTTCTCAGCGTGGCCGCTACCACTGGGCTCATTGTGTACCTTGTTGAAGAGGATGGGAGTGCTGCTGTGGCCAGGGCCCGGAGGGTTGTTCCTTTACAGGATACCTCCATTTGTACCCAATCTGTGTCGGGTTCTTGTACCCATCCCCTTACTTTTTCTGCCGTTGCTGCCCAGTGGTAGTATTGTAGGTTCGGTAGAGCCAGGCCCCCTCTGACTTTCCCTCTTTGCAGTGTCAGTTTGGGAATTCGCGGGTTCTTACCCTCCACCCACACAAACGGCATGATTAGACTGTCTACGTTTTGGAAAAAGGCCTTGGAGATGAAGATCAGGATGAATCTAAGCATGAAGAGGAACCTTGGCAGTACGTGCACCTTGATTTTCTGCACTCTTCCCTCCAAAGAGAGTGGGAGTGAGCCCCACCGTTGAAGGTTTTTTCTTACTTCCTCCACCAGGCTGGTCATGTTCCACTTGTGGATCTGTGTCCAATCTCTGGCGATTTGGATCCCCAGGTAACGGAATCTGTTCTGAGCCGTTTTCAACGGGAGCCCCTTCAGCTCTATCCCTCCCCCTTTTGGGTTCACTGGGAATGTCTCGCTTTTGCCCAGGTTACGTTTGTAGCCCGAGAAGGTTCCAAATTCTTTCAGTATTTACAGTATTGCCTTCAGTCCCTCCTGTGGTTTCGAGACATAGAGGAGCAGGTCATCTGCATAGAGTGAAACTCTGTGCTCTTTGTCTCCTCTCCGGATTCCCTTCCAGCTTTTTGCGTCTCACAGGGCTATCGCCAGGGGTTCAATTGCTAGCGTGAACAAGAGTGGGGACAGGGGGCAGCCCTGTCTTGTTCCTCTCTGCAACTGGAAGTATTCAGAGCTGGTGGTGTTAGTTCGGACACTTGCTTTGGGAATGTTGTACAGGAGCTCGCTGCCTTTTTAACAGTTCAGCTTTTGCTACCTTCAAAGATTCAAATAATTTATCCTGGGCCCCCCTCCTTTTCTTTGTCTATAGACTTCCTCAACAGCAGATCTGAAAACACAAAGTTAGTCTTCATTTCCATTGTCTTCAGTCCCGGCAATCCCTGGTTATGGCAACCGGAACCATACTAGTTCACAACCTTTGGTGTCATTTTGACCCTGAGCTTCCACCCACATCACTAAGACTACCTAATTCCAACTCCGTATCATTATTTGACTTCACTATGTCTTAGCTTATCTGATGCTGAAACCCTCATCCATTCCTTTGCTATCTCTAGACTTGACTATTCCAACTCTTCTCCTGATGTTCTCTCACATTCTAACCTCTGTAAACGTCAGCTCATCCAAAACTCTGTAGCTAATGTTCTAATGCACGCCAAGTCCCATTCGCCCACCACTTCCTATGCTCAGTGACCCACGTTGGCTCCCAGCCAAACAAAGTCTTGATTTTAAAATCCTTGTCCATGTTTTCAAATCCTTCCCTAAATCCGTAATCGTCTCCAGCCCCGCAGCTCTCTGAGATACCTACGCTCATCTTATCCAGTCTCCTAAGGATCCTGGATTTTAATCGTTCCACCATTGGTGGCTGTGCCTTCAGCTACCTGAGCCCTAAGCCCTGGCTTTCCTTCTCTAACCCTCACTGATTCTCTGTTTCTCTTTCTTCCTGTAAGATACTGCTTGAGGCCTGCCTCTTTGACCAAACTTTTGGGCATCGGCTCGACAATCAACTTATGTGGCTTGGTGTTAAATTTTTACTTTATAGTTATTCCTGTGAAGCCCCTTGGTTTTTTTTATTACAGTGAAGGTACAATTTATTGCTGATATATCAGTTTGTAAAAAGCACTTACCACAGAACATAAATGGAAAATACATCTCTTAATTATTTCTCATTTGTTAATTATGTTTATTTTGTCCATTTTCAGAAAGTATCCGAAGAAAAGCAAATGCTGACTGCAGTTCTGCCAGGAAGTGTGTGGTGATGTGATGTCTGAGGAACTCGATCCGAAAGATTTGGTGTCAACGCCGAATTTTGTTTCCATGAACAGGTGACAGAGGGTCAATGTAACCCAAGAGCTGAATCACTGGAAAGGATCAGCATTGTGCAAAGTGTTGTACATGTGTGTGGGGTCACCTTGGTTTTACAGATAAACTACTTGATCTCAACATACCAATTGGGTAAAGACCATCAAAGGCCAAAGTCACATCACAAGTGATGGTCACACCTTCACAACCAGGCAAGCCAGATAGCAATGATAAATTACTATGTTTCTATTAAACTGCTAAAAATATTGAAAGAATAGAAGTCAAAGTGATAAGGCCAACTGATGTGGGCCAATGTGGATTGGTCAGCTTTGTCAGAACATTTGATCACTGGTAACAAAAGCCCAAGTTTATTGATGCTGAATCCATAGATTCGCTACAGTGCAGAAGGAGGCCATTCAGCCTGTTGAGTCTGCACCGACACGTCAAAAGAGCACCCTACCTAGGACCACTGCCTTGCCCTATCCCTGTAACCCTACGCATTGATCATGGCCAATCCACCTCACCTGCACATCTTTGGACTGTGGGGTGAAACTGGAACGCCGTGAGGAAACCCACGCAGGCATGGGAAGAGGATGCAAACTCCACACAGAGTCATCCAAGGCCAGAATTGAACCCGGGTCTCTGGCACTGTGAGGTAGCAGTGGTAATCATTGTGCCACCATACCTGGTGCATCTGCAATATATCATGCATTGTCAGATACCTGTTAATGAGCAGTTTCAGGATTGCACATACAGATAAATGGAGTTCCCTCACTCGTCTAAGTGATGGCAAGACTAGATTAATCAATGTAGAATCCTGCTCCCTACAGTGCAGGAGGAGGCCATTCAGCCCATTGAGTCTGCACCAAATCCTTCAAATAAGCAGGCTACCATATATGGTTCCCTGTCCACCTCTCCCTATCCCCGTACTCTAACCTGCACGTCCCTGGACATTAAGGGGCAGTTTAGCATAGCCACTCCACATAATCCACACATCTTTGGACAGGGAGGAAGCCAGGGCACCCGGAGGAAACCCACGCAGACACGGGGAGAATGTGCAAACTCCACATAGTCATCCAAGGCCGGAATTGAACCCGGGTTCCTGGCGCTGTGAGGCAGCAGTGCTAACCACCATGTCACCACTGGTGCCGTGTACTTCAATAAGAGTTCCTTAATCAGAAACACTGACACTATTTTTAATATTCTTCATTTACAATTAATCTATTCTTGAATCTAGTGAATGGCATTGCTGCTCATCACTGCATTGTCCATAAAAATAAAGTGCCATGGTTTACAGCAAAGACTGTCTTTTGAAGTCGTCACTAAAGTTCCCAACATCACAAGCAGACTCTTTTTCCAGTGTGTATTGAAGCTGAAAGCCACTACCCCAGCTGGCTCTGTCAAAGATTTCTTTATCAAGCTGCAAATCAAATCTGCCTCCTTTGTATATGACCCATGATAGATGCTAAGTTCAGTGTCCTGCTGTTTACATCGAATTAACATTTAATGTCATAAATGAGACTGCCTATGATATGCTAGTGAACCAATCACAACTCTTTCAGACTGATGAACTATAAAAGAGATAAAAAATGTCATCACCTGGTATTCCAGCACATTTTTCTAAAACTACACATTGATAACTTGTGTTTTTCTGTGAGATAACCTCTCCTGGACCAAATTTAAAATCATGGCGACTTCCTAATATAAATTAACAACAAATCCAACTGGGTATATACTCTTGTCATACACCAGGATTTACATTGGCACCAATCTAGATAAAGATTCCTGAAGATATGCCTCTTGAGCTGCTCCCTCATGTTATGGAAAAGGATCCATATTTGATCAATGCAAGTTGTTGGATTCAACAGACTTTCAATGGGCCTAGCGTGGCACAACCATGGATAGGAAAGGGCTGTTCTCCACAATGAGGAGTCGTGGGTCTGAGCAGGGGCAGAATCACAACGCAATATTTCCAGTCCCTTCACATTCAGGGTGCCTGATTCTCATTTCACAAAAGAGCAGAGTACCTAGAAATAATCTTAAAGTGGTGATTTCTGACTTATTGGTACCAACGACATAGATAAAAAGAAAGGATGAGGTACTATAAACAGAATATACGGAGTTAGGATGTAAATTAAAAAGGAGAATCTCAGGATTACGATCAGTGCGAGGATATACCAGATGAAAGATGGTTGGAGAAATGGTGTCGGTGGGAGGGATTCAAGTTCCTGGGACATTGGGACATCTGGGGAAGGTGGATCCTGTACAAGCCGGACAGGTTGCATCTGGGCAGGACCGGGACCAATTTCCTTGGGAGGGTGTTTGCTAGTGCTGTAGGGGAGCGTTTAAACTAGAATGTCAGGGGGGTGGGAACCTGAGCAGGGAAACAGGAGGGAGAAACAAGGGTAGAAATAAACACACAAACATAAAAAGCAACAGTGGAAGGCAGAAAAAACAAGGACAAAACCAAATGGGGCCATAATGTAAAATAAAGCTAAGCTGATTAATAAGGTTAAAAAGACAAGTCTAAAGGTTTTGTGCTTTAATGCGCAGAGCATGGTAGCACAGTGGTTAGCACCGTTGCTTCACAGCTCCAGGGACCCGAGTTCGATTCCCAGCTTGAGTCACTGTCTGTGCGGAGTCTTCCTATTCTCCTAGTTTCTGCGTGGGTTTCCTCCGGGTGCTCCGGTTTCTTCCCGCAAGTCTCGAAAGGTGAATTGGACATTCTGAATTCTCCCTCAGTATACCCGAACAGGCGCCAAAGTGTAGCGTCTAGGGGATTCTCACAGTAACTTCATTGCAGTGTAATGTAAGCCTACTTGTGACACCAATAAAGATTATTAGATTAGTATAGCCGATGAATAACAGCGGCAATAGTTAAAAACAGTCATGATATAATTGCTACAGGGACATGGCTGCAGGGTTACCAAGAATGGAAACTGAACATCTAGGGGTATTCACTATTTAGGAAGGACAGACAAAAAGGGAAAGGAGGTGGGGTAGCATTGTTTGTAAAGGAGGAAATCAATGCAGTAGTGAGGAAAATTATGATGTGGAATCTGTGGGTGGAGGTAAGAAGCACCAAGGGGTAGAAAATGTTGGGAGTTGTCTATAGGCCACCAAACAATAGTGGTGATGGAAGAGAAGGTATTAAACAAGTAATCAGATGTGTGCAATGAAGGTACAACTGTAATTAATCATGGATGACTTCAATTTACATATAGATTCAACAAACCAAACTAGCAATGGTATAATGGAGAAGGGGTTCCTGGCGTGTGTACGAGATGGCTTTCAAAAGGCATTCGATATAGTGCCATACAACAGACTGTCATGGGGTCAATTTAAACTGCCCACATTTCTCCGCTCTCTACCTATCCATAAACAGGTGTTTTTTTTAATCCTAATTCCCCCTTTTATAGAAATTGGGGTATTTTTCCCAACCCTTAAATTTGGAAAGGCTCCAATCCTCTATTACTAACTTGCACAGCAAACTTGAGGTAAAATGGAAATAAAAGGGTTGGTTTATTTTTGCACACACGAGAGTGTTTCGCATTGTCTGCCCCTTTTACACTCACAATAAATGGGGGATAAGGAAAAAGGAAGAGGGTTCGAGGCATGACCACAATAAATACAAGTTGGCGTTTTACATTGGTCCAGAATCAGATCAACTGAAATGCTCCTTCCGAGGGGAGGTTGACTGATTGTCGAGTGCTCCGTTTATCCAGAGCGAGACTTCCACGATGGGAGAACGCACATGGAGTGAGTTAGTCCAAGGTTGCAGCAGTTGTCACGTTTGATGAGGGTCACAGATCTTTCTGCTGCCACCAGCTTGATGGTCGACAGCACAGGTTGTTGTCTGGAGTTCTGTTCACATTGGAGGTCAAACAGGAACTGCTGATCCATAGGGATTTTTTACAAAGCAATCAGGAGGTCTTGCGTTATTATGCCTTAAAAGCCGAATCTAAACCCGATGGCGCAAATAAATGGTTGCCACTCACAGGAACCAATAATGACATGGCACTCAGCCTGTAATATTCTCTCAGCTGCCTCCATATCTTCAAAGAGGAGATCACTACTCTTGAGGTACATTTCATTTGGAGAGAGTGGGAGTAGTGCCGCTACTGGGGCCCAGAGGCTCAACCTTTTACACAAACCTGCCTCCATATGGTGTCCGATTCTCTGTATCACCAACACTTTCTCCACGTTGGCCGCCCAATAATACGTGAGGAAATTGGGTCATGCCAGATCGTCCAATTGCTGGTTCCTCTGGAAGATACACGCAGCGAATTCCTGCTGCCCTACCCGCCCATATATAGGAATTCACTCATTTGTTCACCCTAGCAAAGAATGATTTAGTGAAAAAAATAGGAAGGAATTGGAACATAGTGCAGAGTCGATGGGCCGAATGGCCTCATTCTGCACTGTAGGAATTCTATGATTTCTGTCTCCCTGGGACCAATCTGTTTAGGTATTTTTAGATGTGATTTTTTTTTTACGGAAGGTGTTAACCTCTTTTCCTTTGGCACCACCGTCTCCTCCCTATTGGACAGGATTTTGTCTTTTGGCTGAGTCTGGTGTGGGGATTATTTCAGGTATTTATGGCCAGATTCTACCAGCGAGTCGGCTCTGTTGAATGAGATGAAGATGAAATGGGAGGGTGAATTGGGTCCTATTCTGTATGACAAGGTGTGGAGCGAGGTTCTGCACAGGTCCAATTCCACGTCCTCTTGTGCTTGGCTTAGTTTGATCCAGTTCAAAGTGGTGCACTGGGCTAATCTGACCAAGGTGAGGATGAGTGGTTTTTTTTTTTCTGGGGTGGAGGATAGGTGTGAGCGGTGTTCTCGGGGGCCGGTTAACCATACTCATGTTCTTGTCCCAAACTGATAAGCTTCTGGGTCTCTTTAATACTATGTCAGAGATACTTAGTCTCAATCTGGAGCCATGTCCACTGGTGTCCATTTTTGCTGGGGGGGGGGGATGACTCGCCGGTGCTGCCGACGGGGTAAAGACGGGTGTCCTCGTCTTTGCATTGTTAATAGCCCAGAGGCGAGTTCTGCTCGTGTGGAGGTCTCGTACTCCGTCCAGTGCCTTGGTCTGGTTGGGTGACTTCATGGCATTCCGACATTTGGAGCAGCTCAAGTACAGCATTATGGGATCAGTAGCAAGGTTCTACCTAAATTGGCAACCATTCATTTCCTTTTTCAAAAGTTAGTCAGTCCATTGATAAGGGGCGTTTTGTTTTAATGTTGGGGAGTTTGTAATATTCCACACGGAGCCTACAGACTGGGAATGTTTGTCTTCCCCGTGCTCCTTGCAGAGCACGAGCTCCCCCCGCTCTGGGTAGGATATCTCAATTAACGCACAGTTAATGCACCAACTAAGGAAGAACCCGGTAGGGATTTATCGGCTAATGTCAATAAAACTTTTTTTGTTATTTTACTTGGTGCGGACTCCCTGTGTCCTTATTAAAGTTCAGTTTAGTTCAGGTCTTGGTTGTTGATTGTGTTCTTTTTGCATTGTAACTAGTGGCAACTGTTTTATATTATTCTGTTTATGAGGAAAATGTTTTTAATAAAAATATTTTAAAAAGAGAATCTAATACTGGAGTGATCTAACAGAAATGTTTCCAAGTGTGGCAGCGAGCGGGAATTGTCGGGTATTTACTGGCTGACCCAGCGAGGCCGTCACCAGTATCGACTGTTAATTAGTGCACCAAATGATGCCCCACGGGCTTCACCTGGGAACTGGGTGTCCCACCAGCTTATTCGTGCTTGGCAGCTGTCCACTAACGAGGGACCCATCCCGCAAAGCAAACCTCAGACAGCACGCAGCCATGCCACCGCGCAGACCAGTCTCACATTTCAGTGATGCCAACCTGGCCCGACTGTCGGACATGGTATCCAGTCCAGATTCCACCTTGTTTCCCCGAGGGGGTCGGAGGGTCAGCCACAGGGCAGCCAGTGCTGCCTGAAAGGCGGTGGCGGCAGCCATTGGGGGGGGGGGGGGAAGAGTGAAACCAGGTGGACCGCCACCCAGTGCCGTTAGAAGCTCAACGACCTTCACTGGGTAGTAGGGCGAGTTGGAATCGGTCCTGCCTGCCACCCCCTCCCCTGCCAGTCCTGCGATTGGCACCGCAATCCCCAGCACAATAGCGTGCCTGTGCCCCAGTACGGCCTTGAACATATCTGTGCTGTAGAGGTTACGGGGATAGGGTGGAGGTGTGGGCTTAGGTAGGGTGCTCTTTCCAAGGGCTGGTGCAGACTTGATGGGCCGAATGGCCTCCTTCTGCACTGTAAGTTCTATGATTCAATGAGGTGAGTATCCACCGGCCCCCATCCAGATGACCTGCCACGCGAGTGGTGTTCATGCCAAATATAATGATCCTTCTCGCCCACTGACCACATGTCCATTGTCCTGCAGTATCTCCATCCACCTCTTCCACGCACCCCCCCCCCCCCCCCCCGCCGCCGCCGCCGACGAAGAGACCACCTCAGAGGAGAGCTCCGATGATGCCGCCATCAAGGTGTCACAGCTTTCATCCCCACCTTCCACCAGCACAGAGACACACACCTTGGTGAGCAAAAGTAATGGACAGGGTTCTGGGGCACAATCTGGAAAGCACCACAGTTACTGATACACAGATGGCCATGGCTGAGGGCCTTGAGAGCATGCCCCAGTCGCTGGGGGACGTGTACCTGACGCAGGAGACCTTGCTGTGGCACTGCAGAGCATGACCCAGTCTCGGATCGGCATTGCTGAGGTGCTCCAGAGCAAGTCCCAGTCACTGAGGAACGTGTCCGAGCTGCTGATGGACATTGGCGTTGCACTGCAGAGCGTGGCCCAGTCACAGAGGGGCATTGCTGAAGGGCATGGACATCATGGTGTAGACAATGGGGAGCCACCAGGGCTGGCAGAGCCAGATGATGCATGGGCCCCAGGAGCACAATCCAGCTGGCCCTTCATCCCTAGGCGGTCCCAGAGCCTTAAGGGCACCGATCGGGAGGAGGGAGCACTGGAGGCCAACCCAGAGCCCCCTACAGGGCAGCGATGTGGTCACCACCTCTCCCAAGTGTCCCCTTCCTGACAACGGTGCGTCTTGGGGTCAGCAGGCGGAACAGGTTGGCACAGCGAGGCATATGCCACTGCCACGTTGGTCGGGACCCTCCGGCCCCAGGCAAGCTTACCTGATCCACCAAAAGCCACAGGATACGGTAAGCAGCAGGCTGCCTGCACCTCTGATGTTCATCCTGGGGACACACCTAGAAACAGCAACAGAACACGGAAGGCTAAGAAGATTGATGATTACTGAAAGGGCACTGGGGGGGGTGGGGGGGAAAGGCGTAGCATCATCGATAGCTATGGACAGTTAGGGTCATGATTATACACCATTAAAACAAATTACACCCGAGACGTGAAGCCTCTTGTCACGTTATTCCGCACTGCAGGCGGCCTACACCCCCCCCTGGCCCCAGCCCCACGTGCACGTCCTGTGAGAAGTATGTGAGGACGAGGGCCTCTCTGGCCCTCCGTGCATGCCAGACCGTCACCACCACTGCCTGTCCTCCATCCTCCGGCAGCTCCCATAGGTCCTGCCCAGGCTCGTCGTCCTGCCCTTCCTGGTCCAACTCCTCGTCCTCATCCTCTGATGAGGCCACATGTTCCTCCTCCTCCAGCACATTGTCTCGCTGCTGAGCCAGGTTGTAGAGGGCACAGCAGACCACCAGAAAACGGACAACCCTATAGGGGTGTACTGCAGTGCATCACCAGAACGGTTGAGGCATCGGAACCCCATTCTAAACAATCCGGTGCACCGCTCAATGACAGCCCGGGTAGCCACACGGGCCTCGTTATATCGAGTGTCTGCATCGGTCACCGGCCTCCGTACTGGTGTCATTACCAAGGACCTTTATGCCCCAAGAGACAACCGGTCATCCTGGGGTGGTCCCTCGAAAGCACATGGAATCTCCGACTGCCACAGGATGTAGCTGTCCTGCACACTCCCGGGGAAATGTGCACAAACGTGCATGATTTTGAGGTGATTGTCCCACACAAGTTGAACGTTCAGGGAGTGGAACCTCTTCCTGTTTTTAAAAATATATATTTTTATTAGGGTATTTGCAATTTTATAATAATAACAATAACAGCGACTTAAAGACATCTCCGGGTGAACGCTAACATTGACCCTCTTAAGGCAAACTTTATTTTCTTAAGACTGAGAAACCCAGCCATGTCACTAACCCAGGTCTCTACACTCGGGGGCTTCGAGTCCCTCCACATCAATAAGATCCGTCTCCGGGCTACCAGGGAGGCAAAGGCCAAGACGTCGGCCTATTTCACCCCCTGGACTCCCGGCACTTCCGACACTCCAAAGATCATCACCTCTGGACTCGGTCTCACCTGTGTCTTGAGTACCGTGGACATCGCCTTAGCGAAACCCTGCCAAAACCCTCTTAAGCTCCAGGCATGCCCAAAACATGTGGACATGATTTGCTGGACTTCCCACGCACCCTTGGACACCTACCCTCTACCCCGAAAAACTTGCTCATCCGGGCCACCGTCATGTGTGAACCTGTTCTTGTTAATGAAGGGCGCTCCTGGACTGCACAAGGCAACATGCGTGCCGTCTATTAACCCATGAACCTGGGGTATCCTGTCGATGACAGAGATTCCTGCTGCCCGGGCATCGTGATGTGCCTGATCCAGGTTAAAGTTTATATAGTCAGCTGCCCGGGCAACAGGGCATCCGTGATGTCACGGGTGCACTCCTCCTTCATGGGCAGTCCCTCAGCATTGAGGAGGACTTGCTTCCACTCTGGGGAGGTGGCTGAATAGTCCGATCCTGGAGCTGCAGGCTCTGCCACAAGTTTGGCAGTTTGTGCTTGATGAGGTGGGTGGGTGGGTGAGACGCTCTGGATTCTGCACTCTCCTTACACTGTTTTACACTTGGCCTCCACGTGCGCCACCCTGTGACACTTGAGGTGATTGGCGCCTTTGTGGATGCTTCTGGTGAGCACTATTGCGTCACAGCGCACAGGTCCCGGGTTCAATTCCCAGATTGGGTCACTGTCTGTGCAGAGTCTGCATGTTCTCCCTGTGTCTGTGTGGGTTTCCTCCGGATGGTCCAGTTTCCTCCCACAGTCCAAAGATGTGCAGGTTCAATGGATTGGTCACACTAAATTTCCCCTGAGTATCCAAAAGTTAGGTGGGGTTGGTTGGTTGGGTGCTCTTTCAATGGCCGGTGTAGACTCGATGGGCTGAATGCCCTCCTTTTGCACTGTAAATTCTATGATTCTTCTCCAGTTTGTGCATTCTAAGGCAAGCGATTCCCATGTGTCAGTGAGGATGTTGTATTTATTTGGGGAGGCTTTAAGAGGGCGTTTCCTCTGCCCTCCTCATGATCGCTTGCCATTGCAGAGCTCGGAATAGAGCACTTGTTTTGGGAGTCCTGTGTCTTGCGTCCGGCATTCAGGGAGTCACAGTGCATGCAATGTGGCCTGCCCATCGCAGGAGTGGGCTGGCAGCGAACCTCTGCTTTCTGAATGTTTAGTATGAGGCCCATTCTCTCATATGCCTCGGTGAATGCGTCGACCAGGGTTCGTAGCTTGGTCTCTGAATGAGCACACACAAGCATCGTCTGCGTACTGCAGCTCGATGACAAGAGTTGGGGGGGGGTCTTGGTTCTGGCCATGAGGCGTCGGAGGTGGAACAGTTTCCCACGTGTCCAAGCGGACACTAACTGGTTAACATAAAAGGAGTTCAGGAGAAAAATAGAAAGACACTGAAAACAAAATAAAAATCTCGGGAGGACATTCATTTTAATAGCCTGTACCCTGACCGTCAAGGACATAGAACATACAGTGCAAAAGGAGGCCATTCGGCCCATCGAGTCTGCACCAACCCACTTAAGCCCTTAATTCCACCCTATACCCGTAACCCAATAATCCCACCTAACCATTTTTTGTTCACCAAGGACAATTTAGCATGGCCAATCCACCTAACGTGCACGTCTTTGGACTGTGGGAGGAAACCGGAGCACCCGGAGAAAACCCATGCAAACACAGGGAGAACGTGCAGACTCCGCACAGACAGTGACCCAGCGCGGAATCAAATCTGGGACTCTGGCGCTGTGAAGCCACAGTGCTATCCACTTGTGCTATCGTGCTGCCCTCCAGGACAGTGGGAGGTTATCCACCTCTGAGGTGAGATTTGACCCCACTTACCAAACTAGCATAATTTAATTGATGAAGTGAGGCTCAATCTTTTTTTTTTTTTTTTAATATTTTTATTAAAGGTCTTTGAAAATATTTATAATAATATTAACAATGACATCAACATGGTATAATAAACATTTCCCCCCATCCCAATCTTTACACACTCCAACAATAGAACAACAATCCGGCCCCACCCTTGGAATACTACATCTGCTGACATTTTAATTTTCCCCGAGAAAGTCGACGGACGGCTGCCACCTCCGGGTGAACCCGACCATTGACCTTCTTAAGGCGAACTTTATCTTCGAGACTGAGAAACCCAGCCATATCACTAACCCAGGTCTCTACACTCGGGGGCTTCGAGTCCCCCCACATTAACAAGATCCGTCTCCGGGCTACCAGGGAGACAAAGGCCAAGACGTCAGCCTCTTTCGCCCCCTGAACTCCCAGCTCTTCCGACACTCCAAAGATCGCTACCTCCGGACTCGGCACCACCCGTGTTTTTAGTACCGTGGACATTGCCTTAGCAAAACCCTGCCAAAACCCTCAGCTTCGGGCATGCCCAAAACATGTGGACATGATTTGCTGGGCTCCCTGTGCACCTCGCACACCTGTCCTCTACCCCAAAAAACATGCTCATCCTAGCCACTGTCATGTGTGCCCGATGGACTACCTTAAATTGTATCAGGCTAAGCCTGGCGCATGATGAGGAGGTATTAACCCTGCTTAGGGCATCCGCCCATAGCCCCGCCTCTATCTCTCCTCCTAGCTCGTCCTCCCACTTGCCCTTAAGCTCCTCCACCGGAGTTTCCTCCGCCTCCGAAGGCTCCTGGTAAATATCTGAAACCTTCCCCTCTCCCACCCAGGTACTGGAGACTACTCTATCCTGTACCCCCCCCGTGACTTCTCAGGAAGTCTCGCACCTAAAAATGCCTAAACCCGTTCCCTGCTGGCAATTCTAATTTATCCTCCAAGGCTGTCAAGCTGGGAAAGCTCCCATCTATAAATAGATCCCCCATCCTTCTAATTCCTGCCCTTCACCATCTCCGGAACCCACCATCTAGCCTACCCGGGACAAACCGATGATTATTATAAACCGGGGTCCAAACCGATGCTCCCTCCACTCTCTTATATCTCCTCCATTGCCCCCAGATTCTCAGAGCCGCCACCATGACTGGACTTGTGGAGTATCGGACCGGCGAGAACGGAAGAGGTGCCGTTATCAGTGCTCCCAAACTGGTGTCTTTGCATGACGCCGCCTCCATCTGCTCCCACACCGACCCCTCTCCCACTACCCACTTCCTAATCATGGCTATATTAACCGCCCAGTAGTAATTGCAGAAGTTCGGCAGCGCCAACTCACCCTCCCCCCCGACTGCACTCCAGCGACACTTCCTTCACTCGTGGGGTTTTACCCGCCCACACAAAGACCAAAATAACCTTATTCACCAGCTTGAAAAAGGCCTTAGGGATGAAGATGGGGAGGCACTGAAAGACAAATGAAACCTGGGGAGGACTGTCATTTTCACGGTCTGTACCCTCCCCGCCAGTGATAATGGGAGCATATCCCATCTCTTAAAGTCCCCTTCCATTTGTTCGACCAGCCAGGATAGGTTTAACTTGTGCAGTGCCTCCCATTCCCCGGCCACCTGGATTCCCAGATACCGAAAGCTCTTCCCTACCATTCTAAGCGGCAGCTCTCCCAGTCTCTTCTCCTGTCCCCTTGCCTGGATCGCGAACACCTCGCTATACCCCATGTTCAATTTATATCCTGAAAAATTATAAAATTCCCCCAGGATTCACATTACTTCCCCCGTCCCCTCCAACGGGTCTGAAATATACAAGAGCAGGTCATCTTTATAGAGCGAGACCCGGTGCTTCACCCCACCCCGAACCAGCCCTTTCCCATTTCTAGAGGCTCTTAACGCCATGGCCAATGGCTCTATGGCCAGAACAAACAGTAACGGGGAGAGGGGGCACCCTTGCCTCGTCCCTCGGTGTAATTTAAAATACCCCGACCTCAGCTGGTTCGTACGCACATCTCGCTACTGGTGCCTGATAGAGCAACCACACCCAGTCAATGAAGCCCTCACCAAATCCAAACCTTCCCAGCGCCTCCCACAGGTAATTCCACTCCACCCAATCAAAAGCCTTCTCCGCATCCATCGCTACCACCACCTCCACCTCCTCTCCTTCTGAGGGCATCATAATAACATTCAAAAGCCTTCGAACATTGGCCTTGAGTTGCCTGCCCTTTACAAATCACATGTGGTCTTCCCCTATCACCCCCGGGACACAGTCCTCTATCCTTGTGGCCAGTATCCTAGCCAGCAGTTTGGCATCCACATTCAGTAGAGAAATCAGCCTGTATGATCCGCATTGTTCCGGATCCTTCTCCCATTTCAGGATCAATGAAATCGAGGCCTACGACATTGTTGGAGAGAGGACTCCCTTCTCTCTTGCTTCGTTAAATGTCCTCACCAGCAGTAGGCTCAATATCTCTGAAAACTTCTTATAGAATTCCACCGGGTAGCTGTCAGGCCCCGGGGCCTTGCCCGACTGCATGCCCTCCTCAATCTCAATTGGGACTCCCAGCCCTTCCACCAGATCCTCATCTACCCTCGGAAACCTCAACTGGCCCAAAAACTGCCTCATCCCCTCCACCCGGGGGTTCCGACTCATAGAATTTACTATAGAAGTCCTTAAACACCTCGTTCACCCCACTGGGTCCAGGACAGTATTCCCGCATCTAGTCTTTACCTATCACCCTGGCTGCCTCCCTTTTCCTGAGCTGGTGCGCCAGCATTCTGCTTGCCTTTTCCCTGTACTCAAATTGCCCCCCTTGCCTTCCTCAACTGTTCCACCGCTTTCCCTGTGGTCAACAGCTCAAACTCAGTAGCCCTCTCTCAGTAGCCCCGGGTCCGGGGCCTCCGGGTATCTCCTGTCCACCTGGAATATCTCCTCCACTAACCTGTCCCTCTCAGCTCGTTCCGCCTTTTCTCTGTGGGCCCGTATCGAGATTAATTCCCCACTGACCACTGCCTTCAAAACTTCCCAGACCGTCGCTGCAGAGACCTCCCCCGTATCATTTGTCTCCAGGTAGTTCTGGATGGACTTGTTAACCCACCCACAGATCGCTTCATCCGCTAGCAACCCCACATCCAGTCTCCACAGCGGGCATTGCCCACTCTTCACACTAACCCGTAGATCCACCCAATGCGGGGCATGATCCGACACTGCGATTGCCGAGTACTCAGTCTCCACCACCTCCAGCGCCCTGCCCAGAACAAAAAAGTCGATGCGAGAGTATACCTTGTGGCCATGTGAAAAAAAGGAAAACTCCTTTGCCCTTGGCCGTGCAAACCTCCATGGGTCTATTCCCCCCATCTGTTCCAGAAACCCTTTCAGTTCCTTTACCGCAGCCGGCCTCCTCCCTGTCCTGGATTTTGACCGATCCAATTCCGGATCATTGACTGTGTTAAAGTCTCCTCCCATGATCAGGTTATGTGACTCGAAGCCTGGGATCTTACCTAACACCCACCTCAAATTCCACATCGTCCCAATTTGGAACATATCTGTTCACGAGTACCACCCACATCCCCTCCAACTTCCCACTCACCATTATGTACCTACCCCCCTTGTCTGACATGATTCTCCCTGCCTCGAATGCCACCGTTTGTTGATCAAGATCGCTACCCCCCTGGTCTTTGAGTCCAGCCCTGAGTGGAATACTTGGCTAACCCACCCCTTTCTCAATCTCGTCTGGTCTGTAACCTTTAGATGTGTCTCTTGTAGCATTGCCACATCCGCCTTCAGACCCCTCAAATGCACAAAAACGCGAGCCCTCTTGACCGGCCCATTCAGCCCTCTGACGTTCCATGTAACTAGCCTGGTCAGGGGGTCTTACCACCCCCCCCCTGCCGACTAGCCATCACCCTTTTTAGGCCAGCCTCTAGCTCGCGCCCTCTGCCTCCTCGAGTCCCCCCTCGGGCATTCGCCGTTCCAGACCTCCCATTTGTCTCCTAGTAACAGTTCCTCGCCTGTCAGCAAAGCAGCTCCCTCCCCCTCGCAACAACACTAGTAACCCAACCCCCCCCCCCCCCCCCCCCCCCAGTCAAGCTCTAGCTTAACACCTGCTCGCCCCCCACTGCGCTTCCGAGAGTCTGCTGACCCATGCTGACTTGATAGTGCCCACCCCTGGCACCAAGCAGTCTGTCTCCCCATTGTTCTCCCCCCACTTGAACAAACATATTAAGAGCATTCCATTCCACAGTAAACAAACATCAGGGAAAAAACAGTGAAGAAACAGCCACTTTAGAAAAAAGAAACACCCAAAAAACAGAACCAACCCCAAAGAGCATCCCCCCTCTAACCAGCTCCCTGCAAGACAAAGTTACCTTTAGCCATCCAAACATCCCCTTATTACACATGGCACTACTTATACTTATACAGCCCAGCAAATCGCCACCACAGTACTTTCCAAGGCTTCAGTGTATTTTAATTCGCCTCCAGACTCTTTTCTTTAATAAAAGTCCATACTTTGTCTGGTGTTTCGAAGTAGAAGTCCCGTTCCTCATGTGTGACCCACAGATGGGCTGGGTACAGCATCCCAAACTTCACCCCTTCTTAAAGACGGACGTTTTTGCCCGATTAAACCCAGCTCGCCTCTTGGCCAAATCCATGCCCAAGTCCTGATAAATGCGCAGCTCACAATTCTCCCACTTGCTACTCCATTCCTTCTTGGCCCACCGCAGAACGTGTTCCTTGTCCAGGAATCGGTGAAAGCGTACCACCATCACCCTCGGTGGCTCATTCACTCGGGGCTTCTTCGCGAGGGCTCTATGCGCTCTATCCACTTCCAGGGGCCGAGGGAACACCTCAGCCCCCATCAACTTCTCCAACATGCCCATTACACAAGTCCTCGAATCCGATCCCTCACTGCCTTCAGGGAGGCCGACAATTCGAAGACTTTGCCTCCTGGACCTGTTCTCCAGGTCCTCCAGCTTCTCCTGCATTCTTCTCTGGCAGTCATTCATCATCTCCACCTTGGTCTCCAGCACGGTTATGTACTCCTCGTGCTTGGACACCTTTTTCTCCACCTCCTGGATCGCTCTCACGTGGGTCTCTTGATTCTGCACAACTTGATCAATCGAAGCCCGAATCAGGTCCAGCATGTCCTTCTTCAGCTTGGCTTCAAAAAACTCCACCAGCTGCTCCGTCAGCCACTCTGCCGTCTCCCCGCGGCCCTTGCTGTCCGCTATGCTTTCCCGAGTTGCCGGCTCTGCTCGAGTCTTCCTTACAGGACTTTGTCTTCTTACATGGCCACTTCTAGTCCAATTCTCCATACACCGGAGGGGGATTTCTCCTCACTGTCTCACTCCGCACCGATTTATCCCATATAAATCAAGAAAAAAAACGGGGGAACAAGGTCCAAAGGTCCGTCACAGGCGGGAGCTATCAAATGGGCGACCTACCCCTCCATGGTCGCCACCGGAAATCGTGAGGCCAAATCTTAGGCCACCTGGATTCCCAAATAACGAAAGTTTAATAAAGCGAGGAGATCCGACGAGTTTCTAAAAAGTCTCTTTATTCAGCAAGCAACATTACCTACCCAAGGCCCGGTACACCTCACTGGGTCCTCTCTCTTTTCTGGCTAGCCTCACACTGGCTAAACTTTTTATCAGTCCCAATAAGCTTCCCCGGTATAGTGGGGTAGCTTGCAGCGCCAATGAGCACTGGGGAACAATCATCCCCAGCTGGATGTGTCCCATGCAAGTTATTAGAACCCTCCCCCCCCCCCAAAGTCCCTGTGAAAGGAAGACAATGAGGAGGAGACGACAAAGGGAAAAAAGGTTGAGGAAACAGAAGAGGAAAAAAAAAAAGAAAGAAGTGCACACCAGCAGCAGTGGGACGACAAAGGGAAAAAAACCAAGAAGTGTTTTGTTCCTGTTATGGGCCAGGGTTTAGAAACTCCAAAGTGTATTATGAAGTTCACGTGACCTACAACCTATATGTTGAATTTGGCTAGGGTGAGCACAAAAGCCCTCACTGCAGGTGTGATTCATCAGACTTCCTAAACACTTTAATCAAAACAAAGTTATCAATTACAAACTAAAGACAACACCACAGCTACAATAATCCTAAAGACAACACCACAGCTACAGTAATCTATGTATATAACACTTAATGAATTCCCCCTTAGCTGTTCCAATTCAATAACAAAATCCAATAAACGAAAACACGTTTCAAGGGCATGGCCCAGGGCACTGTATTCTCACTTGACTGCCGCCGGTCCTTTCCGGGAGATTCTGATCCAGTTCCAACCAGCAGTTTCAAACTCCTTCCAGAAAGCAACTCTATCTTTAAAATTACCACGGCAGTTTGCCACAACCCAATGTGCTTTTGACTGGAACAGCTTTTAAAATGAAAACCAAGAAAAACAGGGGAAACACTTCATTCTCCTTCTGCAATCCAAAACAACAAAATGAAAACTGAAACAAAACGAAAACCCCTCACAACTGACAGCCCAGCTCCACCCACAAACGACATCACTGAAGCTGTGCTACAGGTCACATTATAAGAGCCCAAACCTTTCTTAAAGGGACATTCACATGGCAGTTCCAAAAAGATGTCATCGAACGGGAGAGCAGGACCGGCCGGTGTACACGTCGCCACATCAATATGTCTGGGCTGACACCCCCACTAGTCACACAGGGGGAGGTCTCCAGCAGCCGAACCCAGAGACAGTGCACATCATGGTGTCCGACCCATCAACCCAAGGCCCAATCGGCACAGCAGTCCATCCAGCCACAGAGGAACCAGATGGGGGGTGGCAACAGACAACATCCAGCTCTACAACCCATAGCACCCGAACATCCTGCACAGCGCCAGCGTGGAAAAAGGGGACCTGCAGCGCTTTCCTAAACGCCAGGGGAGCAGTCACCCCGAAGTTCTTCCAGTACATGTCACACAGTAACATAAAACCACAGTCTAAAAAAAAAAAGCAGGGCCCCTCACATGCCACCACAGGACCAGCATTCACATACAGAATACCTAGTTAACGCAATGGCAATAGGGTTCATCAACATGCACACCCCCACACCATGCCTGTGTCCGCAGCACACAACCCGCCAATGTCTCTAGTCATCAACCATTAACCACAAGCAACCATCAGCTCTCAGTAGAATCATTGTAGCACAGCCCTTCGACCAGCCAGTCGCCGAATAGTCCAGGCGACACAAAGTCCCCCCACAACCCGAACAAAGTTGCAACACAGCGGCATCATACTCGAGATAGGGACTCTGCCACAGCAAATCACATCACGAAACGACAGCAGACTGAAACGGACAGAAACATTGCGTGACCCTGAGCAGATGTCGGTCAGACAATGCTGCAGATGGTACTGCCAGAACCATCAGACCCCAGATCTCTCTAAGCGTACGCACGCCACAAACTGGCAGCAAAACCTCAGCCCGACACTCGCCTTCCATGTCCATAAGACCATAAGACATAGGAGCAGAAATAGGCCACTCAGCCCATCAAGTCTGCTCCACCATTCAATCATGGCTGATACTTTTCTCATCCCCATTCTCCGCACAAGCTCTAAAAAAGCACCACAGCAATGAACTCCGTACCTTAGTCCACAGAAAAAGAAATTTCGGAGAGGTCACTCAGCCAAACAGGAAACACACCAACAGCACCAATCCCACCCTCGTTGCCAGTTTAGTAAAGCAAAGGGAGGCCGACAAGTTTCTTAGAAGTCTTTTTATTCAACAAGCAACATTACTGACATGTGGCCTGGTACACCTCATCAGGTCCTCTCTCCTTTCTGGTCAGCCCCACACTGGCTGAACTTTTTATCAGTCCTAATAAGCTAACCCGCCCATAGTGGGGGGAGCATGCAGCACCAATGAGCACAGGGAAACAATCATCCCCCAGCTGCAAGTTAATTACAGAAAGCGAGATCAGACCAGACAAAAAGGCAACATCCCCAGATAGGCTCCCCTCCCCCGGGGGATTAAGCAGAAAGCATTTGCTCTTGTCCAAATTCCACTCATACCCTAAGAAGGAGTCAAAACTCCTTAGGAGCTTCATTATCTCATCCATAGTGGAGACTGGGTCCGTAATATAAAGAAGCAGATCATCTGCGCCAAGAACACGCTGTGCTCCCCTCCCTCCCCAATTTATCCCCTTCCACTTACAAGAAGATCTTAACGCTATGGCTAACAATTCAATTGCTAAAGCAGATAGATGGAGAGACAATGGAAATCCCTGCCTCGCACCCCTAATTAGCGAAAACAACCCGTGCTTAAGGCATTACAGTGAAAACTAGAAGTGGGGGCCCTGTACAACAACCAAATCCAGGATATCAACTTTCGGCCAAATCCAAACCTCCCAAGCCGCAAAGAGATATCCCCACTCCACCCAATCATTTCTGCGTCCACCCAGCTCCTCCTCCCACTTGCCCTTCAACTCCTCCACTGAGGCTTCCTCCACCTCCTGCAGCTCCTGATATATCTCCGACACCTTCCCCTCCCCTACCCAGATGCCAGACACCATCCTGTCCTGGATCCTACGCGGGGGTAGCAGCGGAAATGTCCCCACCTGTTTTCTAAGAAAGTCCCGAACCTGGAGGTATCTGAATGCATTCCCCGGGGATAGGCCGAACCTCTCCTCCAGCGCCTGCATGCTAGGGAAAGTCCCGTCTATAAACAGGTCCCCCATCCTCCTAATACCTGCCCTATACCAGCCTTGGTATCCCCCATCCAACCTACCTGGAGAAAATCTGTGGTTATTCCGTATCGGGATCCACACCGAGGCCCCCTCCTCTCCCCCGTGTCTCCTCCACCCAGATCCTCAGTGCCGCCGTCACCACCGGACTAGTGGTGTATCGCGCCGGCGAGAACGGCAGCGGAGCCGTAACAAGTGCCCCTAGACTGGTGCCTCTACACGACGACGCCTCCAACCGCCCACACACCGCCCCCTCCTCCATCATCTATTTCCTGATCATGGCCACATTGGCCGCCCAGTAATAACCACAGAAGTTTGGCAGAGCCAGTCCTCCACCGCCCCCCACCCCCCCCTGGCAGAGCCAGTCCTCCACCGTCCCCCCCCCCCCCCCCCCCCCCGGCTACGCTCCAAGAATACCTTTTTGACTCACGGGGTTTTATTCGCCCACACAAATCCCGTAACAATCCTATTCACCCGCTTGAAAAAGGACTTGGGGATGAAAATGGGGAGGCACTGAAACACGAAGAGGAACCTGGGGAGAACTGTCATCTTCACAGTCTGCACCCGTCCTGCCAAAGAAAGCGGGAGCATATCCCACCTTTTAAACTCTCCCTCCATCTGCTCCACGAGCTGGGTTAAGTTGAGCCTGTGCAGGGCATCCCAGTTCCTGGCCACTTGTATCCCCAAATACCGAAAGCTCCTCTCCACTATCCTGAGCGGGAGCTCCCTCAGTCTCTCCTCCTGGCCCCTACCATGGACCACGAACAGCTCACTCTTCCCCACGTTCAACTTATACCTCAAGAACCTCCAGAAGTCCCCCAGGATCCGCATGACCTCCCCCATCCCCTCTAATGGGTCCAAAATATACAACAGCAGGTCATCTGCATAGAGGGAGGCCCGGTGCTCCTCCCCTCCGTGCACCAGTCCCCTCAAATCCCCTGAAGTCCTGAGCGCAATGGCCAATGGCTCAATTGCCAGGGCAGATAGCAACGGGGACAGGGGACACCCTTGTCTCGTCCCCCGATGCAGCCTGAAATATTCCGACCTTAGCCGGTTTGTGGACACACTCGCTACAGGGGCCTGATACAGCAGCTTGACCCACCCTATAAATCCCTCCCCAAATCCAAACCTGCCTAGCGCCTCCCACAGATACTCCCACTCCACCCTGCCTCCTCCGCGTCCATCGCAGCCACCACCTCCACACACACCCCCCCTCCCCCACCGAGGGTATCATGATAATATTCAGGAGCCTCCTCACATTCGTGTTCAGCTGCCTGCCCTTAACAAAACCCGTCTGGTCCTCCCCAATCACTCCCGGGACACAGTCCTCTATTCTGGTGGCCAGAATTTTTGCCAACAGCTTGGCATCCACGTTCAGGAGCGATATCGGCCTGTAGGACCCACACTGAAGCAGATCCTTCTCCTTCTTCAGGATAAGCGAAATCAATGCCTGCGTCATTGTCGGAGGGAGGATCCCTTTCTCCTTTGCCTCATTGAAGGTTCTCATCAGGACCGGGCTCAACAGCTCCGAGAACTTCTTATAAAATTCTACGGGGAAGCCGTCTGGGCCCGGGGCCTTGGCCATCTGCATGCCTGCCAGCCCCCTGACTACCTCCTCCAACCCAATCGGGGGCCCCAGTCCCTGCACCCACTCTGCCTCCACCCTTGGGAACCTCAACCGGTCCATGAACCGCCTCATCCCTTCCCCCTCCCCGGGGGGTTCCAACTTGTATATCCTTCCGTAGAACTCCCTGAAGACTTCATTGACCCTCTCTGGGCTCAGCACCATGTTGCCTTCCCTATCCCGCACTCCCCCAATCTCTCTGGCCAGCATCCTACTCGCCTTCTCCCCATACTCATAAACTGCCCCCTTCGCTTTCCTCAGCTGCGCCTCCGCCTTCCCCGTGGACAGCAGGTCAAACTCCGCCTGTAATTTCCGGCGTTCGTTCAACAGCCCCCCCCCTCTGGGGCCTCCGCGTACCTCCTATCTACCCTGAGTATCACTCCCACCAGTCTCTCCCTCTCCTTCTTCTCTCTATGGGACCTAATGGAGATGAACTCTCCCCTAATGACCGCCTTCAGAGCCTCCCAAACCACTGCCACCATCACCTCTCCTGTGTCATTCCCTGTTGGAATTTTGTTTGGGTTATGAGTGCGGTATTATGTTACCTGGACTGTTCCGCCACTGGTTGGTCAGACAGTTGCGCTACGATGCTCCTGCCTGTGAGCTGACGGTTGCCTGCGGCTGATCATTGATGACTAAAGACACTGGCGGGTTGTACGCTGCAGAGGCGCACCAGGGGCGGGATTCTACGTTTTGCTGGCACCCAAGGGTTTCCCGACGATGTAATGGAAACTCCATTGACCAGCCGGCGTAACGGTGAATCCCGCTGGTGGGTCAGGGCAGAAATGTGGCATGGCGGGGTGGAGAATCCAGCCCCAGATGTGCGGATGAGCACAGTGAAGACTCGGTTGAGTTAGCTGGTTGTTCTTTAAGGAACTGTGGGTCCTGTGGCGGCGTGCGAGGAACCCGGCTGTTTTTTAAATATATTCAATGTGGTTTTATATGATTGTGAGAAATGTACAGGAAACACTTCGGGGTGACAGCTCCCCTGGTGTTTTGGGATGCGCTGTAGATCCCCTTCCTCCACGCTGGCAGTGTGAAAGAGCATGTGGGATGTTGATTATAGATCATAGAATTTACAGTGCAGAAGGAGGCCATTCGGCCCATAGAGTCTGTACCGGCCCTTGGAAAGAGCACCCCATTTAAGTCCACAACTCCAACCTATCCCCGTAACCTCACCGAACTTTTTTGGACAATAAGGGCAATTTAGTATGGCCAATGCACCTAATCTGCACATCTTTGGACTGTGGGAGGAAACCCACGCAGGCACGGGGAGAATGAGCTTGACGTTGTCTGTTAGCCTCCCATCTGGTCCTTCTGTAGCGAGAAGGAACGCCATGCCGATTGGTCCTTGGGCTGATGGATCCAGCACCATGATGCATCCCCGGGTTTGTTGTTGGTGAGTTCGTCCCGTGTAATTAGTAGGGATGTCGGCCCAGACGTAATGATCAGCGGTGAACACGCCAGGCTCCCCGTTTGGTTGCGTCTTCTAGGAATCATAACGCGGTTTGTTTTTTCTACAGTCGCCCTCCCACTGCAGGTGTTGCACAGATTTTCATCTTTTTCCTCAATTTTTTTTTCTCCTCATCTCCTCCTCCTTGAGAGGATTTTCGGACTTTGGGGAGGGGTGTAATAACCTGCACCTGACACATCCAGTTGAGGATGATAGTTTCTCTGCGCTCAGACTTCTTTTAGGGCCCAATCAACTGAATACAATAATTAACTCAAGGATAAATTAAAAGGGGCCCCTACTGGTAGGGGCACTGCCCAAAACTAACACAGAAGAACGGAAACTTAGCAATATCAAATCATAATGTGAAAAGAGGAGTTGATAAAGCAATCCAACCCATGCACCGAATGGCCGTGGACACATAATGCTCCCTCTCCAGGGACACCCTGCTGCCAATGAAGCTGCGGAAGAGGGGAAGACAGTCTGCCCTGTGCCCATTGGTGCTGCAAGCTCTCCCAGTATGGGCGGTGTAGCCTATTAGCTCAGGTAATGTGGGGCTGACCAGAAAGGACCCAGTGAGAGGTACAGGGCCTTGTGTAGGTAATGTTGTTTTTTGAATAAAAATACTTTTAAAAAACTCATTGGACTCCCCTGGCTTTACTAAACTAACTAAAAACAACTGACAGTAAAATGAAGCAGCAAAAATAATAATAATCTTTACTATTGTCACAAGTAGGCTTACATTAACACTGCAGTGAAGTTACTGCGAAAGTCCATAAGGTTCGTGATAAACATTAGTTCCATGATTCGTCGTTCAAGGAGTTATGAGGATAGCGCAGGGTTTGGTGTTGATATAGATGATTAGAGATTGAATTGCGGAGCAGGTCGAGCGGCAGAATCTACTCCTCCTATTTTCTTTTCCCATGTTTAGTTGGATTGTCACGTTGAATACAAAAAAAATAGACTGCATGTTGCGAAGAACAGGACCAAAGATTCAGCTAAACGTTTGCGTTTATCAAATGTTTTTCACGGACTTCTTGAAAACCTTGAATGCCAATGAAGGCAGGAAACGTAATGTGGTAAAAGACAAGAGGTTATGGTTAATGTCGTGATATTTTAGTCTGGAATACCGATTTAGCAGGTTCAGTCAAGGTTGTCCTGTTCCCAAAAGGAATCTGATAGCTACAACTTCACAAAGTGAAATGGCGGCCGGATCCTCCCAGAGTTCCGCGCGCGCGGGAAGCCGCTGCATCGATTACAGAAACCGCGCAGGCGCAGAGTGGCCAGGCATGCGGTACGGGTTGAACCCCCGGCGGGCGCCATTTTCAGGTAAGGAGGCGTTGACCCCGTCCCCAATACCCGCAATCGGAGAGAGAATATCCTCAATACCCGGAATCAGAGGGAGAAAATATCCCCAATACCCGAAATCGGAGAGAGAGAATATCCCCAATACCCGCAATCGGAGAGAGAATATCCTCAATACCCGGAATCAGAGGGAGAAAATATCCCCAATACCCGGAATCACAGAGAGAGAGAATATCCCCAATACCCGCAATCGGAGAGAGAATATCCTCAATACCTAGAATCAGAGAGAGAGAATATCCCCAATACCCGCAATCAGAGAGAGAGAATATCCCCAATACCCGGAATCACAGAGAGAGAGAATATCCCCAATACCCGGGATCAGAGAGAGAGAGAGAATATCCCCAATACCCGGGATCAGAACGAGAGAGAGAATATCCCCAATACCCGGAATCAGAGAGAGAGAGAATATCCCCAATACCCGGAATCAGAGAGAGAATATCCCCAATATCCGGAATCAGAGAGGGAGAGAGAATATCCCCAATACCCGGAATCAGAGAGAGAGAGAGAATATCCCCAATACCCGGAATCACAGAGAGAGAAAATATCCCCAATACCCGGGATCAGAGCTAGAGAGAATATCCCCAATACCCGGAATCAGAGAGAGAGAGAATATCCCCAATACCCGGAATCAGAGAGAGAATATCCCCAATACCTGGAATCAGAGAGAGAGAATATCCCCAATACCCGGAATCAGAGAGAGAGAGAATATCCCCAATACCCGGAATCAGAGAGAGAGAATATCCCCAATACCCGGAATCAGAGAGAGAGAGAATATCCCCAATACCCGGAATCAGAGAGAGAGAATATCCCCAATACCTGGAATCAGAGAGAGAGAGAATATCTGCAATACCCGGAATCAGAGAGAGAGAATATCCCCAATACCCGGAATCAGAGAGAGAGAATATCCCCAATACCTGGAATCAGAGAGAGAGAGAATATCTGCAATACCCGGAATCAGAGAGGGAGAATATCTTTAATACACTGAATCAGAGAGAGAGAATATCCCCAATACCTGCAATCAGAGAGAGAGAGAGAATATCCCCAATACCCGGGATCAGAGCTAGAGAGAATATCCCCAATACCCGGGATCAGAGCTAGAGAGAATATCCCCAATACCCGCAATCAGAGAGAGAGAGAATATCCCCAATACCCGCAATCAGAGAGAGAGAGAGAAAATATCCCCAATACCCGGGATCAGAGCTAGAGAGAATATCCCCAATACCTGGAATCAGAGAGAGAGAGAGAATATCCCCAATACCCGGAATCAGAGAGAGAGAGAATATCCCCAATACCCGGAATCAGAGAGAGAGAATATCCCCAATACCCGGAATCAGAGAGAGAGAGAATATCCCCAATACCCGGAATCAGAGAGAGAGAATATCCCCAATACCTGGAATCAGAGAGAGAGAGAATATCTGCAATACCCGGAATCAGAGAGGGAGAATATCTTTAATACACTGAATCAGAGAGAGAGAATATCCCCAATACCTGCAATCAGAGAGAGAGAGAGAATATCCCCAATACCCGGGATCAGAGCTAGAGAGAATATCCCCAATACCCGGGATCAGAGCTAGAGAGAATATCCCCAATACCCGCAATCAGAGAGAGAGAGAATATCCCCAATACCTGGAATCAGAGAGAGAGAGAGAATATCCCCAATACCCGGAATCAGAGAGAGAGAGAATATCCCCAATACCCGGAATCAGAGAGAGAGAATATCCCCAATACCCGGAATCAGAGAGAGAGAGAATATCCCCAATACCCGGAATCAGAGAGAGAGAATATCCCCAATACCTGGAATCAGAGAGAGAGAGAATATCTGCAATACCCGGAATCAGAGAGGGAGAATATCTTTAATACACTGAATCAGAGAGAGAGAATATCCCCAATACCTGCAATCAGAGAGAGAGAGAGAATATCCCCAATACCCGGGATCAGAGCTAGAGAGAATATCCCCAATACCCGGGATCAGAGCTAGAGAGAATATCCCCAATACCCGCAATCAGAGAGAGAGAGAATATCCCCAATACCCGCAATCAGAGAGAGAGAGAGAGAATATTCCCATTACCAGGAATCAGAGAGAGAATATCCCCAATATCTGGAATCAGAGAAGGAGAGAAAATATCCCCAATACCCGGGATCAGAGCTAGAGAGAATATCCCCAATACCCGCAATCAGAGAGAGAATATCCCCAATACCCGGGATCAGAGCTAGAGAGAATATCCCCAATACCCGCAATCAGAGAGAGAGAGAGAGAGAGAGAATATCCCCAATACCCGGAATCAGAGAGAGAATATCCCCAATACCCGGAATCAGAAAGAGAATATCCCCAATACCTGGAATCGGAGAGAGAGAGAATATCCCCAATACCCGGAATCAGAGAGAGAGAGAATATCCCCAATACCCAGAATTAGAGAGAGAGAGAGAATATCCCCAATACCCGGAATCAGAGAGGGAGAGCGAATATCCCCAATTCCCGGAATCAGAGAGGGAGAGAGAATATCCCCAATACCCGGAATCGGAGAGAGAAGAGAATATCCCCAATACCCGGAATCGCAGAGAGATAGAGAGAATATCCCCAATACCCCAATCCGAGAGAGAGAGAGAATATCCCCAATACCCGGAATCAGAGAGAGAATATCCCCCAATACCCGGAATCAGAGAGAGAGAGAGAGAGAATATCCCCAGTACCCGGAATCAGAGAGGCAGAGCGAATATCCCCAATACCCGGAATCAGAGAGAGAATATCCCCAATGCCCGGAATCAGAGAGGGAGAGAGAATATCCCCAATACCTGGAATCGGAGAGAGATAGAGAGAATATCCCCAATACCCCAATCCGAGAGAGAGAGAATATCCCCAATACCCGGAATCAGAGAGAGAATATCCCCCAATACCCGGAATCAGAGAGAGAGAGAGAATATCCCCAATAACCAGAATCAGAGAGAGAGAGAATATCCCCAATACCCGGAATCAGAGAGAGAGAGAGAGAGAATATCCCCAATACCCGGAATCAGAGAGAGAGAGAATATCCCCAATACCCAGAATCAGAGAGAGAGAGAATATCCCCAATACCCGGAATCAGAGAGAGAGAGAGAGAGAATATCCCCAATACCCGGAATCAGAGAGAGAGAGAGAATATCCCCAATACCCGGAATCCGAGAGAGAGAGAATATCCCCAATACCCGGAATCAGAGAGAGAGAGAATATCCCCAATACCCGGAATAAGAGAGAGAGAGAATATCCCCAATACCTGGAATCAGAGAGGCAGAGAGAATATCTGCAATACCCGGAATCAGAGAGGGAGAATATCTTTAATACACGGAATCAGAGAGAGAGAATATCCCCAATTCCCAGACTCAGAGAGAGAGAGAATATCCCCAATGCCCGGAATCAGAGAGAGAGAATATCTCCAATACCCGGAATCAGAGAGAGAGAATATCCCCAATATCCGGATTCAGAGTGAGAGGATAACCCCAATACCCGGAATCAGAGAGAGGGAGAATATCCCAAATACCCAGAATCAGAGAGAGAATATCCCCAATACCCGGAATCAGAGAGAGAGAGAGAATATCCCCAATACCCGGAATCAGAGAGAGAGAGAATATCCCTAATACCCGGAATCAGAGAGAGAGAGAATATCTGCAATACCCGGAATCAGAGAGAGAGAATATCCCCAATTCCCAGACTCAGAGTGAGAGAGAGAGAGAGAGAATATCCCCAATGCCCGGAATCAGAGAGAGAGAATATCTCCAATACCCGGAATCAGAGAGAGTTGAGAATCTCCCCAATACCCCAATCCGAGAGAGAGAATATCCCCAATACCCGGAATCAGAGAGAGAAAATATCCCCAATATCCGGATTCAGAGTGAGAGAATAACCCCAATACCCGGAATCAGAGAGAGAGAGAATATCCCCAAAACTCAGAATGAGAGCGAGAGAGAGAGAGAATAACCCCAATACACGGAATCAGAGAGAGGGAGAATATCCCCAACACCCAGAACCAGAGAGAGAGAATATCCCCAATACCCGGAATCAGAGAGAGAGAGAGAGAATATCCCCAATACCCGGAATCAGAGAGCGAGAGAATATCCCCAATACCCGGAATCAGAGAGAGAGAGAATATCTGCAATACCCGGAATCAGAGAGGGAGAATATCTTTAATACACGGAATCAGAGAGAGAGAATATCCCCAATTCCCGGAATCAGAGAGAGTTGAGAATCTCCCCAATACCCGGAATCAAAGAGAGAGAGAGAATATCCCCAATGCCTGCAATCAGAGAGAGAGAGAGAGAATATCCCCAATACCCGGAATCAGAGAGAGAATATTTCCAATACCCGGAATCAGAGAGAGAATATCCCCAATACCCAGAATCAGAGAGAGAATATCCCCAATACCCGGAATGAGAGAGAGAGAATATCCCCAATACCCGGAATCAGAGAGAGAATATCCCCAATACCCGGAATCAGAGAGAGAGAGAGAATATACCCAATGCCTGGAATCGCAGAGAGATAGAGAGAATATCCCCAATACCCCAATCCGAGAGAGAGAGAATATCCCCAATACCCGGAATCAGAGAGAGAATCTCCCCAATACCCCAATCCGAGAGAGAGAGAATATCCCCAATACCCGGAATCAGAGAGAGAGAATATCCCCAATATCCAGATTCAGAGTGAGAGAATAACCCCAATACCCGGAATCAGAGAGAGAGAGAATATCCCCAAAACTCAGAATGAGAGCGAGAGAGAATAATCCCAATACCCGGAATCAGAGAGAGGGAGAATATCCCCAATACCCGGAATCAGAGAGAGAGAGAATATCTGCAATACCCGGAATCAGAGAGGGAGAATATCTTTAATACACGGAATCAGTGAGAGAGAATATCCCCAATTCCCGGACTCAGAGAGAGAGAGAGAGAGAGAGAGAATATCCCCAATGCCCGGAATCAGAGAGAGAGAATATCTCCAATACCCGGAATCAGAGAGAGTTGAGAATCTCCCCAATACCCGGAATCAAAGAGAGAGAGAGAATATCCCCAATACCTGCAATCAGAGAGAGAGAGAGAGAATATCCCCAATACCCGGAATCAGAGAGAGAATATTTCCAATACCCGGAATCAGAGAGAGAATATCCCCAATACCCAGAATCAGAGAGAGAATATCCCCAATACCCGGAATGAGAGAGAGAGAATATCCCCAATACTCGGAATGAGAGAGAGAGAGAATATCCCCAATACCCGGAATGAGAGAGAGAGAGAATATCCCCAATACCCGGAATCAGAGAGAGAGAGAGAATATCCCCAATACCCGGAATCAGAGAGTGAATATCCCCAATACCCGGAATCAGAGAGAGAGAATATCCCCAATACCCGGAATCAGAGAGAGAGAATATCCCCAATACCCAGAATCAGAGAGAGAATATCCCCATACCCAGAATCAAAGAGAGAATATTCCCAATACCCGGAATGAGAGAGAAAGAGAATATCCCCAATACCCGGAATCAGAGAGAGAGAGAGAATATCCCCAATACCCGGAATCAGAGAGAGAGAGAGAATATCCCCAATACCCGGAATCAGAGAGAGAATATCCCCAATACCCAGACTCAGAGAGAGAGAGAGAATATCCCCAATACCCGGAATTAGAGAGAGAGAGAGAATATCCCCAATACCCGGAATCGGAGAGAGAGAGAATATCCCCAATACCCGGAATCAGAGAGAGAGAGAATATCCCCAACACCCGGAATCAGAGAGAGAGAATATCTCCAATACCCGGAATGAGAGAGAGAGAGAATATCCCCAATACCCGGAATTAGAGAGAGAGAGAGAATATCCCCAATACCCGGAATCGGAGAGAGAGAATATCCCCAATACCCGGAATCAGAGAGAGAGAATATCCCCAATACCCGGAATCAGAGAGAGAGAATATCCCCAATACCCGGAATCAGAGCGAGCGAGAGAGAATATCCCCAATACCCGGAATCAGAGAGAGGGAGAATATCCCCAATACCCGGAATCAGAGAGAGAGAATATCCCCAATACCCGGAATCAGAGAGAGAGAGAGAGAGAGAATATCCCCAATACCCGGAATCGGAGAGAGAGAGAATATCCCCAATACCCGGAATCAGAGAGAGAGGGAGAGAGAATATCCCCAATACCCGGAATCGGAGAGAGATAGAGAGAATATCCCCAATACCCCAATCCGAGAGAGAGAGAATATCCCCAATACCCGGAATCCGAGAGAGAGAATATCCCCAATACCCGGAATCAGAGCGAGAATATCCCCCAATACCCGGAATCAGAGAGAGAGAGAGAGAGAGAGAATATCCCCAGTACCCGGAATCAGAGAGAGAATATCCCCAATACCCGGAATCAGAGAGAGAGAGAATATCCCCAGTACCCGGAATCAGAGAGGCAGAGCGAATATCCCCAATACCCGGAATCAGAGAGGGAGAGAGAATATCCCCAATACCCGGAATCGGAGAGAGAGAGAATATCCCCAATACCTGGAATCGCAGAGAGATAGAATATCCCCAATACCCCAATCCGAGAGAGAGAATATCCCCAATACCCGGAATCAGAGAGAGAATATCCTCCAATACCCGGAATCAGAGAGAGGGAGAGAGAATATCCCCTGTACCCGGAATCAGAGAGAGAATATCCCCAATACCCGGAATCAGAGAGAGAGAGAATATCCCCAGTACCCGGAATCAGAGAGGCAGAGCGAATATCCCCAATACCCGGAATCAGAGAGAGAGAGAGAATATCCCCAATACCTGGAATCGCAGAGAGATAGAGAGAATATCCCCAATACCCCAATCCGAGAGAGAGAGAATATCCCCAATACCCGGAATCAGAGAGAGAATATCCCCAATACCCGGAATCAGAGAGAGAATATCCCCCAATACCCGGAATCAGAGAGAAGGAGAATATCCCCAATACCCAGAATCAGAGAGAGAGAATATCCCCAATACCCGGAATCAGAGAGAGTGAGAATATCCCCAATACCCGGAATCAGAGAGAGAGAGAGAATATCCCCAATACCCGGAATCAGAGAGAGAATATCCTCCAATACCCGGAATCAGAGAGAGGGAGAGAGAATATCCCCTGTACCCGGAATCAGAGAGAGAATATCCCCAATACCCGGAATCAGAGAGAGAGAGAATATCCCCAGTACCCGGAATCAGAGAGGCAGAGCGAATATCCCCAATACCCGGAATCAGAGAGAGAGAGAGAATATCCCCAATACCTGGAATCGCAGAGAGATAGAGAGAATATCCCCAATACCCCAATCCGAGAGAGAGAGAATATCCCCAATACCCGGAATCAGAGAGAGAATATCCCCAATACCCGGAATCAGAGAGAGAATATCCCCCAATACCCGGAATCAGAGAGAAGGAGAATATCCCCAATACCCAGAATCAGAGAGAGAGAATATCCCCAATACCCGGAATCAGAGAGAGAGTGAGAATATCCCCAATACCCGGAATCAGTGAGAGAGAGAGAATATCCCCAATACCCGGAATCAGAGAGAGAGAGTATATCCCCAATACCCGGAATCAGAGAGAGAGAGAGAATATCCCCAATACCCGGAATCAGAGAGAGAGAGAATATCCCCAATACCCGGAATCAGAGAGAGAGAGAATATCCCCAATACCCAGAATCAGAGAGAGAGAATATCCCCAATACCCGGAATCAGAGAGAGAGAGAATATCCCCAATACCTGGAATCAGAGAGAGAGAGAATATCCCCAATACCCGGAATCAGAGAGAGAGAGAATATCCCCAATACCCGGAATCAGAGCGAGAGAGAATATCCCCAATACCCGGAATCAGAGCGAGAGAATATCCCCAATACC
Organism: Scyliorhinus torazame; assembly: GCF_047496885.1. Classification (NCBI taxonomy): domain Eukaryota; kingdom Metazoa; phylum Chordata; class Chondrichthyes; order Carcharhiniformes; family Scyliorhinidae; genus Scyliorhinus; species Scyliorhinus torazame. The sequence continues at coordinate 67,040,296 of NC_092718.1, forward strand.
CGGAATCAGAGATAAAGAGAATATCCCCAATACCTGGAATCAGAGAGAGAGAGAATATCCCCAATACCCGGAATCAGAGAGAGAGAGAATGTCCCCAATATCCGGAATCAGAGAGGGAGAGAATATCCCCAATACCTGGAATCAGAGAGAGAGAGAGAATATCCCCAATACCTGGAATCAGAGAGAGAGAGAATATCCCCAATACCTGGAATCGGAGAGAGAGAGAGAATATCCCCAATACCCGGAATCAGAGCGAGAGAGAATATCCCCAATACCCGGAATCAGAGCGAGAGAATATCCCCAATACCCGGAATCAGAGAGAGAGAGAATATCCCCAATACCCGGAATCAGAGCGAGAGAGAATATCCCCAATACCCGGAATCAGAGCGAGAGAATATCCCCAATACCCGGAATCAGAGCGAGAGAGAATATCCCCAATACCCGGAATCAGAGAGAGAGAGAGAATATCCCCAATACCTGGAATCAGAGAGAGAGAGAATATCCCCAATACCTGGAATCAGAGAGAGAAAGAGAATATCCCCAATACCCAGAATCAGAGAGAGAGAATATCCCCAATACCCGGAATCAGAGAGAGAGACAGAGAGAATATCCCCCAATACCCGGAATCAGAGAGAGAGAGAATATCCCCAATACCTGGAATCAGAGAGAGAGAGAATATCCCCAATACCCGGAATCAGAGAGAGAGAGAGAGAATATCCCCAATACCCGGAATCGGAGAGAGAGACAGAGAGAATATCCCCCAATACCCGGAATCAGAGAGAGAGAATATCCCCAATACCCGGAATCAGAGAGAGAATATCCCCAATACCTGGAATCAGAGAGAGAGAGAATATCCCCAATACCCGGAATCAGAGAGAGAGAGAGAGAATATCCCCAATACCCGGAATCGGAGAGAGAGAGAGAGAATATCCCCAATACCCAGAATCAGTGAGAGAATATCCCCCAATACCCAGAATCAGAGAGAGAGAATATCCCCAATACCCGGAATCAGAGAGAGAGACAGAGAGAATATCCCCCAATACCCGGAATCAGAGAGAGAGAATATCCCCAATACCCGGAATCAGAGAGAGAATATCCCCAATAATGTTATGACGTGCCAAGTGCTCATCCAGGTACTTTTGAAAGACGTGAAGCAACCCGCCTCTACCATCCTTTTTTAAAAAAATTCAGAGTACCCAATTCATATTTTCCAATTAAGGGGCAATTTAGCGTGTTCAATCCACCTACCTTGCTCATCTTTGGGTTGTGGGGGCGAAACCCACGCAAACACGGAGAGAATGTGCAAACTCCACACGACAGTGACCCAGAGCTGGGATCGAACCTGGGACCTCGGCGCCGTGAGACTGCAGTGCTACCACTGCGCCACCGTGCTGCCCTCCGCCTCTACCGTCCTACCATGCCGTGCAATCCAGCCCGTCACCACCCTCTAGGTATAAAGGTTTTTCCTCACATTCCTCCTAAACCTCCTGCCCCTCACTTTGAACTTGTGACCCCTCGTGACTGACTCTTCAACTAAGGAGAACAGCTACTCCCTATCCACCCAGTCCATGACCCTCATATAAATGTCCCTTTATCTGAAATCACAAATGTATTTCAAATTGGCATCAACCATAGTACCATATTTGGGAGCTTCACTGCAGAACTCTCTCCAGTCCAAAAAATAACATTTTACCATAACTCTATTTCCTAGCATTTCGGCAGTTTGTACTCCTGTGAACTAATCTATTGTGTGGTACTTCATCCAATGTCAATTGCAAGTCCCTATGCACATCAACCGCACCTGCCCTCATTCACCCTCACTGTTACCTCAACAATAAACACTCAATTATTTTAGTTAAATACTATTTTTCCCTAACGGATAAAGGTTGTTGGGTGGGACAGTGGTTCGCACTGCTGCCTCACAGCACCAGGGACCGAGTTCAATTCCTGCCTTGGGTCACTGAGTGGAGTCTGCACGTCCTCCCTGTGTCTGCGTGGGTTTCCTCCAGGTGCCCCCGTGTCCTCCCACAGTCCAAAGATGTGCAGGTTAAGAGGATTGGCCATGATCAATGGTTGGGGTTACGAGGATGGGGCGGTGGATTGGGCCTAGGTAGGGTGCTCTTTTGGAGGGTCGGTTCAGACTCGATGGGCCTAATGGCCTCCTCCTGCACTGTCGGAATTCTGTGGATTTTATGAATGCTGTATTCTCTGTATATAAAAATATATATTTTATTGGATTTTCACATCTTTGACAATTCGTTTTATGTTACATATTTTTAGTTTGAACGTTAAGTGACAGGTGTACCCACGAGTAGTATTTTACAAATGGTGCGGTTCTAGTTTATGCAAGAAAAAGAGAGATGTGTTAATAGAAAAAAAATAACAAAACAAATGAAAAAAAGAGAATGAAACAAGTTCACCCGAGTGTGAACAGACCAGGCCCGCTGTACATATTTACAGTTGCCTGCTTCGTCTCTCTTTGGTGGCTGTGGGTGTTGTTTGGCCGGTCAGCCTCTGCTGCATTGCCTGTTGTTGGCCCTGGCTTGTGCTTCACTGTTTGTTATTATGTCCTCTCGTCTTTTTGTCCTTGGTTTTATCCCTTTGCCTCTGTGCCCCTTGCATCTCACGGTCTTCTTATGGGTTTTAAGACCCCCCCCACCCCCCTTCCCTCTCTGCTCCCTCCCACTTCCCTTCCTCTTGTTAACTCGTCTGTTTCTCCCCCCTCCTCCCCGCTGTATTGGCTGTTGGCTACAAACAGGTCCTGGAACAAGTTGGTGAATGGCCACCATGCCTTGTGGAAGCCCTTTTCCGACTCCTGGATGATGAATTTGATTTTCTCCAATTGGAGAAATTCTGACAAGTTGGCCAGCCAGTCTGCAGCTTTGGGTGGTGCCGATGATTGCCCGCTGAGCAGGATTCTTTAGTGGGCGATTAGGGAGGCAAAGGCAAGGGTGTCGACCCGCCTCCCCATGAAGAGTTCTGGCTGGTCTGATACCCCCGAAGACTGCCACTTTTGAGTTTGGCTCCACCCTCACCACCACAACCTTGGGCATTGCCTCAAAGAAGGCTGTCCAGTACCCAGGAAGTCTGAGAAATGCCCGGAACATGTGGTTGGCAGAGCCTCCCTGGCATCATTCACATTTGTCCTCTCCCTCCGAGAAGAACCTGCTCATTCTGGTTCTGGTTAGGTATGCTCTGTGCACCACTTTCAATCGCCTCTTCTAACAGTTGTCCATACGTGTACCCGTAGTTCCATCTACCAAAGTCGTCTGCATCCAACAGTCCCTCTATCATTGAGTGTCTCGGCGTCCGTGGGTATGATGTCATCTTCTCGCGGAAAAAGTTTTTAATTTGAAAATGTCGTAGTTTGTTCCCTTTGGGCAGTTGCAACCTTTCCGTCAGTTCCTCTAAAGGCGCGTGTCTGTCGTCCCTAACTGTCATTATCCCCCCGTCCTGTCTCCACCTCTTAAAGGTGGAGTCAATTGTGAATCTGTGATTGTTGCTGATGGGCCTATGGTGGACATGTCAGTAAGGCCGATGTGCTACCTCAGCTGGTTCCATGACCAGACCATGGCTATTACCACTGAGCTTATGGAGTGCTTGGTTGTCGGGGATGGGAGTGTTTTATTTTTTTTAAAATGTTTATTCAAAGTTTTTCCAACAAAACTTTTCAACCAATTAAACCCCCCCCCCGAAAGAGACACCCCCCCCCCCCATCCCTGGGTTGCTGCTGCTGCTGACCGACCTCATTCTAACGTTCCCGAGATAGTCTAGGAACGGTTGCCACCGCCTGAAGAACCCCTGCGCAGACCGTCTCAAGGCAAACTTTATCCTCTCCAGCTTAATGAACCCTGCCATGTCATTTATCCAGGCTTCCACACTGGGGGGCTTCACGTCCTTCCACATGAGCAAGATACTCCGCCGGGCTACCAGGGACGCAAAGGCCAGAATACCGGCCTCTTTCGCCTCCTGCACTCCCGGCTCGTCCGCCACCCCAAATAATGCCAGTCCCCAACTTGGCTTGACCTGGACTTTCACCACCTTGGACATAGTCTTCGCGAAACCCCTCTAGAACCCATCCAGTGCTGGGCACGACCAGAACATGTGGGCGTGATTCGCCGGGCTTCCTGAGCACCTCCCGCATCTGTCCTCCATCTCAAAGAACCTACTCAGCCTCGCCCCTGTCATATACGCTCTGTGAATAACCTTAAACTGTATCAGGCTGAGCCTGGCATATGAGGAAGAGGAATTAGCCCTACTCAGAGCATCAGCCCACAGACCCTCTTCAATCTCCTCCCCCAACTCCTCCTCCCACTTGCCCTTCAGCTCCTCTACCGAAGCCTCCTCCTCTTCTTTCATCTCCTGATATATCGCCGAAACCTTGCCTTCTCCGACCCATACACCCAAAATCACCCTGTCCTGAATCCCCTGTGCCGGGAGCAGCGGGAATTCCCTCACCTGCCGCCTCACAAACGCCCTCACTTGCATGTATCTGAAAGCATTTCCCGGGGGTAGCCCAAACTTCTCCTCCAGCGCCCCTAAGCTCGCAAACGTCCCGTCTATAAACAGGTCCCACTTCCTTTTGATCCCTGCCCGATGCCAGCTCCGAAACCCCCCATCCATCCTTCCTGGGACGAACCAATGGTTCTCCCGGATCGGGGACCACACCGAGGCTCCCATCTCACCCCTATGTCGTCTCCACTGCCCCCAGATCTTTAGCGTTGCCACCACCACCGGACCCGTGGTGTACCTTGTCGGCGAGAGCGGCAACGGTGCCGTCACCAGCGCCCTCAGGCTCGTTCCTTTGCAGGACGCCATCTCCAACCTCTTCCATGCCGCCCCCTCTCCCTCTATTACCAACTTACGGATCATCGCCACGTTGGCTGCCCAATAATAGCCACCCAGATTCGGCAACGCCAGCCCTCCTCTGTCCCTACTACGCTCCATAAACCCCCTCCTTACCCTCAGGGTCTTGTTTGCCCACACAAAACCCATGATGCTCCTACCTACCCGCTTAAAAAAGGCCTTGGTAATCATAATAGGAAGGCACTGGAACACAAAAAGAAACCTCGGGAGGACCATCATTTTAATCGACTGTACATTGCCCGTTAGCGAGAGTGGCAACACATCCCATCTTTTGAAGTCCTCCTCCATCTGCTCCACCAGCCGCGTCAAATTAGGTTTGTGCAGGGCCCCCCAGCTCCTAGCTACCTGGATTCCCAAGTACCGAAAGCTCCTTTCCGCCCTCCTCAACGGTAGGTCGTCTATCCCTCTTCCCTGGTCCCCTGGATGCACCACAAAGAGCTCACTTTTTCCTACATTGAGCTTATAGCCTGAGAAGTCCCCAAACTCCCTTAGGATCCGCATGACCTCCACCATCCCCTCCACTGGATCTGCCACATACAGCAACAGGTCGTCCACATACAGCGACACCCGATGCTCCTCTCCCCCTCGAACCACCCCCTCCATTTCCTGGACTCCCTTAACGCCATGGCCAAAGGCTCAATTGCTAATGCAAACAACAGGTGGGACAGGGGGCACCCCTGCCTCGTCCCTCGATACAGCCGAAAATACTCCGACCTCCGCCGATTCGTAGCCACACTCGCCACCGGGGCTCTATAAAGGAGCTTAAACCAACTGATAAACCCCTCCCCAAACCCAAACCTCCCAACACTTCCCAGAGATACTCCCACTCCACCCGGTCAAAGGCCTTCTCCGCGTCCATAGCCGCCACTATCTCCGCCTCTCCCTCCACCGATGGCATCATAATCACGTTTAGGAGCCTCCGCACATTGGTGTTTAGCTGCCTGCCCTTTACAAATCCCGTCTGGTCCTCATGAATCACCCTCGGGACACGATCCTCAATTCTCGTAGCCAGCACTTTTGCCAGCAACTTAGCATCCACATTGAGGAGCGAAATCGACCTATACGACTCACATTGCAGTGGGTCCTTGTCCCGCTTCAGGATCAGAGAAATCAGCGCCCCAGACATTGTCGGGGGCAGGGTCCCCCCTCCCTTGCCTCATTGAAAGTCCTCACTAGCAACGGGGCTAACAGGTCCGCATACTTCCTGTAAAACTCAACCGGGAACCCATCTGGCCCCGGGGCCTTTCCCGCCTGCATGCTCCCCAGTCCTTTAACCAGCTCCTCCAACCCAATTGGCGCCCCCAAACCAGCCACCTCCTGCTCCTCCACCCTCGGGAACCTCAGTTGATCTAGAAATCCTCGCATCCCCTCTTCCCCCGCTGGGGGCTGAGATCTGTACAGCTCCTCATAAAAGTCCTTAAATGCCTCGTTTACTTTCACCGCACTCCGCACCGTAGTTTCCCTGCTATCCTTGACTCCACCTATCTCCCTCCCTGCCATCCTCTTACGGAGCTGATGTGCCAGCATCCGGCTCGCCTTCTCCCCATACATTTCATTTCATTCATTTCATTTTCATACTCGTACGTCGCCCCCTGTGCTTTCCTCCACTGTGCCTCTGCCTTCCCTGTGGTCAACAGGTCGAATTCCGTCTGGAGACTTCGCCGCTCCCTAAGTAGTCCCTCCTCGGGGGGCCTCTGCATATCTCCTGTCCACCCTTAGGATCTCCCCCACTAACCTCTCCCTTTCCCTGCCCTCTCTCTGGGGATGGGAGTGTTGCTATGACAAGAGCCTGGAGGGACATTCCTATGCAGAAACCCTCCCCCATTCTTAGCCATTCTGCTTCTGGCTCTCTTACCCATCCCCTCACTCTTTCCAACAGTGTGAGGACCCTGGGCAGTACGTTCATCTTAATTGTCTGCACCCTCCCCGCCAGGGAATGAGAGAGTATGTCCCACCTCTGCAGGTCCTTCTTTACCTCCTCCATCAGACTAGTCAGGTTCCATTTGTGAATGCGTGTCCAGTCGTGGGCAATTTGGTTCCCCAGGTAGAATTTATTTGGGGCTTGTCCCTCTCCCTTGTGGGTTAACTGGGAAGATTTCACTTTTGATCAAGTTGAGTCTGTAGTCCGAGAAAGTTCGAACTCTTTCAGGAGCGTCACAATCCCCTCCATGTTGCTTTGGGGGTCCGAGACATACAGGAGCAGGTCATCCGCATAGAATGAGAACCGGTGGTTCAATCACCAGGCCGAATAAGAGCAGAGACTGCAGGCCTTGTGCCTCTGTGGAGCTGGAAGTATTTCGAGCTGGTGCTGTTGGTCTGCATGCTCGTCATGGGAGAGTGGTACAGGAGTTTCACCCAGGCGGTGAACCCTGCTCCGAGCCCAAACCTCTCCAATACCTCGATGAGGTACTTCAATTCGACTCTGTCAAAGGCCTTTTCTACGCCCAAGGAGATAATCACCTCTGCTGTTCTTTCCCCGGATGGGGTCATTATGCGCCTGATGTTTGACGTTAGATGTCTACCCTTAACAATGCCCGTCTGATCCTTACCTTCTAAGTGATTAACGTATACCAATCAAAAGAGTACATTTGTTTAGGAATTATCTGTATCCATTCACAACTAATAATTAGGACTACATAATGTATAACATATGGGTGATTGGCAGGCAGTGACTAGAGGGTACCACAGGGATCTGTACTGGGACCCCAACTGTTCACATCATATATCAATGTTTTGGACGAGAGAACTAAATGTATTATCTCCAAATTTGCGGATGATACAAAGTGGGTGGGAGGGTGAGCTGTGAGGAGGATGCAGTGATGCTTCAGCGGGATTTGGACAGGCTGAGCGAGTGAGCACATGCATGGCAGATGCAGTATAATGTAGATAAACGTGAGATTATCCACTTCGGTGGCAAAAATAGGACGGCAGATTATTATTTGAATGGGTGTAAATTGAGAGAGGTAGATACCCAGCGAGACCTTGGTATCCTCATGCATCAATCGCTGAAAGTAAGCATGCAGGTACAGCAGGCAGTAAAGAAAGCAAATGGTATGTTGGCCTTCATAGCGAGAGGATTTGACGATCAGAATATAGATGTTTTAATGCAATTATATAATAATAATCTTTCTTGTCACAAGTAGGCTGACATTAACACTGCAATGAAGTTACTGTGAAAAGCCCCTAGTCGCCACATTCCGGCGACTGTTCTGGTTCACAAAGGGAGAATTCAGAACGTCCAATTCACTTAACAGCACGTCTTTCGGAACTTGTGGGAGGAAACCGGTGCACCCGGAGAAAATCCATGCAGACATGGGGAGAATGTGCAGACTCCACATAGACAGTGACCTAAGCTGGGTATCGAACCTGGGACCCTGGTGCTGTGAAGCAACAGTGCTAACCACTGTGCTACCATGCTGCCGAGGCCACACCTGAAGTATTGTGTGCAGTCTTTGTGTCCTTATCTCAGGAAGGATGTTCTTACTATGGAGGGAGTGTAGCGAAGGTCTCCAGGCTGATATCTGGGATGGAGGGAGTCTCATATGAGTCAGTTAAGATTATAGTCAAAGAGTTTTGGAAAATGACTGCCAATGGATCTACTAATTCTAGGACTACTTCCTTAAGTACTCTGGGATGAAGATTATCAGGCCCTGGAGATTTATCCATCTTCAATCCCACTAATTTTCCTGAAACCGTTTCTGTACTAATATTAATTTCCTTCACCTCCTCACTAAAACTTCCGGTACATTATTCATGTCTTCCTTTGTGAATACAGAAGCAAAGTACGAATTTAGTTAGGCGGCAGTGGTTAGCATTGGTGTTTCACAGCGCCAGGGACCCAGGTTCGATTTCCAGGTTTTGATTGGGTCACTGTCTATGCAGAGTCTGCATATTCTTCCCATGTCTGCATGTGTTTCCGCAGGGTGCTGCGGTTTCCTCCCACAAGTCCCGAAAAACGTGCTTGTTCGGTGAATTGGACATTCTGAATTCTCCCTCTGTGTACCCAAGCAGGTGCCGTAGTGTGGTAACTAGGAGATGTTCACAGTACCTTCATTGCAGTGTTAATGTAAGCCGACTTGTGACACTAATAAAGATTATTATTAATTCTTCAGCCATTTCTTTGTTCCCCGTTATGAATTTCCCCATTTCTGACTGTAAAGGGCCTACATTAGTTTTTGTCAATCTTTTTCTTTTTACATACCTATAGAAATTTTTACAGTCATTTTTTAATGTTCCCACTAGCTTACTTTCATGTTGTATTTTCCACTTCTTAATCAATCCTTTGGTCTGCCATTGCTGAATTTTAAACTGTTCCCAATCCTCAGACCTATTGCTTTTTTTTGCTAACTTGTATGCCTCTTCTTTGAATCTAACACTATCTCTAATTTCAGTTCTAAACCATGGTTTGGCCACAGTTCCCTTTCTACTCTTGCGCCAAATAGGAAGAAACAACTTTTGGAGTTCACCTATTGGTTCCTTGAATGCCTGCCATTGCCTACCCACTGTCCTTCCTTTCAGTAATGTTTCCCAGTCCACAATAGTCAACTCATGCCTCATACCATCATAAAACCAGAAGACATAGGAGCAGAATTAGGCCACTTGGCCCATCGAGTCTGCTCCGCCATTCAACTATGGCTAATATTTTTCTCATCCCCATTCTCCTGCCTTTTCCCCATAACCCCTGATCCCCTTTTTAATCAAGAGCCTGTCTATCTCTGTCTTAAAGACACTCAGTGATTTGGCCTCCACAGTCTTCTGCAGCAGAGAGTTCCACAGATTCACTACCCTCTGACTGAAAAAATTCCTCCTCATCTCTGTTTTAAAGCATTGTCCCTTTAGTCTGAGATTGTGCTCTCTGGTTCTAGTTTTTCCCACAAGTGGAAACATTCTCTCCACGTCCACGCTACCAAGGCCTCGCAGTATCCTGTAAGTTTCAATATGATCCCCTCTCATCCTTCTAAACTCCACGAGTACAGACCCAGAGCCCTCAACCATTCCAGCTCTTCATTCCAGGGACCATTCTTGTGAACCTCCTCTGGACCCTTTCCAAAGCCAGCACATCCTTTCTTAGATACGGGGCCCAAAACTGCTCACAATACTCCAAATGGGGTCTGACCAGAGCCTTATACAACCTCAGAAATACATCCCTGCTCTTGTATTCTTGCCCTCTCGACATGAATGCTAACATTGCATTTGCCTTCCTAACTGCTGACTGAACCTGCACGTTAACCTGAAGAGAATCGTTAACAAGGACTCCCAAGTCCCTTTGTGCTGATTTCCTAAGCATTTCCCCATTTACAAAATAGTCTATGCCATCATCCATCCTTCCAAAGTGCATAACCTCACACTTTTCCTCATTGTACTCCATCTGCCACTTCTTTGCCCACTCGTAGCCTGCGGCCCCCCTGCTTCCTCAATACTACCTGTCCCTCTACATATCTTTGTGTATCATCTGCAAGCTTAGCAACAGTGCCTGAAGTTCCTTCTTCTAAATCATTAACGTATATTGTGAAAGGTTGTGGTCCCAGCACGACCCCTGAGGCAGACCACTGGTCACCGGCTGCCTTCCTGAAAAAGACCCCTTTCCCCCTACTCTCTACCTTTTGCCAGTCAGCCAATCCTCTCTCCTTGCCAGGATCTTACCCTTAATACCATGGGCTAACTTATTTGACAGTCTCCTGTGCGGCACCTTGTCAAATAAATCATGTCCACTGGTTCTCCTTTATCCAACTGCCTAGTTAGCTCCTCAAAGAACTCTTCACAGATTTGTCAGGCATGACCTCCTCTTGATGAAGCCATGCTGACTCAGTCCTATTTTACCATGCACTTCCAAGGACTCCGTGATCTCATCTTTAATAATGGACTTTAAAATCTTACCAATGACCAAAGTCAGGGTAACCGGCCAATAATTTCCCTTCTTCTGCCTCCTTCCCTTCTTAAACATCAGTGTTACATGAACCACTTTCAGTCCTCCGGGACCCTCCCTGCTTCGTGATTCCTGAAAGATCATCACCAATGCCTTCACAATCTCCTCAGCTATCTGTTTTAGATGGGTGAGTCCATCCGGTCCAGATGATTTATCCACCTTCAGATCTTTCAGTTTCCCCAGAACCTTTCCCTTAGTGATGGCACTAAACTCACCTCTGCCCCCTGATTCTCCTGGAGCTCTGGCATCCCACTGATGTCTTTATTGAGATTCAGGAACCTAGTCTTAGAATCAACTACCTCACATAACTTATCATGTTATGGTCACTCATCCCCAAGGGTTCTCTCACACCTAGGTTGCCAACTAATCTTTTCTCATTGCACAACACCCAGTCCAAGATGGCCTGTGCCCTTGTTGGCTCCTCAACGTATTTTGAAGAAAACGATCCTGTACACACTCCAGAAATTCCTCCTCTATTTTACTGTGACTAATTTGAGTCACCCAATCTATATGCAGATTAAAGTCACCTATAATCACAGATCTTCCTTTATCACATGCATCACTGATTTCCTGTCTAATTCTATTCCAAATATTACCATTGCAGTTTGGTGGTCTGTATACCACCCCTACGAATGTTATTTGCCCCGTGGTGTTTCTTAACTCGACCCACACAGATTCCACATCATCTGTGCTAATATCTTTCCTCAGTATTGTATCAATATCTTCTTTAATCAACAATGCAACTCCACCTTTTCCTTTCTGTCTTGTCTTCCTAAAAACTGAATAGCCCTCAATGTTTAGTTCCCATCCTTGGTCACCTTGGAGCCATGTCTCCCTAGCCACTACTATATCATACCCCTTTACATCTCTCTGTGCAACTAATTCACGATTTTATTTCAAATGCTCCAATCATTCAGGTACAAAACCTTTTTTTAAAATAAATTTAGAGTACCCAATTCATTTTTTCCAATTAAGGGGCAATTTAGCATGGCCAATCCACCTAACCAGCACATCTTTGTGTTGTGTAGGTGAAACCTACGCAAACACGGGGAGAATGTGCAAACTCCACACGGACAGTGACCCAGAGCCGGGATCGAACCTGGGACCTCGGCGCCATGAGGCAGCAGTGCTATCCACTGCGCCAGGTGTTAGGTACAAAACCTTAAGGCTAGTCCTTATAATTTCCTTGACCGGTCCCTAGTATTTTTTACAGTGCCGTTTTCTGATACAGACTCTTGGATTCTCTGCCTATCACTTTTCTTATTCTCGTTGCTGTGTTTTTTTTCTTGTTCTTGATTCCCCCTTCACTGAATCCTTACATAGGTTCCCATCACTCTGCAATATTAGTTTAAACCCTCCCAACAGCTCTAGAAAGTACCCTCCCCCCAACGGCATCATTCCTGTCCCGCCCAGGCATAATCCGCCCAGTTTGTACAGATCCCACCTCCCTAAGAACTGGTCACAATTCCCTAGGAATCTGAAACCCTCTCCTCACACCATCTCTTCAGCCACGTATTCATCTGATATATCCTGCTATTTCTACTCTGACTAGCACTGGTAGTAATTCTGAGATCATGACCTTTGAAGTCCGACTTCTCAACTCCCTATATTCTGCTTTCAGGACCTCATTCCTTTTTTTTAATAACATATGTTGTTTGTACCAATGTGTACCACAGCCACTGGCTGTTCACCTTCGCTCTCCAGAATGTCCTGTAACCGCTCCGAGAAATACTTGACCCTAGAACCAGGGAGGCAACACATCTTCCTGGAGTCTCATTTGCGGCCACAGTAATGCCTATCTATTCCCCTTACAATTGAATCCCCTATAACTATTACATTCCCACACTTTTTACTCCTCTCCTCTGCAGCAGAAGCAACCGTGGTGCAACAAATTTGGTTGTTGCTGTTTTCCCCTGAGAACAGTATCCAAAGCAATATATCTGTTTTGTTGGGAAATGGCCTCAGGAGATTCCTGCTCTGCCTGCCTAGCTCTCTTTCTCTGCCCTGGTGGCCACCCATACCCTTCCTGCCCGTGGAGTCTGAGCGTGCAGTGTGACCACCTCTCTATACGTGTTATCCACGACACTCCGTCTCGCGGATGCTCCAGCGTCCCCAGCTGCCACTCCAGCTCTGAAGCTCGGGATTCCAGGAGCTGCAGTTGGAGACACTTCCTGCACACATGGTGGTCCTGGGAACTGGAAAAGTTCCTGGTCTCCCACATGGAGCAGGAAGGGCAGACCACGGCATGGATTCCCGCTGCCATGTCTTACCTTTTAAGTAAAATTTATCCTTTTAATATCAAATAATGTTAACTAGTAATAACTAATATTAACTAGGGCCTTTTTAGGGACTTTTAACCCTTTCACCTAGATTTTCCCATCCAGACCAACTGAATAATCCAGCTTGTTTATACCTCTATCTATTTTCATCTCATCCAGTATTCAGACTCATTTAAAGTGCCAGGCAGCTCTAAGTTCTATGCAATGTAAAACTAACAGCTTGAAATTTGTTCTGTTCCTTTAGGTTTGAGAGACAGAGCAGGGCACATAGCCACCAGCATGGAAATGCTGAAAGAATCTGAGATATTAATTAATGAACAGCCTGCATTGTCTGGCATGCCTGGGCCCAGCCAACTTCCCTTGGGAATCCCCGGGGGTCATGCTTTCTGGTGCATGACTTGTGGGAAGGGGTTCAGGTGGCGTTGTCTTCTGGATGTCCACCTGCGGGTCCATACAGGGGAGAAACCTTTTGAGTGCCTCCTGTGCATGAAACGTTTCAGCAAGTCCAATGAGCTGCGGGTTCACCAGCGCATCCACACTGGTGAGAAGCCCTTTGAGTGCATTGTTTGCAAGAAGCGCTTTTACCGTTCCAGTCATCTGAACAGGCACCAGCAGTTCCACACGGGGGAGAAGAAGTTTGAGTGCCAGGTGTGCACAAAGCGCTTTTTCACCTCCAGCCACCTCACCCGGCACCAGCGCATCCACACTGGCGAAAAGCCCTTTGAGTGCCCTGAGTGCAGCAAGCGGTTCAACAGCCCCAGTGAACTAACTGTGCACCAGCGCGTCCACACCGGCGAGAAACCGTATGAGTGTGTAGACTGCAAGAAACGTTTCAACCGGCCCGGTGATCTGACAGTGCATCGACGAATCCATACTGGCGAGAAGCGGGTGGAGTGCCCCGAGTGCAAGAAGCAGTTTAGTCGGCCCAGTGAGTTGGTTGTCCACCAGCGGGTTCACACTGGGGAAAAGCCCTTTGAGTGTGCAGTGTGCAAGAAACGCTTTTACACATCTAGTCACTTGATTCAGCACCAGGGAATCCACACTGGCGAGAAACCCTTCGAATGTCCTCTGTGCAAGAAACGCTTCTACAGATCCAGTAACCTGACGAGGCACCAGCGAGGAGAAGGACATGATGAGAAAGGTAAAGCACGCCAAAACCACCCTGCACTGGTGATTGGAATCATTCACAGCACACACATATGTTTGCACAATTTTGTCATAGCTTCTTTTATTTTTCAGGCTGTACTGGCCTCGTTATTGTTTGTTTTCCTTCCTCACCTCCCACCTTCTGTTGTGAGGGGCTTATCAGACCACTTCAAAACCATATAGCCAGACCGAATGAGGGTGCAGATTCCCTTCCGTGAAGGACATTATTGAACTCGATTCCCTTCATCTGGTACAGAAATGAGCAGATTTATCAAATTCACTGAAAACTTTCCACAATGGCGTTGAGTTGAAATTGTAAACACTACTAGTTTCATTGTAGAGTTACATCTCTCAGCTTCATTGATATTTTATAAATAGAAAAGTTAGATTTTCTTATCATAAAGTTTTCACTCCGTTTGTGTTGCCCTCCACTTTCAAATTGGAAGATTGTCAGTCAAAAATCTAATCACATAGCTCAGAATGATACTGTGGGGCCAGACACTTGATGTTGGTCTGAACTATTCCCGAGTCAGGTTTAACAGAGCCAGATGTGTCTGCAGTCTACTGCACCAATTCACCCCAATCTTTCACTCTCAAATAAAAGCAAAACATTGGATGCTCCCACAGCTACCTTGATTATATTTCCTCACACCTTGCTTCCTACAAGGGTTCCATTCTCCCAGGTTCTCCACCTCCATCGCATCTGTTCTGATTATGCTACCTTCCACAACAGCCCTTCTAACGTGTTTTCTTTTTTCTTCACCAAAGCTCCCTTCTCTGTGGTAGCCAAGGCCTCAACCGTGACTGACGCATTTCTTGCATTCTGCCCTCATCCTTTTCCTTCCCTCCCAGACCATAATAGCGTTCCCCTTTTCCTCATCTTCCACCCCACCAGCCTCCATATTTAAAGGATTATCCTCCCCCATTGCCACTACGAAATACATCTTCCCTTCAACTCTCCTGACAGTATTCTGAAGGGATCATTCTCTCTGTTGCACCCTGGTTCACTCCACCAGCACCCTAAGCAGCTCATCCCCTTCCTACGCCACTTTCCCATGCAATCACAGGAGGTGTAACACTCCTCCCTCTTCATTGTTGAAGGCCCCAAACATTCCTTCCAGGTGAAGCAGTGATTTACTTGCACTCCTTTCAATTTAGTTTGCTATATTTGTTGCTCACAATGCAGTCTCTTCTACATTGGGGAGACTAAACACAGACTGGGTGACCACTTTTCAGAACACCTTTGTATGCATGCATAACTCCAATCTTCTGACCGCTTGCCAGTTCTATTCACCATCTTGCTCTCATGCTCACATATCTCTCCTTGGCCTGCTACAGTGTTCCAGTGAAGCCCAATGGAAGCTGGAAGAACAGCACCTCGTCTTCCAGTTAGGCTATTTACAGCCTTCTGGACTCAACATTGAGGTCAACAACTTTAGGACATGAAATCTGCCCTGCATCTTGATTTTTTTTGCCCTGAGCCAGGATCTTGTTCTCTTGTTTTGCTTCCAGACACTGCTGATCCTTGTCCTGCTATTAACACCTATTCTAGAGCAAAGCTTTACAGCCCCACTCTCCTCCCTGAGATCTTGCTCTTTACAGCCTCACTCTCCTTGCTGTAGTCTCGCTCTTTACAGCCCCACTCTCCTCACTGAAGTCTCTCTGTTACAGCCCCACTCTCCTCGCTGAAGTCTTTCTTTACAGTCCCACTCACCTCGCTGAAGTCTTGCTCTTTACAGCCTCACTCTCCTCACTGAGGTCTCGCTCTTTACAGCCTCGCTCTCCTCACTGAGGTCTCGCTCTTTACAGCCTCGCTCTCCTCACTGAGGTCTCTCTCTTTACAGCCCCACTCTCCTCACTGAAGTCTCTCTCTTACCGCCCCGCTCTCTTCACTGAAGTCTCGCTCTTTACAGCCCCACTCTCCTCACTGAAGCCTCTCTCTTTACAGCCTCGCTCTCTTCACTGAAGTCTCGCTCTTTACAGCCTCACTCTCCTCACTGAAGCCTCTCTCTTTACAGCCTCGCTCTCCTCACTGAAGTCTCGCTCTTTACAGCCCCACTCTACTCACTGAAATCTCTTTCTTTACAGCCTCGCTCTCCTCACTGAAATCTCTCTCTTTACAGCCTCGCTCTCCTCACTGAAATCTCTCTCTTTGCAGCCTCACTCTCCTCACTGAAATCTCTCTCTTTACAGCCTCGCACTCCTCACTGAAATCTCGCTCTTTACAGCCTCACTCTCCTCACTGAAATCTCTCTCTTTACAGCCTCGCACTCCTCACTGAAATCTCGCTCTTTACAGCCTCACTCTCCTCACTGAAATCTCTCTCTTTACAGCCCCACTCTCCTCGCTGAAATCTCTCTTTGCAGCCTCACTCTCCTCACTGAAATCTCTCTCTTACAGCCCCACTCTCCTCACTGAAGTCTCGCTCTTTACAGCCCCACGCTCCTCACTGAGATCTCTCTCTTACAGCCCCACTCTCCTCACTGAGGTCTCTCTCTTTACAGCCCCACTCTCCTCACTGAAGTCTCTCTCTTACTGCCTCGCTCTCTTCACTGAAATCTCTCTCTTTACAGCCCCACTCTCCTCACTGAAGCCTCTCTCTTTACAGCCCCGCTCTCTTCACTGAAGTCTCTCTCTTTACAGCCCCATTCTCCTCACTGAAATCTCTCTCTTTACAGCCCCACTCTCCTCACTGAAATCTCTCTCTTACTGCCTCGCTCTCTTCACTGAAGCCTCTCTCTTTACAGCCCCGCTCTCTTCACTGAAGTCTCTCTCTTTACAGCCCCATTCTCCTCACTGAAATCTCTCTCTTTACAGCCCCACTCTCCTCACTGAAGTCTCTCTCTTACTGCCTCGCTCTCCTCACTGAAGCCTCTCTCTTTACAGCCCCACTCTCCTCACTGAAGCCTCTGTCTTTACAGCCTCGCACTCCTCACTGAAATCTCTCTTTACAGCCCCACTGAAATCTCTCTCTTTACAGCCTCACTCTCCTCGCTGAAGTCTCTCGTTACAGCCTCGCTCTCCTCACTGAAATCTCTCTCTTTACAGCCCCACTCTCCTCACTGAAATCTCTCTCTTTACAGCCCCACTCTCCTCACTGAAATCTCTCTCTTTACAGCCCCACTCTCCTCGCTGAAGTCTCGCTCTTTACAGCCCCACTCTCCTCACTGAAATCTCTCTCTTTACAGCCCCACTCTCCTCACTGAAATCTCTCTCTTTACAGCCCCACTCTCCTCGCTGAAGTCTCGCTCTTTACAGCCCCGCTCTCCTCACTGAAATCTCTCTCTTTACAGCCCCACTCTCCTCACTGAAATCTCTCTCTTTACAGCCCCACTCTCCTCGCTGAAGTCTCGCTCTTTACAGCCCCACTCTCCTCACTGAAATCTCTCTCTTTACAGCCCCACTCTCCTCGCTGAAGTCTCGCTCTTTACAGCCTCACTCTCCTCACTCAAGTCTCGCTCTTTACAGGCCTGCTCTCTTCATTGAAGTTTCTCTCTTTACAGCCTCACTCTCCTCGCTCAAGTCTCGCTCTTTACATCCCCACTCTCTTCACTGAAGTCTCGCTCTTTACAGCCCCACTCTACTCACTGAAATCTCTCTTTACAGCCTCGCTCTCCTCGCTGAAGTCTCTCTTTACAGCCTCGCTCTCCTCACTGAAGTCTCGCTCTTTACAGCCCCGCTCTCCTCGCTCAAGTCTCGCTCTTTACAGGCCTGCTCTCTTCACTGAAGTCTCTCTCTTTACAGCCTCACTCTCCTCGCTCAAGTCTCGCTCTTTACATCCCCACTCTCCTCGCTGAAGTCTCTCTTTACAGCCTCGCTCTCCTCACTGAAATCTCTCTCTTTACAGCCCCACTCTCCTCACTGAAATCTCTCTCTTTACAGCCTCACTCTCCTCACTGAAGTCTCGCTCTTTACAGCCCCACTCTCCTCACTGAAATCTCTCTCTTTACAGCCCCACTCTCCTCACTGAAATCTCTCTCTTTACAGCCTCACTCTCCTCACTGAAGTCTCGCTCTTTACAGCCCCACTCTCCTCGCTGAAGTCTCGCTCTTTACAGCCCCGCTCTCCTCGCTCAAGTCTCGCTCTTTACAGGCCTGCTCTCTTCACTGCAGTCGCTCTCTTTACAGCCTTATTCTCCTCGCTCAAGTCTCGCTCTTTATATCCTCACTCTCCTCGCTCAAGTCTCGCTCCTTACATCCCCACTCTCTTCACTGAAGTCTCGCTCTTTACAGCCTCGCTCTCCTCGCTGAAATCTCTCTCTTTACAGCCTCACTCTCCTCACTGAAATCTCTCTCTTTACAGCCCCATTCTCCTCACTGAAATCTCTCTCTTTACAGCCCCATTCTCTTCACTGAAATCTCTCTCTTTACAGCCCCATTCTCCTCACTGAAGACTCGCTCTTTACAGCCTCACTCTCCTCACTGAAATCTCTCTCTTTACAGCCCCATTCTCTTCACTGAAGTCTCGCTCTTTACAGCCTCACTCTCCTCACTGAAGTCTCGCTCTTTACAGCCTCACTCTCCTCACTGAAATCTCTCTTTACAGCCTCACTCTCCTTGCTGAAGTCTCGCTCTTTACAGCCTCACTCACCTCATGAAGTCTTGCTCTTTACACCCCTGCTCACCTCTCTGATGTTCAGCCTGTACTGCCCAGCTTTTGTTGCTGAAGTCTCGCTCTTTACAACCCCGCTCTCCTTGCTGAAGTCTCGCTCTTCACAGTTCCTCTACCCTCACTGAAGTTTTGCTGTGTGTAGCTCCCCTCTCCTCGCTGAAGTTCCGCTTCTTACAATCCCACTCGAGTTGCTGAAATCGATCAAACGAACATCATGACTTAGTGTCATCATCTGCCTTTTCCTTGTACCCCTGCACATTGTTCCTATTCAAATAATTATCTCATCCGGTCTTGAATGCCTTGATTGATCCTGCCTCCACCAAACTTCCAGGCCGTGCATTCCAAACCCCTGCCGCTTACATGAAAAATCTTATTCTCGCATCACATTTGCTTCCTTTGCAAATCCTTTTAAATGTATGCCCTCCCGTGCTTGATCATTTTAAGAATGGGAACAGTTTCTCCCTATCCACTTTGTCCAGCCCCCTCATGATTTTGAACATCTCCAACATATCTCCTCTCAGCCTTCTGCTCTCCAAGGAGAACGTCGCAGTCTCTCCAATCTATCCTCATAACTAAAATCTCTCATCCCTGGAACCATTTTTGTAAACCTCTTCTGACCTCTCTCCAATGCATCACACTCTTAACCACTGTGCTACCGTGTCGCCCATAACGCACACAGTCTAACGCACACAGTCTGACGCGCGCAGTCTGACGCACACAGGCTGACGCACACAGGCTGACGCACACAGGCTGACGCACACAGGCTGACGCACACAGACTGACGCACACAGACTGACGCACACAGACTGACGCACACAGACTGACGCACACAGACTGACGCACACAGACGAGCGCCCACAGACGAGCGCCCACAGACGAGCGCACAGACGAACGCACACAGACTAACGTACACAGACTAGCAAGGGGTTGGACAAGTCTGCTTCAAGACATGTTTCAATAAAAGCTATATCGTCAAATGTGTTCGTGACCTCAGCTCAGTGACCTCTGTAATGCCACCGTAGGCAAGTGCACGGTCAATTCCAGTCCCACTTGTCCCGGAGTCACAGCACAAGTGAATTAGCCAATAATTCTTGTAAAAATTCCCGAAGTCTTTGGCCCTTGGCTGCCTAGTAATTACAGTCACCAAGTTTGTAAGTTGAAACACAATTAATGTTTATTTATAACAGGGCAGCACGGTGGCGCAGTGGGTTAGCCCTGTTGCCTCACGGCGCCGAGGTCCCAGGTTCGATCCTGGCTCTGGGTCACTGTCCGTGTGGTGTTTGCACATTCCCCCCTGGTTTGCGTGGGTTTCGCCCTCACAACCCAAAGATGTGCACGGTAGGTGGATTGGCCACGCTAAATTGCCACTTAACTGGGGGGGGAAAAATGAATTGGTTACTCTAAATTTATTTTTAAAAACAAATTTTTTTTTTATTTATAAAAAGAATAATGATGAAATATGCAGTAATTGCACCTGGATAACAAGCAAGCTAACCTACTACCACCTTTTCTGTCCCAACCTCTACCCACCCAGAAGAAGACAAAGTGGGTGGTGGAAAGGGATGAAAATGATCGGGATGAAGGTAAAAAGAGAAGAGTCTTTGCTTCCAGTGGTAGTTCTTTAGCACTCTTTCTGCACAGCGTGCTGGTGATCAAAGTCCTTGATTTGCAGCCTGTAACGATCTTCACTATAGTTTATAAATGTATTGCAGCTTTTCCTAGAGAGGTCCCTTTGGCTTCACATTAGTTTGGGTTTATTTCTAGGCCTCTGCCTTCTCTACAGAGAGAGTTGAACGGTTCTCCCCTGCTTGCAGCCTATAATGGTTCCCCTGTACATAGATTCATCCAGGCTCCCTGGCAGTTCAGAAACACAGCCTCTTTGGAGAAAACAGAGAGGGGATAGGAAGCAGTCCTTCCTCCAGTCTCCCAGCAGTCAAACCGAAACCAAAGCACAACTCTTGAAGCTCTGAAACATTCCTAGGGACCAGATCCAAACATCACCTGTTACCAGATGGAGCACAGCCTTTCAGGCTAATTCAATGGCCATCCATCATATCAATCAAACCAAATTATCACTGATGCCAGTCTATCTCAATCACAGTCTAAAACATCCCAGCCTTCTGGAAACTACTGATTGAATTAAAGGTACAGGCTGCTATGCCTTAAAGTCACAAGTCCATTAAACATTGATGGATCAAAAATGTAATGGCAAAAATAAAATAAAGGGGAATTAAGGTAATAAACAGAGAACTAACAAGAAAAAACGGGAAGGTCCCTTACACCTCACTAGACGTTGTGCAGTGTAAAATATTAAACACTGTTTGTCGTTGTAATGACTTAGGCCAGGCCTTTGAGATTGGCCAATTAGAATAAGAGTTCCCTGATTAGTGGCCCAATCAGGGAACCCCTTTCTCTGTGTCAGATTCTCTGCACTCCCAGTGTAGACAGCAAGTTGAATAATGCACCTGGTTGTTCGACTGTTGGCTTTGTAAATAAAAGGAATTCTGGTGAAGGGACTTCTGCCTCCATGGACTTCTTACAGTAGCCCACTTTCTAGCCTTTGTTTTCTTCGTTTTGCAGATTTACTAACTTTCTGCCTTCCATTTCCGGCTTTGATTCACTGGAGCAGAGAAGACTGAGGGGCGACCTGATCGAGGTGTACAAGATTATGAGGGGCATGGACAAGCTGGATAGGGAGCTGCTGTTCCCCTTAGTTGAAGGGTCAGTTATGAGGGGATACACGTTCTAAGTGAGGGGTGGGACATTTAGAGGGATTTGAGGAAAAACCTTTTTACCCAGAGAGTGGTGACGTCTGGAATGTACTGCCTGGGAGGGTGGTAGAGGCGGGTTGCCTAACATCCTTTAAAAGTAACTGGATGAGCACTTGGCACATCATAACATTTAAGGCTATCGGCCAAGTGCTGGCAAATGGGATTAGGTAGACAGGTCAGGTGGTTTTCATGTGTCAATGCAGATTAGATGGAAGGGCCGAAGGGCCTCTTCTGCACTGGATTATTGTGTGATTGTTTCTAAATTTATGCCCAAGTTTCCACTCCCCAACCTAGCTAGTTTGAAGCTTCCCCAACAGTATGATGTATCCCATTAGCCAGTACAAATCCCATCTCTCCCAAAATCCATGCCATTGTCCAGAACTCCAAAGCACTCATTCCTGTACCATAGCTCTGGATTCATCCATTATTGTCACTTTTGCTGTGCAGAAATTGCTATCTTTCAGTTTACACTTTCCAAACACCCTAAAATCTGCCTGCAGGGACTTCACGTTCCTCCTACTCCGTGTTCACCTTGAATAAAATCAACCACGAAGGACTGGATATTGTGTCCAAATGACTGAAACGCACCTTCTCTGCCAGGTCCGGTTTTTCTAACTCTCAAATGGCCTGCATTCCAAAGAAGGATAAAGAAAATGCTTCACAGACACTCTGAAGCTCTCCTTGAAGCACAGCAGCTTTGACATTAATGATCGAGAGGGGCTTGCTACCAATCATTCAAAATGGCAACAACTTGTCCATCAAGCTGCATCTTACATTGAGTTCAAGTACCTTCATGAGGCAGAGCAGTGGCATAGCGGGAAAGAAAAGGCAGCAAAGCTTGCAATCCAGATCCCACTACATTGTGGAACATCCTGCTCCACGTGGCCCAAGATCTGCAGTTGAAAATTGGCCTGTTCAGTCACATGAAGACTCATGGCAGAAACGTGAAACCTGAATAGATGTCATCCTCGAATCGAGGGACAGCCTGCTGAAGGACTATGTTTTCCTGACCAGCCTGCCCAGGTCCATGCTCTGTCTTGGGCCTTCTCTCCCACTCTCTATACTCCTGCCACTTCCTGTCAGGTGTGCACTCTATCAAATTCAAATACTTGACATGATCTGCTTTGTTCCACTGGGAATTGTCCATCTGTCATTTTGCGCCTCTGAAGAAGTTGAGCCCAGAAAGTTGTTCTCTTTTCATGGGTTCTGACTGAGCTGTATGTTAGAGGACAGTCTGAAGCCTTTATGCTAATAAATTGATTTTCTTTGTCCAGGTCTGCTGGATGGGACATGTTCAAACAAGGCAAAGAGAAGAGCCAGGAAGGAAAAAGTGAAAGAAAGTGAATCCTCTGAGACACCAATACCCACCCCCAGCCAGTGTGTATCTGATGTCAAGGAAGGGAAAGGGTTCCGTTGTTCTGTGTGTGGGAAGATATTTCGCTGGCCCAGTCTCCTGGATACACACCTACGTGTTCACACAGGAGAAAAACCATTTGAATGCACCTTCTGCACAAAGCGTTTCTGTACCTCCAATGGGCTGCGGATGCATCAGCGAACCCACAATGAGTAGGAGTTAGTTGATGGAACGGCATTTAATATGAATTGACCCTACTGCCTGCTGATACCCTTGCATGCACTTGGATCATTGGTAGTACAGAACTTGGGAGTATTTCTGGAAACAGAGACATGCTGTCGAAGCTTTTCATCTTGCACAGCTGGAAGAATGACAAATTTCAAAGAGAACAGCAATCTATACTGCATGACAAAAGGGGTACTGATTGGTTGACAAGTCAGCTCTGATTGGTCAAGACACTGTCATGATGAATGCAACAGGGAGCTGTTGTTCCCCTATGCTTTAATTTATTGAAAAAGGATGTAATGTCTGTACATATTCCTTTTGCCTGCAGAGTATAGGTCCCTGCTTACTTCTCGCTAGCAAGCTACATTACGAGCCCAACTGAATCTTAAATTGGTTGACAGCATGTCTGTTTTTCAGCAATTGTTTCTTTCTCATGACATGTTTTCATAAGATCATTAGAGCTGAAGAAAGCTATTCAGCACATAATTTATCCATCTAGAATGACCCTACTGTCTCCTCTCACCCCCGTCTTGTTAATTATTTCTTAAATGAATCCAAGGTATTTTGTACCTCTACTCCATTAAATAATTCTATGTATTTTTCGTGAAGAATTTCTTACCAGTAGTCGAAAATGGACATATTTTCTTTTTAATTCTCTTCATCAATATCCATAAGATCACCTTTCAAATGTCACCAGTCCAAGCTATAAAGTTTGTCCCATAACTCAAAGACCTGATGCTAATCTCAGCTATGGGTTTCTTTGCACTGCCCTCAGCAGTTATAACTGCTTTGTATTTTTACTATTTTAGTTGTGTAGTTTAATGTTCTCTTGGTTAGGTTCCCCCATATATTTTAATAATGGATAGTGGAATGGAATAAAAATTAATGATTTGATCAAATTGATGGAATTTAATAGAGATGGAATACATCAGCGATGGATTAAAATGATTCATGTAATATAAGAACAACTGTTTGCTATTCAGCCTCTCAGGCTAGTTCATAGATTATCATAGAATTTACAGTGCAGAAGGAGGCCATTCGGCCCATCAAGTCTGCACTGGCTCTTTGAAAGAGCACCATACCCAAGTTTAATACCTCCACCCTATCCCCATAACCCAGTAACCCCACCCAGCACTAAGGGCAATTTTGGACACTAAGGGCAATTTTATCATGGACAATCCACCTAACCTGCACATCTTTGGACTGTGGGAGGAAACCGGAGCACCCGGAGGAAACCCACGCACACACGGGGAGGATGTGCAGACTCCGCACAGACAGTGACCCAAGCCGGAATCGAACCTGGGACCCTGGAGCTGTGAAGCAATTGTGCTATCCACAATGCTACCCATGTTAGTTTAGATCATGTCTGTACTTTATGAAGTGGGATTGATTCAATGTAGGAATGCTTTGCTTAAGTGAAATGAACAATATACTTGAATGTGTAATGGATTGTTTTTATTTTTGAATGTGATATCCTGTCCCAAATTTTCACACTACAGCCCCCCACCTTTGCTCCCTCAAGTCCAACCGGAGCACATGACCATTCAGCTGGTTAATTGCCAGATCCAGCTGAACTACATCAAGAATCATTAGATCCTGCTCACGACTACAGGAATATCCTAGAATGGAACAAACACGCCAGTTTATTTTCTCCCCAACTAACCATATCCTTAAACCCCTCTCCCTGCCTCACTTTCAATAAGCCCAGGAGCCCATGGACTTATATGTTACTAAAATTGAGATCAATTGTTGCTTACCTCTCATTTCTGGTTTAGCAAATCAAACCCTTGCCCTGACTTCACATTTTTCATCTCCCTTCATGTCGTCTCAGCTCCTCTTTTACATGAGACCCACCTCTTACGTCCTCAACACTCATTTCCATTAAACTTCTAACCAACAAGTTCTTCTTAGTCCCCATGCTGGTTGATGCTGTAATCTGTCCCCTCCCTTTCAAATCTGCTAATATCACCAGGAAAACCTCAAAGATTGGTTTTGGAGAAATAGGTTTTAATTCATGGGGCACGCACCAGTAAATGAACTGTGCTAAAACCAGTGGACTATATAACCAGGGCTTTGTACCAAATAGTTGGGGGAGGGTGCAAGGGAGAGGAAATAGGGAAAGTGAAAAGAGAAAGGACAGGCAATTATGCAGGGCAGTAATGTGGCTAATGAAAACCAGTGTGTGTAAGAAAGGAAAGAGTAGTACAAGGAATACCAGCCCGAGGTCAGAGCAGGGAAAAATGGTTAAAGACACAACTAAAGGCTCTTTATCTTAATCAAGCAGCATTTGTAGCAAGATGGATGAATTGATAGCAAGTATAAGCAAATGAGTATGATATGATCGGCATATCAGCTGCAAAATGTCATGGTACAAAGGCTTTGGTGTGTCCTTGTACATGCATCACAAAAAGTTAACTTACAGGTAGATACAGCAATTAGGAAGTCAAATAGAAATGTGGCCTTTATTGCAGGGGGAATGGAGAATAAAACTAGGAAAATCTTGCTACAATTATACAGAACATTGGTGAGACTCTTATTTAGATCTTAGCTGTAGTCACCCTGCAACCATGTTTCTGTAATGGCTGCATTAGACTCTGCTTGTGCAATGAATTCATCCATCTTGTTATGAATACTGCATGCAGTCAGAAAAAGAACTTTGAATTCTGTCTTTTTACTGTTTTCCCCTACTTTGATGTACTCATGTTTGTATACTTTGTCCCTTCCTGTCACAGTCTGGTATCACTACCAGTATCTTTATCCTGTGCTATGTCCTTGTCCTTTCCAAATCTCCCTTGAGTCAACACTTTTTTTCATTATTTAGTTTAAAGTCCTCTCTAAAGCCCTAGTTATTCAATTTGCCAGTTGTCCCAGTATGTTTCAGGGGAAGATTGTCCCAACGACACAACTCCCTCTTTTCCAAGTACTGGTGTCATTGCCCTATGAATCAGAACCCATTTCGCCCACACCCATTTTTTGAGTTATGAGTGGGTCATTTTGTTCTTATGACCTTGAAATAGTTGATCACATCATCTTCCAATACACCTTTTCCATTGTCTTTTTGGGTTGGGCTCCACTAACCTGATTCTATTCATATCTATCCAGCCATAACCAGAGAATCACAAGCAATAGCTTCTTCTTCTTCCTGCCCTTGCACTATTACAACTAGAGTCAGCATCAGGTTCCACAGGTACACAGATGACATCAACTCTAACTCACCAGTGCCTCAGCCCCTTTACCTTTCTTAATTGTCTTGACTTCTTGTCTGCTGCCCAGGCCGGGATGAACTACAGTTTTACAAACTAAATATTGGGAAGACTGAAGCTATTGTCTTTGGTTCCTGCCGCACACATACTGTTCTGTAATCTCTAGTCCTTTCCCTCATCACTGGCTAACCTTGGTGTCATATTTGATGCCAATTCAATATATCCACTCCACCAGAAGTACATAGTTCCACCTTTGTAATATTGCCTCTGTTTTACTTCATCTGCTGCTGACACCCTGCTTTTGTTGCCTCCAGATTTCAAAGTTTTACAGCACAGAAAGAGGCCCTTCAGCCCATCATGTCTACGCCAACCATCAAGCATCTATTCTAATCGCATTTTCCACCACTTGGTCCGTAGTCTTGTATGCTATTGCGTTTCAAGTGCTCAACTATTTGAGTTTGATCTCGCACACTCTTGATGGTCTCTTATCCCCCACCCTTCATAAACTTGAATTTATTGGAAACTCTGCCTATTTCTTCATTTGCATCAAATCCGTTACTCCTTTTCTTGCTGACCTTTGGCTCCTGGTCGACCAATGCCCTAATTGTAAAACTCACATTCTCGTGTTCAAATCCCCATACAACCTCACTCCATAGGTGTACCCCTCCTCCAAGAACTTCAAGCAATGGCTTCTTTGCCCTAATTTCAGGTACCTGGATCCTAAACTAAACCATATGTCCTTAGCCAAACCTTTAGTTACCTATCCTAATGTTCCTTTTGGCTCAAAGTAATTTTAATGCTCCTATGAAACACCTTGAGATGTATTCCTACATTAAAATCAAAGACACTGGAACCTCGCCAATCTAGTAATCTATTCTTTAGAAACATAAGTTGCCCTGAAATGTTTTGAGCAGCCCCAAACAATTCAGTATTATTTTAGTCCAGTACTTCGGGACCAGCAACCTGGAAGATGCAGTATTCAGATAAGTAAAACAATTTTTATTACTGCTTTATCCACTGTTCCAGAGCAAATATTTGCACCCAACAATGTTTTTCCAGCTTATTTGGTTGTGCTCATTGAATAGTCCAGAAATGACTTGGCCCTAGGCATTCCTGATTGGAGAAGTTACAGTATATAAATATGGTTATGGTGATCGGCCTTCTCTTTCAACAAATGACAGTGTTGGAGAATTACAGTATTAGATCAGTGACAAAGACATTGGGCGTGATTTAACGCACAAAAAGAGTTCTGTTTTGGGTGCATAAAGCGGCGTCGTTCTTTACAAACGGGACTCTTGTTATTTCGGCCTCGGTTGGGAACGCCTCGCCGAGGCTGCACTTACCTCATTTCTTGCACTGATGGATGAACTCGTCAGTGCAGGAAGAGATTGGGGTGCCATTTTTAAATACCGCCCCAATCTCTCAACCACCTCTGACACCACACTGCGGCCTCCGGATCCATCCCTCCTCCCTTTGCCCCAACTTACCTCTTAGGGGTCCTTGAGACCCCCCCTTCCTTCCACCTCTTAAGGGCAGGGCACCCCTGCACCCGATTTGTGGGACGGGCAACCTGGCACCTAGGCAGTACTACACTGGCAGTGCCCAGGTGGCACGAGAGCCAGGGTACCACCCTGCCCAGAGCCCAACCACCCTGGAGCCTCCGATGGCCTGAGAGACCTCCTCCTCTCACAGGTGCCTTTACACCTGGTCCACATTTGTGTGGACCAGTGCTAAACGATGCCATGGCGCAGTCTCTCAGGTGCAGGCATTCATTCAGGCCTTGGGAGAATCAGGCACCAACATATTTGAGCCGAATGGCTCACTTGAATATGTAAATATAGATCTCGCCCAGTGACAGCAAGATCCGTAATGTGATGTCTCGCGAGCAGCGTTTCAAGCGTCGCAAATCTCGGCAGATTTAACGACCATGTTATGTCACTGAGTCAGGCGTGACGAGGCCATTTGATCACACCCATTATGTCCAATTCAGGATGATGTCTTGGAAGGAGGGTGTTCTGATGAAATTGCTGCTCTTGAACTATCATCAGGTCAGAATCATAAGAATGGGAACTGCTGTGGTAATCATGTATTGAGTTTCTGCAGGGCTGCAGGTTTGTGCAAGTGAAAGAGCAGGAAGAAAAAAATCAAAG
The DNA here is from genome assembly GCF_047496885.1 of Scyliorhinus torazame. Classification (NCBI taxonomy): domain Eukaryota; kingdom Metazoa; phylum Chordata; class Chondrichthyes; order Carcharhiniformes; family Scyliorhinidae; genus Scyliorhinus; species Scyliorhinus torazame. Next base: position 67,068,827 of record NC_092718.1, read on the forward strand.
GGAAGGTCTGTGATAGATGGAGGGCAGGAGAGAATAAATGACAGACGATTTCATCATTCAAGGCCAAAGGGAATGGTAATGTATAGAGTGTAATGTGCGGGAGTGGGGGGGGGAAACCAAACGAGCAAAGAAACATGAAACAAAACAGGCAGAAGTTATGATCTCAAATTATTGAGGTCAACATGAAATTCAAAAGTGCTGAGTTGAACTATGAGGTCCTGTTCCTCGAGTTTGCTTCGAACCTCATTGTAGCAGGTCAAGGACAGAAGGGTAGAGTCGGACCAAGGTGGTGAATTAAAATGACAAGTAACAGGAAGCGTGGGATCACGTTTGGACAGGGTGGTCACCCAGTGTGCTTTTGGTCTCCCCAATATCATAGAACCCCTACATTGCAGGAGGCCATTTGACCCATCGGGGCTGCACCAACCTCCGAAAGACACCCTACCTAGGCCCACACCCCACCCTACCCCTATAACTCAGGAACCCCACCTAACCTTTAAGATGGTAGCCATGATGTGGAGATGCCGGCATTGGACTGGGGTGGGCACAATGGCCAGGTTAAAGTCCAACAAATTTATTTGGAATCACTAGCTTTCAGAGCGCAGCTCCTTCCTCAGCTGTCTCCGAAAGCTAGTAATTCCAAATAAATTTGTTGGACTTTAGCCTGGTGTTTAAGACTTCTTACTGTAACCTTTAGACACTATGGGGCAATTTAGGATGGCCAATCCACCTACCCTGCACACCTTTGGACTATGGGAGAAAAATGGAGCACCAGGAGGAAACCCACGCAGACTCGGGGAGAAAATGCAAACCCCACAGTCACCCATGGCCGGAATTTAACCCTGATCTCTGGTGCTGTGAGGCAGCAGTGCACCGTGCATTGTGAACCGCAAATACCCTTTATTGAGCTAAAAGAAAAAGTAAATACATTTCACTTTGGCATTGGCATTTGGCTTCTGTTAGAGAGGTCAGAAAACAGCACTACTCTCGTCAGCAGGTTTGATGACGAGGCTCCCGATGAACCCAAGAGAATGGAGTGCTGCAAGTTTAAAGGGAGATGGGTTGAAGTAAGTGAGGGTAGCAGAGAAATTGAGAGAGCCTAATGATTCATCAGCAGTTTTCAATGAAAGGTCTCGAGCGGGTAAGTGGCTAGAGTGGTCCAGGTGGAGGGAGAATATTGGGGCGGGTAAAGCATCTGTTGAGTTGGGGAAGAACTCGGCCAAAGAATGGGCACAGAAACAAAGATGACAAAAGAAGAGTTCATGGCCATGCTGAGCTCAATTCATTAAGGTGGGGGTGTAATGGGATGATGCTGAACCTAAGGAGAGAGATCATTCAGTGTCAGAGAAGGAAGAAAAAAAACCTTATCTTGTTTCTCAGACTGAATGATCTTTCTCCTTAGGCTCAGCTTCAAAAACTCATGGATATGAACACACCTCTGGATCCTCCTCCTCCATTTTGAAAGGACTCCATCCTCTTGCTGTGTAATATCAATATCCTGGAACCACTTCCCCATTAAATCTGATGCCATTACCATTGCCAAATCCTCCATCAATATTTAAATCTGGCATATTGCCATTTAATAATATTAACAGATTTTACAATAAATACACAATTAAACAAAATCAGCAATTAGTTAAAAATTTAACTCATCCTCAATTATGGAAAATTTAAAAAACACATGATTCTAAGATCCAAAATATCTTCAGATCCTTTCACGTGTTACATGAATTAAAAATACAAGGAACAGTGAAGGCAATTCTACTTTTGAAAAAGTTTGAAAGTCCATTTTCTCTCCTGGTGAATTCACATAGTCCACAATAGGATAGCTTGTTCCTTCTCATGGTGAAGAGTGAATAAAAAATACTTTAAACTCTGGCTAAACTTACACAGGAAATTTTTTTTAAATGTAAACCTATCACTGAAACTGCTATCTGAAGCCACAAACAAATATGATTTGCAAATCTCCAGGGAGAGATAGAGTGAGTTCTTTGTTTCATTAAAAATATCTCACAACAGGACCCCTTCTCAACAATGACTATTCACAATCCATTTTCCATGAAAGGTGGTGCAAGACATGAGACTTTCCTAAATGCATGATCAGTTCTCTTACATGTGACATTGTTAAAGCAACCGGCTTCAACAGCCCACCCAAATCTGGCAGATTTCACACATTGCTACATACAACCTGATTCCATTGCATTTGTAGTGAAGAGTTGTTTGATATGTTTGTGATATAAACAAGTTTTTCCATGCATATATTAATGGAAGTATTTAAACTTTGATATCAAATTCTAAAAAGTATATGTTTGTGTGTTGGGGAGCAGGTTTCGGGGGGGGGGGGGGGGGGTGATCATTCAGGGATCTAATAAAATGAAAGGACACAATAATTGCAATTAGTTGCTTGAGATAAACATGGTTAAGAATCATCAATGAAACTCAGTGGAATGTATGCGACAAGAGAACTAACACCCAACTGCTCAATTAAATGGTCACTAATTCAACTTATTTGACTCACCAACTTTAAAAATTAAACTCCTTTTCAATCCTTAGAAATAAAAAGTCATCTCGGCAACATACCAGGTGATGCAGGAAGAGGAGGAGGCCTCGATGGAGGTGCTGAAAGGTAAGTGGGAGGAGGAGTTGGGGGAGGAGATTGAGGAGGGGACGTGGGCAGATGCCCTAGGGAGGGTGAACTCTTCCTCTTCATGCGCGAGGCTCAGCCTCATACAGTTTAAGGTGCTGCACAGGGCACACATGACCGGGACAAGGATGAGCAGGTTCTTTGGGGGTGAAGACAGGTGTGTTCGGTGCTCAGGGAGCCCAGCAAATCACACCCATATGTTCTGGGCATGCCCGGCGCTGGAGGAATTTTGGAACGGTGTAGCGAGGACGGTGTCGAGGGTGGTAGGATCCGGGGTCAAACTGGGCTGGGGCTCGCAATATTTGGGGTTGCAGTGGAGACGGGAGTGCAGGAGGCGAAAGAGGCCGGTATTCTGGCCTTTGCGTCCCTGGTAGCCCGGCAAAGGATTCTTCTTCAGTGGAAGGATGCGAGGCCCCCAAGCGTGGAATCCTGGATCAACGATATGGCAGGGTTTATTAAATTGGAGAGGGTGAAATTTCCCTTAAGGAGATCGGTGCAAGGGTTCTTCAGGCGGTGGCAACCGTTCTTGAACTTCCTGGCAGAACGTTAGACTGGTCAGCAGCAGCAACCGAGGGGGGAGGGGGGGGGGGGCGGTTCTATTTTATTTTTGTTCGTCTATATTGGGGGATCTGAGGGGGTGTATATATATTTGCTTTGCTCTGTGTTTCGGCGGGTGTTAATATATTATTTATGTATAGGGGAGGGGGCACTGGGTTTTGTTTTGTATTTAATTCTATTGGGTTCCTTTTACATTTTGTTGTTGCTATTTTGTGAAAACTTTAATAAAAATTATTTTTTTTAAAGGAAATAAAGAGTCTCTTAGTCAATGTCTCTCACTCTTTGCAATTCTAAAAACATAATTTCCTTATTAACATGCAATATTTCATCTAACGGGCACCTGACTGTCATTTTATGATCCTCTTCTATTTAATACTTAATTATCCTGGCTGAAATCAGTCTCACTCCCATTCCTAATTACTGCTGGTTTCTTTTCAATGCTTCACCCCTGTTCACCACAAAAATGAAGATTGTGTAAATCAGAGAGTGAACAAAAATAAAAAAAATGTTTTCATTTCACTGAAATGACTAAAAGGGACATTGGGGGGAAAAAAACAGCAATTTGTACAGCGAGGTCCTGTAAATAGCTCTGAAATAAATAACCTGGTCATCTTTAAATGACCAAATAGTTTTTGTCACGAGGTTGAAATATAAATGGCAAACAGTTCACTGCAATCCATTAGATGCCTCCACTGTCAGTGCAACTCAATACTAGACTTGAAGTATCAGCCTAGATTTTGTGCTCAAGTCACTGGAACACCTGACAAGCAGGCAACAGTTTTGGCTGTAAACTGGGTACAAGATGGAGCATTCTAGAAATGCGGAAATTTGTCACTATTCCGATTTTTAATTTCTCTTAACAGAGATACAAATGTGGATATCATTTTAGCTAAAGAACCACTTTTCAATTGTGAACACTGGTGCAGAACTATCTTCATTGATACAGGAATTTCCAGGCAACAGGATCCAGAGCCAGCCAAGAGTGCTGTAACATTGTGTTACCCAGTAAACAAGCAGTGGAAAATTGAAGGGAAAGGCAGGGAATTCAGCACCAGCAAATCTGATTAGCCCATGTCTGTACTTTCCAGGCAATGTAAAAACAGTTTAGAAAATCATCTCATGCTTCAATATTTGCTAAGAATTCACAAGTTTATCAACAAAAAAATAAGTAACATTTATCATTAAAATATTCAAATACGGAGTCTAAGATATGAAGGACAGCATGGTCATTATTGAGAAACCAAAGATAATGCCCAGGAGCTTCAATAGTCGCTCATCAGTGGAATTTAGTTCATGGGGTAAAATTTCTAAAAAGGTGATGTAAATGAATGTTCCAGCAGTGATCCCTTCAAGGATACTCTGTGCCAGGGCATTGCTGGCTGACTTGACCTGTGTGATTATAATACCAATGACAATCCCGAGAGGGGACATTATTGCAAAGATTATAATGTATAACATCACACGGCCTCGTGGCACATTGCTCTGTACAAGCTTCAGAGCCAGGCTGAAAACAATTATACTTTTATGAATTAAAATGGCAGCAAAGATCTGCAAAACCTTTGACTCTGTTTGTTGAAGACCAATGGGCAATCCTTCAAATAGAGAGTGCAAGGATAGAGAAAGGAAGAGAATAAAAGAACGGAAAGCAGAATGGGCATTGACATCAATATGAACATGGTCATCTGTGGTTTCCACACTGTTGCAGTTTATCCGTACACACTGGTTAACGTGGTCATCACTGCAGTGCGTTGCTGCTCGGGCACGGTGTACGATAAGAGGGGTGCTCGCACTCAAACTGCTGCTGTGGCACTCCAGAACTATTCGTTCAAGGGTAAGGACCAGGAAAAAACCAACTGCCATGACAAACTCTGGAAGTGGAAAGATCGTCTGCAAATATATAAACATGAACTAATTAAGGGCAATAAATACAAAGTAGCATTTGTTTTATGTTCAATAAACTTCAGAAAGCAAATCATTGGAGAGAGAATGTTAATTTTAGTTCAGATTTCAAAACAAACTGAAACTTAAGCCAACAGACTGGGGATCCACAATAGAAAATTTCAAAAATTGATGACCCAGTGAAGAAATTCCCCTTATTATTTAAGTCCTAAATGGCCAACTCCTTTATCCTTGGGCTATGAACCCAAGTTTGCAATTCTCCTCCGGGGGGTGGGGAGGCAACCTTTCAGCATCAACCCTACCAAACCCTCAATTCAATGACATCACCTCTCAATCTTTTAAGCTCCAGAGAATCCAGGCCCATTCTATTCAATCTTCATAGAACAGCCTTAGCCCAGGAATCAATCAAAACCCTTAAGCCAAGTATTCTTTTCCATAAGCATGGAGACAAAAAAATGTATCCAGTACTCCAGGTACAGTTTCACAAAAGTCCTACTCACAATTGCAACAAAACTTTCTAACTCATGCTCCAATTCCCTTGCAATGACAGATATTCCAATTTCATTCCCGCACCTAGTGGTGCATTAAGGCAGGCTTTCATCGGTTTCCATAGTTAATTCTTCCTGAACAGGTCGCTAGTCTATTGCCAGGGGCTCATAGCTTGAGGGGTGCCACTCCACATCGAAGTGTAGCTAGCCAGGAGTCTCTCCCACTCTTGCCGCCAGCTGCGGAGTGTTGGAAGGATTTGCAGGTTGACTCAACCGGTTTGGCCTTCCTTGGCCATCAAAACTTGAGGTGGGACCCGAACCCAGAGCTTCTGGCTCAGAGGCAGGGACTACCCCTGTGCCACAAGACCTAATGAAGAATATACCATTTGCCTTATTGCTGACTGTTACCTTTGTGATCTGGACACCCTTTACCAAAATTTCCTAGTCTCGTCATTAAAATAAACTCTGTTTTTCTCATCTTCCTATCAAAGTGGATAGTTTCAAATTCCCCCCAATATACTACAAATGGCATTTTCTTGTCCAACAACCCAACAAGTCCCTTTGCAGCAATTTTGCATCCTCCTCATTGCTTACTATCCAAATTAGTTTTGTATCATAAACAAATTTGACTATTCTGTCCTCCCTCCCCTCATCTAAGTCATTGATATAGATTGTAAATAGCTAATGCCCAAACACTGATACTTAGAGCAGCATATTTCCCCACCAGCTACAATTTGCCAATGTGAAAATAATTGATTTTTGCAGCCCGTTTTCTGTCTTAAGACCAGAAGACGTAGGAACAGAAGTAGGCCATTCAGCCCATTGAGTCATGACTGATCTGATAATTCTCAACTCCACTTTCCCGCCTTATCCCCATGCTCCTTGATTCTCCTACGGATTAAAAATCTGTCTATTGGAGCCTTGAACATACATAACGACCAAGCCACCATCTCGGATAACCAGTTTTCAATTACTGTCAAATTATTATTCTTAATTCCCTGAACTCTAATCCTGCGTAACAATCTTGTGTGCATTTTTTAAAATGCCTTTTAAAAATTCAAATATACTACATCCACTTACCACCCTTAGTACACCCTCAAAATGCTCTTACCAGATTTGCCAAACACTAGTTCCCTTTCATAGTACCCAGGATTGGCCACGCTAAATTGCCCCTTAGTGTCCAAAGATGTGCAGATTAGGTGGGGTTATGGGGATATGGCGAAGGAGTGGACCTTGGAAAGGTGCTCCTTCGCAGGGTCAGTGCAGACTTGATGGGACAAATGGCCTCCTTCTGCAGTGTCAAAATTCTAGGGACCCTGCATATTATGATTTTGAAGTGTCTTACCACTTTCTCAACAATAAATTCAAACAACATTCCAAGTGCGACCTGACCAAGGCTCTCCACAACTGTAGCATGACTTGTCAGTTTTTATACTCTATTCCCCATCCAATGAAGACAAGCATTCCATTTGCTTTCTTGACTAACTTGTCCACTTGTGTTGCCACTTTCAAAGATCTGTGGACCTGCACTGCAGATCTCTCTGACTTTCTATATTCCTAAGAATTTTGCCATTTACAGTATATTTCCCGTCTATATTAGACCTACCAAAATGCATTACTTCACGTTGGTCTGGATTAAACTCCATTAGCCATTTCTCTGCCCAAGTCATCAACCTATGTCCTGCTGTATCCTCGGACAATCCTCAACACTGTCTGCCACTCCACCAACCACATTATATACTCTCTGTGCCTGTCCTTCGAGGAGCTGCTGGACCGTCTGTGCTGCCGAAGATTTTGGCTAACCAATGAGATTGTGCGCCACCTATGCCGGGTGATGGCGTAGCTGGCACCATGGGTTTGGAAGAGGACATTTCCTTCTGATGGCCGTCAAGGTGACGGTCGCCCTAAACCTTTATGCCTCTGGGTCTTTCAGGGCTCGAGCAGGGACATGCGTGGGGTATTGCAAACGTCTGCACATTGGTGCATCTGCAATGTGACAGATGCCCTATGCGCCCAGGCTGCAGACTATGTAACCAGCAGAATTCGCCACCATCACTGGCATGCCCCAGGGGTTATTGATAGCACACATGTCCTCCTACAAGCACTGGTTCATCAGCGGGTGCCCTTCATCATTAAGGGGTTCCACTCCCAGAATGTGCAGTTGGTGTATGACCACCTGTTGCACATCATGCACGTCTACAGCCAATACCCAGACAGCATGCACAATGCTTATATCTTGGCACACTCATCAGTTCCTGGCACCTTCAAGATGCTCCCTCGGGTGATGGGTTGGCTCTTGGTTAACAAGGGTTACCCGCTGAAGTTATGGCTAATAACACTGTCCGGAGGCCCCAGACCGAAGCGGAGACCCATTATAACGATGCACATGCAGCAACCAGGAGTGTCATTGAGTGATGCATCCTCAAGTTGCGCTTCTCACCGCTTGAGTGGAGCTCTCCAATATAGCCCGAGGAGGGTCCTGTGCATCGTACTGGCCTGCTGCGTCCTGCACAACGCACAGCAGAGAGATGACATGCTGGAAGAGGAGGAAGAACGCCAGGCCTCATCTGACGAAGAGGGTGTCCAGAAGAACCGGCATGGAGCTTGGCCTGGCTGGCAGGCCACCCAATATGTGTTCCAGGGCCACCGTACATGGGACAACCACATTGCCTCCCAATTTGCCAACAAAGAGGCCTGGCCACCGACAGCTCCGCCGTCCTGTCCCACCTCTCCATTCTCCCCCAACCACCCTTCATAATGGAACCCCTTCCCCATACCTGCTCACATCTTCCCTGTCCCTCAGCCCTTTACTCCTTCCCACTAGCACAACCCCCCCCCCGGCCCTCTCTCTCTCATCTCCAAGGGTCCTACCAACATCACTACATGGTGCTGGCCCTGGGCAGGCAGTATCAGCGGGTCTTGACCATGGAATTTAGGAGGATGATGACACACTGTGAGATGAGCTCTGATACTCCTCATCGTACTGCCTTTAGGATCACATTCCACTGTCTGCCCAGGTGAACCCTGCACGTGTTCGGGCCATATATCCTTTGGGGGGTGGGGGCAGGATTATGGAGCTGGTAAACGGTTAGGGTTCACTCACTGGGTAAGCTGTCATACTAGGCAGGTTCACTCTTCTGGCCCCCGTGCCCTGCCACCTCTCAGAGGGTGCTCCCATCCTCCAGCTCCTCCGTACCACCCATCCCAAAATCCTCCAGCTCCCCCATCCCAAAATCCTCAAGCCGCCTCCCCCCCCAAAGATCCTCCAGGCTCCCCCCCAAAATCCTCCAGCCCCTCCACCCCAAAATCCTCCAGCCCCCTCCCCCCCCCCCAAATCCTCCTGCCCCCTCCCCCACCCAAAATCCTCCAGCCCCCCCTTCAAATCCTCCAGCACCCCCCCCCCCCCCCCCCCCCCCCATTACATACCCTCTACACCCGGATCCAGCCCAACACTAACACCCATCAGACCGACATATGGGGCAGGTCAGACTGTTGGTGCAAAAATGTCAAATGGAGTCTATATACATTGTTGTGCCCTGACCCACATCATTTATATGCTACACTGCGCCAATTTAAGTGTTCTCCAACTTTCATATTTTACATTGCGTACCGCACCTTCTAGGTGTTACCCCAGAAAGCACATCAGACACGGAGATGGCCTGCTGTGTGTCTCGTCCTCTGACCTGAGATGCCCTTGACGGCCATCGTCTGGAGTGCCTAGATCAGGGTGACCATGGTCGATTTTCGGGTGTCAAAGGTGGCGACATGTCAGCCTGTCTGCCCCCTGCCCATCAGATGCACCAGTGGTTGGGGGGAGGGGAAAGAGAGATTTGGAAGCATGGAGGGGTTCCAGCACCTCCCTGGCATGAGCCCCATAACGTTCTCCTCCCTTTGGGTGCACGATGGCCCCCGGGTACTCAATGGGACAAAGGTGAGGCCGGAGTGAGCTCCGGAGGCTCCAGCATCATCTGGCGCTGCCAGTCCAGAAGGCCCACCCTCATCTGCTGCAGGGTCACGATGCTCTCTGCCATGGAGCACTGAGACTGGGCCACATCCCTTAGCGAGTGAGACACGTCCCTCACTGCCTCTAAGACTGGCCAAGGTCAGTCAGTGCCCAGCCAATGCTCTTGATGCCCTCAGCCATAACCCTTTGTGAATGAACCAAGTTCTGGAGCATCGCAGCAATGTCCATGTGGACCCAGGACATGTCTACCTGTGACTGGGCTCCTGTCTTGCGCCTCAGCCCTAACTGCACAGCGTGCCCCAAGCCTTGAACATCTTTACCCATGTCTCTGACTTCTTGCCCAGGCCTTCCACTGCAGACACCACTCTTTCAGTGTTGGCATCTCTTGTGCCTTAAGGGTTGGACTCGTCTAGCTGCAGTTACAGGCGCTGGAAAGTTGCTAACGCCACTTCCTGTAAATCCTGGCACTGTGTCTGCATCTCTACAAGTGATGGACTTTCCAGAAGCGTGACACTTGTCCAGGCCACAATGTTTCCTGGGATCAGGAAGCCCTCTGACCGCCCACTCCCTCGGGAGTCCACCTGAGGTGCTGAAGCATGTGTGAAGTGTGCACCAAAAGGTGACCCGGGAGCCTCTTCACTAAAATGCCCCACCGTGGTGATGGTCTCTGCGATGGTGGCGAGTGCAGATGCAGGTGACAGGGGTTTGGGGGGAGGTGGGGGGACAGTGGTGTGAGGAATAAGTGATGCCAGGGGCACAGGTGGTGACTCACCCGAACTGTCCTGAGGTCATTCATCTTTTTGTCTGCACTGGGTTCCAGTCCTCCTGGTGAGGCTGGCAACACGAACTGGCTCTGCAACCTCTTCCCAGGCCCTGTGGAGGACAACAGGCTTCTGAGGAAGAGGGTGTCCCTCCTCTCCTCCACAGCGTCCAGCATTCTCTCCAGCTCACTCTCCATGAAGTGTGGTGCTGGTCTTTGTGGAGTCATCTTTTTTTTTTTAAACTTCTCCAATTAAGGAGCCATTAAGTGTGGCCAATCTACCTCCCCTGCACATCTTTTGATTGTGGGAGGGAGACCCACGCAAACACGGGTGGGGGGAGGGGGGAGGGGGCGGGGATGTGCAAACTCCACACAGACAGTGACCCGGGGCCGGGATCGGACCCGGGTCGTCAGTGCCATGAGGCAGCAGTGCTAACCACTGCGCCGTCCCGTGGAGTCATATTGTTGGCTGGATAGAGTTTGTGAGGAATGGAGTGCTTATAAGCAGCTCCAACTTGTCAGGCTCTCCAGCGCCAATTTTGGCCCCAGCAAATCAGACTGCAAGGGGAATGGGAATTGCTGTAAGACCATAAGACAAAGGAGCAGAATTCGGCCACTCGACCCATCGGGTCTGCTCCGCCATTCAATCATGGCTGATATTTTTCTCATCCCCATTCTCCTGCCTTTTCCCCTGAACCTCTGGTTTCCATCATTTTTCAAGAACCTATCTATCTCGGTCTTAAAGACACTCAGTGATTTGGCCGCCACAGCCTTCTGCGGCAAAGAGTTCCACAGATTCACCACCCTCTGGCTGAAGAAATTCCTCATCATCTCCATTTTAAAGGATCGTCCCTTTAGTCTGAGATTGTGTCCTCTGGTTCTAGTTTTTCCTACAAGTGGAAACATCCTCTCCATGTCCACTCTATCCAGGCCTCACAGTATCCTGTAAGTTTCAATAAGATCCCCTCTCATCCTTCAAAACTCCACGAGTACAGACCCAGAGCCCTCAACCATTCCTCATACGACAAGCTCTTCATTCCAGGGAGCATTCTTGTGAACCTCCTGTGGACCCTTTCCAAGGCCAGCACATCCTTCCTTAGATATGGAGCCCAAAACTGCTCACAATACTCCAAAATGGGGTCTGACCAGAGCCTTATACAGCCTCAGAAGTACATCCCTGGTCTTGTACTCTCACACTCTCGACATGAATGCTAACATTGCATTTGCCTTCCTAACTGCCGACTGAACCTGCACATTAACCTTAAAAGAATCACGAACAAGTACTCCCAAGTCCCTTTGTGCTTCTGCTTTCTGAAGCATTTCCCCATTTAGAAAATAGCCTATACCTCCATTGCTCCTTCCAAAGTGCATAACCTCACACTTTTCCACATTCACATGGGCAGAGTGCTAGTCTATTTGCATTTCCTGACTCACTTTCCGAATAGCACCCCCCAATGGGAACACTAAGCACATCCAATTCAGTACCGGGGGCAATACTTTGTCCCCAAACAGAGAATTCCGGCCATTAGCTTCCCCAGAGGATCCTTTCGGACCAGGTTACCTGTCTCATTACACAACACTTGATCCAAATACCCTGTTTCCTACTTGGAGAAAGAGGGTGCTGAGGAGATCCACCAGGATGTTGCCTGGGCTGGCGCATTTCAGCTGTGTAGAGAGGGTTGTTTTCCTTGGAGCAGAGAAGGCTGAGGGGGTACCTGATAGAGATGTACAAAATTATGAGGGGCATTGATAGGGGAGATAGGAAGGAACTTTTCCCCTTAGTTGAGGGGTCAATAAGCAGGAGGCTCAGATTTAAGGTGAGGGGCAGGAGATTTGGAGGGATGTGAGGAACGACTTTTCCATTCAGGAGGTTGGTGCGAATCTGGAACTCATTGCCTGGAAAGGTGGTGAAGGCGAGAACCCTCACAACTTTAAAAAAAATAAATTTAGAGTACCCAATTAATATTTTCCAATTAAGGGGCAATTTAGCGTGTTCAAGCCACCTACCCTGCACATCTTTGGGTTGTGGGGGTGAAACCCACGCAAACACGGGGAGAATGTGCAAACTCCACACGAACAGTGACCCAGAGCCGGGATCGAACCTGGGACCTCGGCACCGTGAGACTGCAGTGCTACCCACTGCGCCACCGTGCTGCCCTCCCCTCACAACTTTTAAGAAGCATTTAGATGAGCCTTTGAACACCATAACATACACTGCTGGAAAATGAGATTAGAATCGTTAGGTGCTTGATGGCCAGCACAGAAACGACGGGCCAAAGGGTCTCTGTGCTGTAAAACTCAATGACTGTGGATCCTTGAAATATTGCTCCAAAAATTGTCTGGAATGCATTCCATGAACTTTTCCTCCAAACAGATCACTTTAGCTAGCCTTTATCTCCACCAGATTTCTCATGGTCTGAGAAAACAATACCCTCATTCCCTGACAAAGCACCATTTCCCAAACCTTACTGATAAGGAGGCGCAATGAACAATTTCACCACACTTGTGGTTTATTTTTAAAGAATTGATTAGTAGTCTTGAAGAAAAATGTTTCACCTTTTCTTTTCATCTATTTGCAAACACATTGCACGTAAACCATTTTGGACAATTGGATCTTATAGCTACAGGAAAAGGCCTTCTTGTTTGGTTAAATTCAATTCCAGCTTCCTGCCTTATCACCGGATCCCTCCCTTCCTCTTTCTCGACTGAATTATAGATTTGCTTAAATAATGGGTGAGAATTCATGCTCTTTAATGTGCTTTCAATGTAAATCACTCCTGCCTAGTTTGTGAATCCTTTGTCAGTGTGAATTTGGCAGGATGAGCTTCATAATTTCAGTGCATCATGCCATTGTATTGTCACTATGGTAACAATGACACAGATTCAGACTTTTCCAAAGAAAAAAAGTTTAAAGTTGCCAGATTTTAAAAAACAGAAATTGCAGCAGCAAAGATGCCCTTAATTGAACTTAAAGTACCCCAAATCTGACTATCTCCCATAATGTAATTTGTCTAGACTAGTAACCCAGAGGCCAGTCTAGTGTTCTGGGGTCACAGGTTAAAATTCCAAAATGGCAGCTAATGGAATTTAAATTTAAATTAATAAATAAATCTGGAATAACGCTTGTCACAGTAATGGTGACCATCGTTGATAGTCGAGGGGCTGTTTAGCACAGGGCTAAATCGCTGGCTTTTAAAGCAGACCAAGGCAGGCCAGCAGCCCGGTTCAATTCCCGTACCAGCCTCCTCGAACAGGCGCCGGAATGTGGCGACTAGGGGCTTTTCACAGTAACTTCATTGAAGCCTACTTGTGACAATAAGCGATTTTCATTTTAATTTTCATCTTTTTGTCTTAAACCTTGTCCAAACCACCTCCCAGCATTGACCACAAAATGAAAATGAAGTCATACATTAACTTGCAGTTTATCCAGCTCTTCATTAATGTGAGAAAGATAATCTGGGAGGACATCCAATAGGCAAGCAGCAAGGAAAACTCCTCCAGCAAAACAACTGCATAAACTCAGGAACAATCGATGACATGCTGCAACAATGAAATTTAAGGTGCAAATATTAGTTCACTGATACATTACAACAAGCGATCTGAGCCGTTACAGAATATCCCGCGCAACAGATAAATCAGCATTTTAAAATTCTTTCATGTAATTGGACTTCACTGGCAAGGCCAACATTTGTTGTTATCCCGAACTTTCCTTGAGCTGAGTGGCTTACAAAGACATTAGGGAATCATAGGTGTTTATGACAATCAATGTTTGTTGATTGTAAGGGCAGCACGGTAGCACAAAGGGCAGCACGGTAGCACAGCGGTTAGCACAGTTGATTCACAGCTCCAGGGTCCCAGGTTCGATACTCGGCTTGGGTCACTGTCTGTGCGGAGTCTGCACGTCCTCCTCGTGTCCGCCTGGGTTTCAACCGGGTGCTCCGGTTTCCTCCCACAGTCCAAAGATGTGCAGGTTAGGTGGATTGACCATGTTAAATTGTCCAAAAAGTTTAGGTGGGGTTGCTGGGTTACAGGGATAGGGTGAAGGCCTGGGCTTAAGTGGGGTGCTCTTTCCAAGGGCCGGCGTAGACTCAATGGGCCAAATGGCCTCCTTCTGCACTGTAAATTCTATGATTCTATGATTTCACAGTCACCATTACTGAGACTAGCTTTAATTTCAGGGTTTTATTAATTGGATTTTAAATTGTACTTGCTGTCATGGTGGGATTTAAACCCTGGTTCCCAGAGCCTAGCTGCCTCTGGATTACTGGATTACCAGTAACATTACCACTCCACCACCATCACCCCATTAAGTGGCTCATTTCAGGGACCTGGAAGTGTCTGAAGGGCAAAACCTAATGCCAGGAAGTGTATGGGCAGGAGACTAGGGTGAGGAAGTGGAGTGTAGAAGCAGCCCATTCAGTGTATCCTGCTACACAGAGCGGAATAGCACAGAGGGGCTTTCTGAGTGACAGCTCAAGTTGTACGGTGGAAGTCCCCAAAGGAGGTTTTAGGGTCTCACACCAATAAGACATTCTCATGAGCGGGAAGATGAAGAGAATCACTTCACACACTTGAGCTTCCTGAACACCATGTGATCATAGATCATAGAATTTTCAGTGCAGAAGGCCTTTCGGCCCATCGAGTCAGCACCGGCCCTTGGAAAGACGCCCTACTTAAGCCCACACTTCCACTCTATCCCCGTAACCCCACCTAACCTTTTTTGGACACCAAGGGCAATTTAGCATGGTCAATCCATATAACCTGCACATCTTTGGATTGTGGGAGGAAACGGGAGCACCCGGAGGAAACCCACGCAGACACCGGGAGAACGTGCAGACTCCGCACAGACAGTAACCCAAGCTGGGAATCGAACCTGGGACCCTGGAGCTGCGAAGCAACTGTGCTAACCATTGTGCTACCATGCCGCCAGTATAAGTCAAGTGCAGCTTTAGTATTTTGATGACGTCAGACTCAACACTGGATTTGACGCCATGTGTGCCAACACTGCTGTGCCATTCATCTTGGTCACGTCTCCTTCAACAATCTGAACCAGAGGGTGTGGAAATACAGGGAGGCAAGTGTATAGTGGTATGGTCACTGGACTAGTAATTCAGAGACCCAGGGCAATGCTCTGGAGACCCAGGTTCGAATCCCACCATGGGTAGTGAAATTTAAATTCAATAAAAATATGGAATTAAAAGTCTAATGATGATCATGAAACCATTGTCGATTGTTGTAAAAACCCATCTGGTTCATTAATGTCCTTTAGGGAAGGAAATCTGCCATCCTTACCTGGTCTGGCCTACATGTGGCTCCAGATCCACAGCAATGTGGCTGACTCTTAATTGCTCTATGAAAGCTTCTCAGGACAATTAATGTTGGCCAGCCAGCGATGCCCATATCCCATGAACAAATTTTTAAAAGATTCCTGAGTAGCGACCTCTGAACAAGTAGCTGCCACAGCTGGAGAGGATGGTGTTCCAGATGATGGGTGGGTCCGCTGGACAACATCTGGGCGGCACAGTGGCACTGCTGCCTTACAGCGCCAGGGATCGATTCCGTGTGTGGAGTTTTCACTTTCTCCCCGTGTCTGCGTGGGTTTCCTCCGGGTGCTCCAGTTTCCTCACCCAGCTCCAAGACATGCTGGTTAGGTGGATTGGCCATGCTAAATTTCCCCTTAAGTGTCCAAAGTTGTGTAGGTTGGATTATGAGGTTGCGGGGTGGGGCAGGGGGGGGGGGATCTTGTGGAAGGTCAGTGCGGGCTCGATGGGCCGAATGGCCTCCTACTGCACTGGAGGGATTCTATGACCTGAAGATGACACAATCGCCCCAAGTACAGTACCATTACAGTAATGTTAATGAACTCATAATCCAGAAACATTAGTTCAATTCTCACCATGGCAGCTGAGAAGTCATAAATCTGGTTTATTAATCCTGTCAGGGAGGGAAAACAATTGGCCGGACCAGGCTGGTTGACATGTGAATTTAGAACTCACGGCAACGTATTAACTGACTGAAATGGCTAGCAATTCAGTTGAAATCAATTATTATTTTCAATCTGTTGGATAAAATTTCGATTGATTCTTGAGCTTCCCCAGCTGTTCTCTAAATCTGCCTCGTCTCAGGTCCGCCCAGACCTTGTATTCCAGTCACCTTTGGTCTCTCACCTGTTGGATCTGTTACCAGGGCAGTTCTGGCGTCATCTTTTATTTTAAAAAATATATAAATTTAGAGCATCCAATTATTTTGTTTTCCCAATTAAGGGGCAATTTAGTGTGGTCAATTCACCTACCTGCACATCTTTGGGTTGTGGGGGTGAAACCCACGCAGACATTGGGAGAATGTGCAAACTCCACACGGACAGTGACCCAGGGCCGGGATCGAACCCGGGTCCTCAGTGCTGTAGGCAGCAGTGTTAACCATTGAACCACCATGCCCCCCCGTCATCTTTTATTTCTAACCAGGTATTTCTTTTGAAAGTGACTTTCATTGAAATATAGAAAATAGGAGCAGGAGGTGGCCGTTCGGCCCTTCAAGCCTGCTCCACCATTCATTATGATCATGGCTGATCATCCAACTCAATAGCCTAATCCCGCTTTTCCCTCATATCCTTTGCTTCTCCACGCTCTAAATGCTATATCTAACTGCTTCTTGAAAACATGCACAGCGGGATTCTCCGTCGGTGGGATCCTACTCCCCGGAGGCAGCACACCCATGCCTGCGTGATTCACGATTGGCCGGCTGAGGGAACGGAGAATCCGGCTGCCAGCGGGAGCGTGCCGCACAGGAAAACGGGGCTGGCCCACCCACATTGTCCCACCCACAATGTTTTGGCCTCAACTAAGTCCAGTGGTAACAAATTCCACAAACCAACCACTCTCTGGGTGAAGAAAACTCACCCTCTTACAATAAATTGGCCATGACAAATATCACCGACCTACAAACTGATCTTCTTGTTTTATACCATTCATCCAATTGCCACCTGCCTTTACACCAAGCAGAACAGTAAAGCCTACAGATATTTCCATCGAGACCTTGTTACTCATAAATCATCAGAATCCAATCTGCAAATACTGCCAGCCTTAAAGTAAATATACAATACAATGGGATCCTGTTGCCAGGGGTTGATAGTGGTGATTTGATTAACAACCAATGGTCGTGAGGTCAAAGCCCAGCACAGCTTTTTTGACCTACCTTGCTCCAACCCGACATATGGTCTTATGACGTGTTAACTGTCAGCATTAAGAAATGGCCAATCAACATTTGAGTGCTCAGAGACACTCGCATCCTAACAAAAACTGGATGCTCAATGTCTTAGCCTCTTATTGTACAACCCAATTTGAAATAGCTATTCTTCATTATGGCAAACATGCTAATCTTAGCATTAGTTAAATCTAATCATAGTATTTGCTCTGAATAAATCAACTGCTACAAAATCTTATATAACACTATTAAACTTAACGAACATAGTCGTGAAATATTGATTTTAAAGTTTTTAAACTTGTAGTCTGAATTTCACTCCATGTATTCTTACAGTGTAGATTAGGGGCGGGATTCTCCCCTACCCGGCGGGGCAGGGGGTCCCGGCGTGATGGAGTGGCGGGAACCACTTCCGCACCTTTAGGGGCCAAACCATCACCTTGAGGGGCTAGGCCCGCGCCGGAACGGTTTCCGCTCCACCGGCTGGCGGGAAAGGCCTTTGGCGCCACGCCAGCCGGGGCCAAAAGGTCTTCGCTGGGCAACGCGGTTCCGCGCATGTGCGGGAGCGTCAGCGGCTGCTGACGTCATCCCCGCACATGCGCAGCGGAGGGGGTCTCTTCCGCTTCTGCCATAGTGAAGACCATGGCGAAGGCGGAAGAAAAAGAGTGCCCCCACGGCACAGGCACGCCCGCGGATCGTGGGGGCACCCCCCGGGGCGAGATCGCGTCCCCCCCCCCCCCCCAGGACCCCGGAGCCCACCTGCGCCGCCTTGTCCTGCCGTTCAAAAGGTGGTTTAATCCACGCTGGCGGGTCAGGCATTCCAGCAGCGGGACTTCGGCCCATCGCGGGCCGGAGAATCGGTGGGGGTGGGCCCGCTGACCGGCGCAGCGCAATTCCCGCCCCCGCCGAATCTCTGGTGGCGGAGACTTCGTGACACGGCTAGGGCGGGATTCACGCCAGCCCTCGCCGATTCTCCGACCCGTCAGGGGGGTCGGAGAATCCCGTCCCTGATCTGTGGGATTTTCACACTCTGCTTTCAATGCAGATCGCAGTGCCACTGCCAAATTTCACTTTACTCCAAAAGCTTACCCCATTTAACCCCACCCCCAGTTTACCCCACCTACATCCCCTTCACGTGTACTCCATCAAATAATAATAATTATTAGTGTCACAAGTAGGCTGACATGAAATGAAATTGCTTATTGTCACAAGTAGGCTTCAAATGAAGTTTCTGTGAAAAGCCCCTAGTCGCCACATTCCGGCGCCTGTTCGGGGAGGCTGGTACCTCAAACTAACCCCCTTCACACACTGTACCTTATCAAACTACCCATTTTCACACAGTGTACCCTATCAAACTACCCCCTTTCACGCAGTGTACCCTATCAAACTACCCCCGACAAACTGTGTCCCATCAAACAACCCACTTAGTGTACCATATCAAACTACCCCCTTTCACGCAGTGTGCCCTATCAAACAACCCCCTTCAGTGTACCCTATCAAACTACCCCTTCACAGTGTACCCTATCAAACTACCCCTTCACAGTGTACCCTATCAAACTACCCCTTCACAGTGTACCCTATCAAACTACCCCCTTTACACAGTGTACCCTATCAAACTACCCCTTCACGCAGTGTACCCTATCAAACTACCCCTTCACGCAGAGTACCCTATCAAACTATCCCCTTCAGTGTATCCTATCAAATTACCCCCTTCACAGTGTGCCCTATCAAACTACTCCCTTCACAGTGTACCCTATCAATCTAACCCCCTTTCACAGTGTACCCTATCAAACTACCCCCTTCACAATTTACCCGATCAAACTACCCCCTTCACACAGAGTACCGTATCAAACTACCCCTTAACAGTGTAATCTATCAAACAACCCCCTTCACACAGTGTACCCTATCAAGCTACCCTCTTCACAGTGTACCTTAACAAACTATCCCATTCACAGTGTGCCCTATCAAACTACCCCCGTTCATAGAGTACCCTATCAAACTACCCCCTTCACTGTGTACCATATCAAACTACCCCTTCACTGTGTACCATATCAAGCTACCCCCTTCACACCGTGTACCCTATCAAACTACCCCCTTCACAGTGTACCCTATCAAACTACCCCCTTTACACAGTGTATCCGATCAAACTATCCCATTCATGGTGTATCCTATCAATCCACCCCTTCACAGAGTGTACCCTCTCAAACTACCCCCTACACAGTGTACCCTATCAAACTACCCCCTTCAGTGTTCCCTATCAAACTACCCCCTTCACACAGTGTACCCTATCAAACTGTCCCCTTCACAGTGTACCCTATCAAACTACCCCCGTCACAGTGTTCCCTATCAAACTACCCACTTCCCAGTGTTCCCTATCAAACTACCCCCTTCACACAGTGTACCCTATCAAACTGTCCCCTTCACAGTTTACCCCATCAAACTACCCCCGTCAGTGTACCCTATCAAACTACCCACTTCCCAGTGTTCCCTATCAAACTACCCACTTCCCAATGTACCCCATCAAACTACCCCCTTCACAGTGTACCTTATCAAACTACCCCCTTCAGTGTACCTTATCAAACTACCCCCTTCACAGTGTACCCTATCAAACTACCCCCTTCACAGTGTTCCCTAACAAGCTACCCACTTCACAGTGTTCCCCATCAAACTACCCCCGTCACAGTGTTCCCTATCAAACTACCCACTTCCCAGTGTTCCCTATCAAACTACCCCCTTCACACAGTGAACCCTATCAAACTACCCCATTCACAGTTTACCCCATCAAACTACCCCCTTCACAGTGTTCCCTATCAAACTACCCACTTCCCAGTGTTCCCTATCAAACTACCCCCTTCACACAGTGAACCCTATCAAACTACCCCATTCACAGTTTACCCCATCAAACTACCCCCTTCACAGTGTTCCCTATCAAACTACCCCATTCACACAGTGAACCTTATCAAACTACCCCTTTGAACCCAATCAAACTACGCCCTTTCACAGTATACCCTATCAAACACCCCCTTCAGTTTACCCTATTAAACTACCCCTTCACAGTGTACCCTATCAAGCTACCCCCTTTACAGTGTACCCTATCAATCGACCCCCTTTCACAGTGTACCCTATCAAACTACCCCCTTTACAGTGTACCCTAGCAAACTACCCCCTTTACAGTGTACCCTCGCAAACTACCCCCTTTACAGTGTACCCTAGCAAACTATCCCCTTCACAGTGTACCCTATCAAACTATCCCCCTTCACACAGTGTACCTTATCAAACTACCCCCTTCAGTGTACCCTATCAAACTACCCCCTTCACAGTTTACCCCATCAAACTACCCCCTTCACAGTGTTCCCCATCAAACTACCCCCTTCAGTGTTCCCTATCAATCTACCCACTTCCCAGTGTTCCCTATTAATCTACCCCCTTCACACAGCGTACCCTAGCAAACTACCCCCTTCACTGTGTACCATATGAAACTACCCCTTCACTGTGTACCCTATCAAACTACCCCCTTCACACAGTGTACCCTATCAAACTACCCCCTTTACACAGTGTATCCGATCAAACTACCCCCTTCACGGTGTATCCTATCAATCTACCCCTTCACAGTGTACCCTATCAAACTACCCCCTTCACAGTGTAGCCTATCAAACTAGCCCCTTTACACAGTGTATCCGATCATACTACCCCCTTCAGTGTGCCCCATCAAACTACTCCCTTCAGTGTACCCCATCAAACAACACGCTTCACAGTGTACCCTATCAAACTACCCCCTTCAGTGTTCCCTATCAAACTACCCCCTTCACACAGTGTACCCTATCAAACTGTCCCCTTCACAGTGTACCCTATCAAACTACCCCCTTCAGTGTTCCCTATCAAACTACCCCCTTCACACAGTGTACCCTATCAAACTGTCCCCTTCACAGTGTACCCTATCAAACTGTCCCCGTCACAGTGTTCCCTATCAAACTACCCACTTCCCAGTGTTCCCTATCAAACTACCCCCTTCACAGTGTACCCTGTCAAACTACCCACTTCCCAGTGTTCCCTATCAAACTACCCCCTTCACAGTTTACCCCATCAAACTACCCCCGTCACAGTGTTCCCTATCAAACTACCCACTTCCCAGTGTTCCCTATCAAACTACCCCCTTCACAGTTTACCCCATCAAACTACCCCCGTCACAGTGTTCCCTATCAAACTACCCACTTCCCAGTGTTCCCTATCAAACTACCCACTTCCCAGTGTTCCCTATCAAACTACCCCCTTCACAGTTTACCCCATCAAACTACCCCCGTCACAGTGTTCCCTATCAAACTACCCACTTCCCAGTGTTCCCTATCAAACTACCCACTTCCCAGTGTACCCCATCAAACTACCCCCTTCACAGTGTTCCCTATCAAACTACCCCCTTCACAGTGTACCTTATCAAACTACCCCCTTCACAGTGTACCTTATGAAACTACCCCCTTCACAGTGTTCCCTATCAAACTACCCCCTTCACAGTGTACCTTATCAAACTACCCCCTTCACAGTGTACCTTATGAAACTACCCCCTTCAGTGTACCTTATCAAACTACCCCCTTTACAGTGTACCCTATCAAACTACCCCCTTCACACAGTGTACCCTATCAAACTACCCCCTTCACAGTGTGTACCCTATCAAACTACCCCCTTCACACAGTGTACCTTATCAAACTACCCCCTTCAGTGTGCCCCATCAAACTACTCCCTTCAGTGTACCCCATCAAACAACACGCTTCACAGTGTACCCTATCAAACTACCCCCTTCAGTGTTCCCTATCAAACTACCCCCTTCACACAGTGTACCCTATCAAACTACCCCCTTCACACAGTGTACCCTATCAAACTACCCCCTTCACAGTGTGTACCCTATCAAACTACCCCCTTCACAGTGTGTACCCTATCAAACTACCCCCTTCACACAGTGTACCTTATCAAACTACCCCCTTCAGTGTGCCCCATCAAACTACTCCCTTCAGTGTACCCCATCAAACAACACGCTTCACAGTGTACCCTATCAAACTACCCCCTTCAGTGTTCCCTATCAAACTACCCCCTTCAGTGTTCCCTATCAAACTACCCCATTCACAGTGTACCCTATCAAACTACCCCCGTCACAGTGTTCCCTATCAAACTACCCCCTTCACACAGTGTACCCTATCAAACTGTCCCCTTCACAGTGTACCCTATCAAACTACCCCCTTCAGTGTTCCCTATCAAACTACCCCCTTCAGTGTTCCCTATCAAACTACCCCATTCACAGTGTACCCTATCAAACTACCCCCGTCACAGTGTTCCCTATCAAACTACCCCCTTCACACAGTGTACCCTATCAAACTGTCCCCTTCACAGTGTACCCTATCAAACTACCCCCTTCAGTGTTCCCTATCAAACTACCCCCTTCACACAGTGTACCCTATCAAACTACCCCATTCACAGTGTACCCTATCAAACTGTCCCCTTCACAGTGTACCCTATCAAACTGTCCCCGTCACAGTGTTCCCTATCAAACTACCCACTTCCCAGTGTTCCCTATCAAACTACCCACTTCCCAGTGTTCCCTATCAAACTACCCCCTTCACAGTTTACCCCATCAAACTACCCCCGTCACAGTGTTCCCTATCAAACTACCCACTTCCCAGTGTTCCCTATCAAACTACCCCCTTCACAGTTTACCCCATCAAACTACCCCCTTCACAGTGTACCTTATGAAACTACCCCCTTCAGTGTACCTTATCAAACTACCCCCTTCACACAGTGTACCCTATCAAACTACCCCCTTCACAGTGTGTACCCTATCAAACTACCCCCTTCACAGTGTACCTTATCAAACTACCCCCTTCAGTGTGCCCCATCAAACTACTCCCTTCAGTGTATCCTATCAAACTACCCCGTTCACACTGTGTACCCTATCAAATTGTCCCCTTCACAGTTTACCCCATCAAACTACCCCCTTCACAGTGTTCCCTATCAAACTACCCACTTCCCAGTGTTCCCTATCAAACTACCCCCTTCACAGTTTACCCCATCAAACTACCCCCTTCACAGTGTACCTTATGAAACTACCCCCTTCAGTGTACCTTATCAAACTACCCCCTTCACACAGTGTACCCTATCAAACTACCCCCTTCACAGTGTGTACCCTATCAAACTACCCCCTTCACACAGTGTACCTTATCAAACTACCCCCTTCAGTGTGCCCCATCAAACTACTCCCTTCAGTGTATCCTATCAAACTACCCCGTTCACACTGTGTACCCTATCAAATTGTCCCCTTCACAGTTTACCCCATCAAACTACCCCCTTCACAGTGTTCCCTATCAAACTACCCACTTCCCAGTGTTCCCTATCAAACTACCCCCTTCACACAGTGAACCCTATCAAACTACCCCATTCACAGTTTACCCCTTCAAACTACCCCCTTCACAGTGTTCCCTATCAAACTACCCACTTCCCAGTGTTCCCTATCAAACTACCCCCTTCACACAGTGAACCCTATCAAACTACCCCATTCACAGTTTACCCCTTCAAACTACCCCCGTCACAGTGTTCCCTATCAAACTACCCACTTCCCAGTGTTCCCTATCAAACTACCCCCTTCACACAGTGAACCTTATCAAACTACCCCTTTGAACCCAATCAAACTACGCCCTTTCACAGTATACCCTATCAAACACCCCCTTCAGTTTACCCTATTAAACTACCCCTTCATAGTGTACCCTATCAAACTACCCCCTTTACAGTGTACCCTAGCAAACTACCCCCTTTACAGTGTACCCTAGCAAACTATCCCCTTCACAGTGTACCCTATCAAACTACCCCCCTTCACACAGTGTACCCTATCAAACTACCCCCTACACACAGTGTACCCTATCAAACTACCCGCTTCACAGTGTACCCTATCAAACTGTCCCCTTCACAGTGTACCTTATCAAACTACCCCCTTCACAGTGTTCCCTATCAATCTACGCACTTCCCAGTGTTCCCTATCAATCTACGCACTTCCCAGTGTTCCCTATCAATCTACCCCCTTCACACAGTGAACCCTATCAAACTACCCCATTCACACAGTGAACGTTATCAAACTACCCCTTTGAACCCAATCAAACTACGCCCTTTCACAGCGTACCCTAGCAAACTATCCCCTTCACAGTGTACCCTATCAAACTACCCCCCTAGGGCAGCACGGTAGCATTGTGGATAGCACAATTGCTTCACAGCTCCAGGGTCCCAGGTTCGGTTCCGGCTTGGGTCACTGTCTGTGCGTGGGTTTCCTCCGGGTGCTCCGGTTTTCTCCCACAGTCCAAAGATGTGCAGGTTAGGTGGATTGGCCATGATAAATTGCCCTTAGTGTCCAAAATTGCCCTTAGTGTTGGTTGGGGTTACTGGGTTATGGGGATCGGGTGGAGGTGTTGACTTTGGGTGGGGTGCTCTTTCCAAGAGCCGGTGCAGACTCGATGGGCCGAATGGCCTCCTTCTGCACTGTAAATTCTATGTCTATGTCTTTCACACAGTGTACCCTATCAAACTACCCCTTTTACACAGTATACCTTATCAATCGACCCCCTTTCACAGTGGACCCTATCAAACTACCCCCTTCACGGTGTCTCCTATCAATCTACCCCTTCTGACAGTGTACCCTATCAAACTACCCCCTTCACACAGTATACCCTATCAAAATACACCCTTCACACAGTGTGCCCCATCAAACTACTCCCTTCACAGTGTACCCTATCACACTATCCCCTTCACAGTTTACCCCATCAAACTACCCCCTTCACAGAGTGTACCTTATCAAACTATCCCCTTCAGTGTACCCTATCAATCTACCCCCCTTCACACAGTGCACTCTATCAAACTACCCCTTCACACAGTGTACCCTATCAAACTACCCCCTTCACAGTGTACCCTATCAAACTATCCCCTTCAGTGTACCCTATCAAACTACCCCCTTCCCAGTGTTCCCTATCAAACTACCCTTTCACACAGTGAACCCTATCAAACTACCCCCTTGAGCCCAATCAAACTACCCCCTTTCAGTGTTCCCTATCAAACACCCCCTTCAATTTACCCCATCAAACTACCCCCTTCGCACAGTGTACCCTATCAATCGACCCCCCCTTCGCAATGCACCCTACCAAGCTACCCCCTTCAGTGTACCCTATCAAACTACCCACTTCACACAGTGCACTCTATCAAACTACCCCTTAACACAGTGTAAACTATCAAACTACCCCCCTTCACACAGTGTACCCTATCAAACTACCCCCTTCACAGTGTACCCTATCAAACTACCCCCTTCACAGTGTACCCTATCAAACTATCCCCTTCAGTGTACCCTATCAAACTACCCCCTTCACAGTGTACCCTATCAAACTACCCCCTTCACAGTGTACCCTATCAAACTATCCCCTTCACAGAGTGTACCCTATCAAACTACCCCCCTTCACAGTGTACCCTATCAAATTACCCCCTTCAGTTTACCCTATCAAACTACCCCGTTTACACAGTGTACCCTATCAAACTACCTCTTGTAGCCACATGGGTTGGCCAATTCCCGACGTAAAATGGAGAACAGCAAAAGCTGAAGGGAAATTCAGCCAACACAGGCAGAAACTAGCAGGTGCCAGTTTACTGTGTATTAGACTCTGCAAAAGCCCAGACAGCATCAATACCAGCAACCATCGGCATAATAATGTAGCAGCCATCTACATACTAATGAGCGATCCCCGGGAACAATCGAAACATTTGGGATAAACAAGGCCAAGCCAGACTCCTCGGCGCCAGCAGGAGCCAACACAAAAGAGGTTAACGGACACCTAAAGAACACCCATTGATCAGGGAACCGCTCCAGTATTGGCGAAATCGAACCAAGCGATTGGAACAAAGTCCAATCACTTGACACCAGGTACGGGGTCCGCCCCGAAAGGCGGGAAGCCCTGGGGACTATAAAGTAAACCCCCCAAGTTCAAATTGTCCTTCTTGACAGGGTCACTCAGCAACGCGAACCAACCCTTGACAGTGACCTGTCCAGCTGCCTCCAAAGAACGCAAGTCTCAAGTCAACGCTCGCTACAAGATAGACGCTCCTAGCTACCAGTTCATACCAGCTTTTGAATCCCGCAGACTCAGTACCCAAACAAAAGGCCATTTGTTCCCCTGACCTGGTGGGCCAGTCCGAAGCTAAATATTGGCCTGTTAGTCATAGAAATAGCTTGGAAAGTAGAGTTTATGCATGAATAGTGATTTACTGTGTATAATACATGTGCTTTGATTAGAATCTTACTAATTGGTGTATTGAGTTATTGATCATTACTTGAATTTGAACCTCGTGGCGGTATCATAAAGATACCTGGCGACTCTAGAGCAAAGGTTATAAAACAGAGCCAATTGAACCAACCAAAAGTTAGCAACACCCTTCACGCAGTGTACCCTATCAAACTACCACCTTCACAGTGTTCCCTATCAAACTACTCCCTTCACAGTGTACCCTATCAAACTACCCCCTTTAGTGTAACCTATTAGACTCTTCCCTTTGGTGTACCCCACCAAACTACCCCTTCAGTGTACCCCATCAAACTCCCCTCCTTTCACACTGTACCCCATCAAACATGCCCCCCTTCACACATTGTACCCCATCTAACTCCACCCCCTCACACACATTATACCTCATCTAACTCCCCCTTTCAGACACATTTCAGTGTACCTCATTAGACTCCCCCCATACACAGTATACCCCAAACACCGCCCCTTTCACACACCAGAGACCCCATCGAACTCCCCCGTCTTCACATAGTTACCCATCCAACTCCCAACACATTCCAAATACATTTATACATCTAACTCTCCCTTTCACACACATTATACCCCATCTAACTCCTCTCTCACTCATTTTACCCCATCTAACTCCCAACATCTTTCACGCATATTGTACCCTATCTAACCCCGCCACTTTCACACACATTGTACCCAATCAAGCACTCCATCCTGTCACACATTGTACCCCATCTAACTCCCCCCTTTCACCCACATTGTACCCCATCTAATGCCAACTCCTTTTGCGCAAAATGGGCGTGATTTGCAGGCCTCATTGCGCTCTCACTCGAGCAAAACAAAGCCGATGAATAGCTGGAAAGGCCGAAAACGAGAACCGCACTTGGGGTCAAACAGTTTGCAATGCAACCGGCCCGCTCCCGTAGGCGAAATCGGAATCTCACCGTAGCGTGGCGAGAAACCAATTATCACCACTTAAGCCCTATGTAATACAGTTAATGAGAGCCACCCCATATCCAACGCCTTGACGTGATTCATTGGCCTCACCAGCAAGTGGTCACGCTGGTGCTGATTAGTACTCCTTTTGAAAAATGTGAACCTGGCGGGTGGGCTTCTGCAGGGAGCCGAGTAGCCATCTTTGCTCACAAAGAGCCCGGGGACGTTTGGCTTGCCTCCTCAGTGCTCAGCGAAGGGTGAGGGACCCACAGGACGTAGCCGAGGCCAAAACATTGTGGGTGGGATTCTTCGTCCCGCCAGCCCCGTTTTCCTGTGCGGCACGCCCCCACCGGCTGGGGGGGGCTGGTGCAACCGCGCGCAGCACCACCATGCCAACTCTTGATCGTGTACACCCTTTCCAGGGGCAACCCTTGTCCCTGCCTTCTGACCACCCATAAACCCTACCAATTGCCAAGACCTCTGGCCATGTGGCTGAACGCAATTGCTAATCGGGAATTGGCAATCGTGAGCACTTCACACAACCCAAGTGGATTCCTGTGGGAAGGTGGGTCATCTAGCATGTGGGAGTCATTGCCTAGCATCCCAATCAGACCGCGATACCTGGACATTGTGAACACTGCGGGAGTCAACACCATGAATGCAGCAGCCAACATCCGAAAATTCAGGGGATGGGACACAGCTCCAGTGACATGTCCACGGCTGGGGATTGGGTGAGTGCAACGGGAAGGGGACCAGCGCTCGGTCCAGGTGACATTATGAGCGGGAGACCGGTGTACAAGATCTGGGGTCCGATGAGGGGAGCCTGCTGCGGCTAGGTGTGCGAGGGCAGGGCGTTCCGGGTGTGGGAACGGGGTTCAATGGAGGAAGGAAGTATCCCGGGGTGGGAGCCACCGCTGTTTGTCAGTCTAACACCCTCTCCCAATTCCTTACATATATTGAACAGTGTGGATGGTATTTTGGATCCCGCAAAACCTGCCCTAGGTGGTGCTGCTGCTAGACCGGGCAGCCAGACACCGGCAACGTTGGCAACAGCAGATGCCAGATCCCACCCACACCCAGAGGACCTGGCCACCTATCAAGCCAGGGAGGGACCCAGAGGGGGAGCCCCGCGACAGCCCAGGGTATACAGGTGTCACTGGTCGATTGAATAGATAATGGACAGCGCGTGATGCACGAGGCTCCACCTCAACAAGGAGATGGTGCGATACCTGTGCCATGTCCTCACGGACTTGGCACCATGTGGAGGAGGAAACCCCATCCAGGTGGACGTCAAAGTCACTGCAGCTGCGAAACTTTACACCTCAGGATCCTTCCAGGGCTCGGGCGGGGATTTTGTAGGCCACAGGTGCACCTGACAGGTCATGGATGCCCTGTTTGCCCGGGCGGAAAACTATCTAAACTTTAACACGGACCAACCCAACAAGGTGCCCAGGTAGCAGGATTCTCCACCGTCACCGGGATGCTCCAGGTTCAGGGGCTGATAGACTGCACGCATGTTGCCTTGCCCTCACCAGGCCATCTGGGAGTGCTCTACGTTAACAGGAAGCGGTTCCACACCCTGAACATTCAGCTCGTGTGTGACCACTACATGAGGATCATGCACTTGTGTGCATGCTTCTCAGGGAGTCTCCACGACAGGTACTCCTGGGCAGTCGGTCTCCCAGGCCTCTCCGGGGACCATCCCAAGATGGGCGGCTGGCTTTTTGGGGGAGAACGGGTACCCGCTGAGGACCTGGCTAATGATGCCCGTCTGGAGGCCGGATACCAAAGCAGAGACCCGATACAACAAGGTCCACGTGGCCACTTGGGGCGTCATTGAGCGGTGCATCGGTCTGCTCAAAATGTGGTTCCGATGCCTCAACCACTCCTGTGGGGCATTGCAGTACACGGCCTGGAGGGTTGCCCGCTTTGTCGTGGTCTACTTTGTCCTCCAAAATCTGGCACAGCAGCGGGGTGACGTGCTGGAGGTTGGTGATGAGGAACATGTGGCCACCTTCGAGGAGGATGAGAATGATGAGGCGGCGCCGGACCAGCAGAGGCTGGAGGACAATCTCAAGGAGGAACTGGAGAAGCAGCTGGAGGCTGCAGGACAGGCGGCAGCGGTAAGGGTCTGGCAAGCCCGGGGGGAGCCAGTGAGACCCTCACACTCGCCTGCTTCACTTAGGACGTGGCCGGTCCGTCATCGATACCTTACCCACCCCCCTACCCTCCTAGGGTCTGTGTCACATCACTACAGGTTGCTGGGACTGTGTCAGCAGTGTTAGCGGGTCACTGTCGAGGACATGGGGGTGGTGATGATAATCCGCAGAGAGCTGAGCGCAAGTGCTCCCCAATCTATGCCATAGTCTGACCCCTGCCTCTCTGCTGAGTGCTCGCTCACACCCATCACCTGCACACAGTGCGCCCGGGGCAGGAGGGCAGAAGAGAAGCCTGGAGAGATGGACCAAGGGTTGAGGTCAGCCCGCTTAGCAGAACAAAGTGACAGAAGCATCATACTGGTTGTGCTCAAGGGTTTCAATGTGTAACCGATGTCCAACAATTCCCCACTCTCCCCAGGTGCCCCAATGATCCTCGATGTGCTTGGCCTTCCGAGCTCTACTGCTATGTTGAGGTGTCCCCCCAGGATGCATACCTGAGGTGGAGGCAGCCAGCTGCTTACCTCATCCTGTGGCCTTCGACGCCCCGGCGGGCGTCCACTGCGGCGGATGGCCCGGCGCACTAGTCGACGGCACAAGCACAGCCGTGCCACCCTGTCCCGTGTGCGAACCTCGAGATCCGGCCTCGTTAGAGGGCTGGAATTCGGGAGAGCTGATGGCCACCATCCCCACTCCAAGGGACGGGTCCGGGTTGGCACTCAGCGTCCTCCCGGTCAGTGCCTCTCGGGCCCTGGGTTCACCTCGGGATGGAGAGGCAGCTGGTTCAAGCCCGGCTGGCCCCTGCATCTTCTGGCTCTGCCAACTCTGACAGTCTCCCGATCTCTGCACCAGCGTGCCGACGTCCTCAGCGATGTTCCTCAGTGATTGGGACAGGCTCTGCAGCACCTCGGCAATGCGCACCTGCGATTGGGACAAGCTCCACAGTGCCCTTGACCATTCCCATCTGAGAATGGGACATGCCCTGCATCACCTCATCAAGGTCGGCCTGGTATTGGGTCACATCCCCCAGCGAGTCGGACAGTCTACCGAGACCCTCAGCAATGGCTGTCACCGACTGAGCGACACTTGGGTACCTTCACTAATGATGTAGACATCACCCACCAGGCTCTGCACTGCTGTCGCCACACATGCCGTGTTGGCCTCGGTGCCACTCCTTGCCGATGACATCTCCTGGCCCCCGTAGCTTCTCAGACTCCTCCAATCGGCTATGGACCTGCTGGAGTGTCGCTGACATCTCCCTCTGAATGTTCTGGCTGCTCCCTAATGTCTCCATCAGCTCTGCGATGACTCATCCACAGGCTCAGCATCAGGCTGGGACCCAGCTGGGTCCTGGGCTCCAACAGACCTCCGACTGCTGTCTCACTTGGGGTTCCTGCCTCCACCTGATGTACATCAGCAGCAGTGTGATGCTCACCAGAATGTGCCCCAGAAGCCTGACCACTAATGTTTCTCACGAGGGGTTTGTATCTGCACTGGCGGAGGGTGGGGTTGACAGTATCGTTGGTGTCATCCTCGGAGCTCTCCTCCGAGTGGGTTCTCCTGGGAGGCAGGAGAGGGTGTCACCCTGGATCGGCCAGCACCGTCGGCTGGAGAAACGATATGTGGTCAGTGGAAGGATGGGTTAGTCTGTATGGCAATAACAACTCAGTTTGACAGGTCCTCTGGGTGGAGCCCGGGTGGATCCACACCTCTGCAGCTTCCACCAACCTCCGTGTTGGTGACCGCTCTATCCTCGGCCACCCCCGTCACCTCCAGGGCCCATTCCTCGAAGGTGGTGAGGATTTGTATGTCTGGCACGCCTTCGCCAGCTTGTGGCCTCCCCCGGCGATTGTGGGAGAGCTCCTCCTGCGGAGACACAGCGGGGTCATCATTAGTCCCATATATGGGTTCACAGTGATAGGAGGGAGTGAGAAGGGAGGGTTGAGGGGAGGTGGGGGTGAAGGGAGGGGCTGCGTAGAGGGTTGGGGACAGTGGGGTGGATGCTCGTATGGGGCCGGAAAGTTCTCGGTGGAGAGGGGGGTGGGGGGCTGGTGTAAACTCACACATGCTGCCTTGTACAGGTCATTGACCTCCTGGAGGCCACACTCACCAAGCTTCCGGCCGCCACCACCTCGTCCCAGGCTGTGCTGACTGCCCTGTGGCTCACCCTCCGGGACCCTCGGGGGAACAGGACATCTCTCCTGGCCTCCACCGCATCGAGGACCTTCCCCAAGTCTGCATCGCCGAATCTTATGGGAATCTAATTTCCCCCTTTCACACACACAGTACCCCATCTAACTCCCAACAGCTTTCATACACATTGTTCCCCATCTAATTCGCTCTCTTTCACACACATTGAACCCCATCAACTCCCTTTCCTTTCACACACACTGTACGCCCTCTAACTCCCAACACCTTTCATCCAGAAATGCTTTCCTCCAATTTGCTTAGTGTTTGGCTTAGAGCAGCGAAGTGAAGCATTCCAGTTCTGATAGAGGGGGGGTGAGTTACAGCAGGGGGGGGGGGGGGGGGGAAGAGTTACAGCAGGGGGGGGGGGGAAAAAGAGTTACAGCAGGGGGGGGGGGGAAAAGAGTTACAGCAGGGGGGGGGGAAGAGTTACAGCGGGGGGGGAAGAGTTACAGCGGGGGGGGGGAAGAGTTACAGCGGGGGGGGGGAAGAGTTACAGCGGGGGGGGGAAGAGTTACAGCGGGGAGGGGGTGAGTTACAGCGGGGAGGGGGTGAGTTACAGCGGGGAGGGGGTGAGTTACAGCGGGGAGGGGGTGAGTTACAGCGGGGAGGGGTGAGTTACAGCGGGGGAGGGGGAGAGTTACAGCGGGGAGGGGAGAAGTTACAGCGGGGAGGGGGAGAGTTACAGCGGGGAGGGGGAGAGTTACCAGCGGGGAGGGGGAGAGTTACAGCGGGGAGGGGGTGAGTTACAGCGGGGAGGGGGTGAGTTACAGCGGGGAGGGGGAGAGTTACAGCGGGGAGGGGGTGAGTTACAGCGGGGAGGGGGTGAGTTACAGCGGGGAGGGGGAGAGTTACAGCGGGGAGGGGGTGAGTTACAGCGGGGAGGGGGTGAGTTACAGCGGGGAGGGGGTGAGTTACAGCGGGGAGGGGGTGAGTTACGGGAGGGGGGTGAGCTACGGGAGGGGGGTGAGCTACGGGAGGGGGGGTGAGCTACGGGAGGGGGGGTGAGCTACGGGAGGGGGGGTGAGCTACGGGAGGGGGGGTGAGCTACGGGAGGGGGGGGTGAGCTACGGGAGGGGGGGGGTGAGCTACGGGAGGGGGGGGTGAGCTTCGGGAGGGGGGGGTGAGCTACGGGAGGGGGGGGGTGAGCTACGGGAGGGGGGGGGTGAGCTACGGGAGGGGGGGGGGTGAGCTACGGGAGGGGGGGGGTGAGCTACGGTAGGGGGGGGAGCTACGGGAGGGGGGGGGAGCTACGGGAGGGGGGAGGAGCTACGGGAGGGGGGAGGAGCTACGGGAGGGGGGGGGAGCTACGGGAGGGGGGGGGTGAGCTACGGGAGGGGGGGGGTGAGCTACGGGAGGGGGGGGGGTGAGCTACGGGAGGGGGGGGTGAGCTACGGGAGGGGGGGGGTGAGCTACGGGAGGGGGGGGGTGAGCTACGGGAGGGGGGGGGTGAGCTACGGGAGGGGGGGGGGAGCTACGGGAGGGGGGGGGAGCTACGGGAGGGGGGAGGAGCTACGGGAGGGGGGGGTGAGCTACGGGAGGGGGGGGGGTGAGCTACGGGAGGGGGGGGTGAGCTACGGGAGGGGGGGGGGTGAGCTACGGGAGGGGGGGGGGTGAGCTACGGGAGGGGGGGGGTGAGCTACGGGAGGGGGGGGGGAGCTACGGGAGGGGGGGGGAGCTACGGGAGGGGGGGGGAGCTACGGGAGGGGGGGGGAGCTACGGGAGGGGGGGGGAGCTACGGGAGGGGGGGGGAGCTACGGGAGGGGGGGGGGAGCTACGGGGGGGGGGGGAGCTACGGGAGGGGGGGGGGAGCTACGGGAGGGGGGGGAGCTACGGGAGGGGGGGGGAGCTACGGGAGGGGGGGTGAGCTACGGTGGGGGTAACACACAGAGAGGGGTGGGGGGTGCGGGACACAGAGAGGGGGGGTGCGGGACACAGAGAGGGGGGTGCGGGACACAGAGAGGGGGGGTGCGGGACACAGAGAGGGGGGTGCGGGACACAGAGAGGGGGGTGCGGGACACAGAGAGGGGGGGTGCGGGACACAGAGAGGGGGGTGCGGGACACAGAGAGGGGGGTGCGGGACACAGAGAGGGGGGTGCGGGACACAGAGAGGGGGGGTGCGGGACACAGAGAGGGGGGTGCGGGACACAGAGAGGGGGGTGCGGGACACAGAGAGGGGGGTGCGGGACACAGAGAGGGGGGTGCGGGACACAGAGAGGGGGGTGCGGGACACAGAGAGGGGGGTGCGGGACACAGAGAGGGGGGTGCGGGACACAGAGAGGGGGGTGCGGGACACAGAGAGGGGGGGTGCGGGACACAGAGAGGGGGGTGCGGGACACAGAGAGGGGGGTGCGGGACACAGAGAGGGGGTGCGGGACACAGAGAGGGGGTGCGGGACACAGAGAGGGGGGTGCGGGACACAGAGAGGGGGGTGCGGGACACAGAGATGGGTGCGGGACACAGAGAGAGGGGTGCGGGACACAGAGAGAGGGGTGAGTTACAGAGATTGTTCATCAACTCTTCCTGACCCATGTGTGTGGAAGCAAGTAATTTTTCACACAATGCAACCGCGAAAGTGAGTGAACTTCAGGCGAGGCTTCTGGACTCTGAGTCCAGGCGGCCGGCCACTCACCTGTTGCTGCTGCCAGCCTGTAGCGGCCAAACACCGGGAGGAGTCCGCAAATCGCGGGCAGCAGCGCCAAGGCGGCCAGGCAGGCGATCCGGACCATGAGCAGCTCCATCCCGGAATGGCAGGGAGGACAGTGACCCCTTTCCCTCACTGACCCCTCCACCACTGGCCCCTCCCTCTCCCTTCCTGACCCCGCCCCCTCCACTGACACCCCCCCTGACCCCTCCCCCCACTGACACCCCCCCCTGACCCCCTCCCCCCCACTGACCCCTCCCCACTAACTCTTCCCTTCCCTCCACTTACCCTTCATCACCATGACACCTCTCTCTGACCCCACCCGCTGACCCTCCCCCTCCACCCACTGACCAATTCCACACTGACCCTTTCCCCCCACGCACTGACCCCTCTCCCACTGACACCCTCCCCCTGACCCCTCCCTCACCTGACCCCTTCCCAATTGACCTCTTCCCACACTGACCTTTCCCCCCCACTGACTCCCTCCCCTGATCCCCATCTGCATGGCTCCCCCAACAACCTCTTCCCCTTCCCACAACCCCTCCCCCAATGAGCTCTTCCCCACTGACCCCCATCCGCTGACCTCTACACTCCCCACAACCCCTCCACCACTGTTGGGTGGGGTTACTGGGTTATGGGATAGAGTGGAGGTGTTGACCTTGGGTAGGGTGCTCTTTCCAAGAGCTGGTCCAGACTCGATGGGCCGAATGGCCTCCTTCTGCACTGTAAATTCTATGAAAACCCCTCCCCCTCTAACCCCTCCCTGTCCCCTCCCCCCACTGCCCTCCTCCCACTGCCCTCCTCCACTGTCCTCCTCTGGCCCATGTCCCTCTGACCCCACTCCCATTTACTCCTCCCCCGCCCCCCAGTGACCCCCCCCCCTCACTGACCTTTCCCCTCCACTGACCTCTCCCCTCCACTGACCTCTCCCCCTCCACACTGACCTTGCTCCTCCCTATCCATCTTTAATATCCCACACTGGGACCTGCGGGGCGGGAATGCTTGCCTTCCCCGTGCTCCATGCAGAGTATGAGCTCCCCCACCAGGGGTAGGGTATCACTTAATACATTTATCAAAGGTTGGCCAGTAAGGCCGGTACCGACCAGAATAGAAACTCGAAAGGGATCTACTGGTAATGTACAGATCGTTTTTGTAAATATAACTTTGTTTCTTATTTTACTCGGTGTGGACTCTCCGTGTCCTTATTAAACTGGCGACAAGGAATAAACTGGTTTGCTCTTGATGCTGCGACCTACTGGACTGAGTCACATCCCCGATTTTCTGGATCCAGGTTCGGATTTCTTTGAAGCAATGCCTCTGTTTGGATTCACCTGAGGAAGGAGCAGCGCTCCGAAAGCTAGTGATTCGAAACAAACCTCTTGGACTTTAACCTGGTGTTGTAAGACTACTTTCTGTTTGGATGGTTAGATACATTTAACGGTGCTGAAGACTGGAACCAGTACATTGAACAAATGTGTTATTTCTTCTGGGCCAACAATATCACAGAGACCGAGCGACAGGTGGTCATACTGTTTTTTTTTTTGTTTTTACATTTTTTTTAAATTTCCAATTTACGGGCAATTTAGTGTGGCCAATCCACCACCCTACACATCTTTGGATTGTGGGGGTGAAACCCACGCAGGCACGGGGAGAATATGCAAACTCCACACGGACAGTGACCCGGAGCTGGGAACGAACACGGGACTTCGGCACCGTGAGGCAGCAGTGCTAACCACTTCGCCACCATGCTGCCCCAAGACAGTCCTATTGTTGACGGCCTGTGGAGTGCACAAGTTCGGGGTGTAGCCACCTAAATTGGCCAACTCCCGATTTAAAATGGCGAACGGCAAAGGCTGATGGGAAAGTCAGTCAACAAAGACAGAAACCGGCAGGTGCAGGTTTGCTGTGTATTAAAACTCTGCAAAAGGCTGGACAACATCGATACCAGCGACCATCAGCATAATAATGTAGCAGCCATCTACATACTAATGAGCAATCCCCGGGGACAATAG
The DNA here is from genome assembly GCF_047496885.1 of Scyliorhinus torazame. Taxonomy (NCBI): domain Eukaryota; kingdom Metazoa; phylum Chordata; class Chondrichthyes; order Carcharhiniformes; family Scyliorhinidae; genus Scyliorhinus; species Scyliorhinus torazame. The sequence continues at coordinate 67,105,574 of NC_092718.1, forward strand.
CAACATTTGGGACACTCAAAACTAAGCCAGACTCCCCGGTGCCAGCAGGAGCCAACACAAAGGAGGTGAACGAACACCTCAAACTGCCCATCGATCAGGGAACCGCTCCAGTATTGGAGAAATCGAACCAAGCGATTGGGACAAAGTCCAATCACTTGGGACCAGGTACAGGGTCCGCCCCGAAAGGCGGGAAGCCCCTAGGGACTATAAGAGTTAAGCCCCAAGTTCAAATCTCTCTCTCTTCGTCCTGCCCGGGTCACCCAGCAACACGAACCAACATTGACCGTGACCGGTGCAGTGACCACCGACAGAAGTAAGTCTTAATTCAACGCTCGCTACGAGATAGGCGCTCTAAGCTACCAATCCGTACCAACTTTGAATCCCGCAGACTCAGAACCCGAACGAAAGGCCATTTGTTCCCCTGACCTGGTGGGCCAGTCCGAAGTTAAGTATAGGCCTGTTGGTTGTAGAAGTAGCTTAGACGGAGAATTTGTGCATGAGTAGCGATTACTGTGTATAATAAATGTGCTTTGATTTGAATCTTACTAATCAGTGTATTGAGTTATTGATCATTACTTGGACTTGAACCTCGTGGCGGTATCATAAAGATACCTGGCGACTCGAGAGCAAAGGTAATAAAACAGAGCAATTGAACCAACGGAAAGTCAGCAACAGGGGTGATCCGGAGTCTCGCTTACCCGGCGCGCCGGATACGCTATCATTCGACCATCTGAATGACCTAGAAGAGGCAGTGGATGAGGCTGAGATGCAGCCGAACTGTATGGCAGCACCACGTGTGGCCCATATTCTGATACAAGTGAATGGTCATATGCTCAAATGGACCAGATACGGGAGCGGCTGTTTCTGTGGTGGTGCAGAGCACTATTGATCTTATCAAACGAGGAGTTCATACTTTGTCTTTGGCTGACACAGCGGCTCGTTTTGCCACTTATACAGGGGACTGACTAAATATCATGGGGACCACCCTCACTCTGGTGGTTTATGGGTTCCAGTCAGTACACCTTCCACTCTGTTGTGTGTTGTATCTGTAAAACCTCAGATACTTTTGACCAGTTTACTTAAAGTTTTACCCAGGTGCCCTTATTTGCGAGATGAACAAAGGACAAAACAGGTTCACGGTTTATCGCACTTTTATCCACATTTCTCTTACTCGACGAAGCATTGCTGAGCTTTGGGTTTTAGTGAAGGAGGCTGGTAGGCTACGATCACTTGATGTGGATGTCTTCTCTGGGTTCAAAACCCAGGGTCCTTTCTTCTTGCGATGGTTGTGCCTGGGGGGACTCCCAGGTTATCGCTAAGGATCTGTTCTGATGTTCCTTCCTTTATACTGGTCTGCTAGCATTGAGTTATAGGTTATATGCCCACAACTGGCCATTGTCCCATCCAGACCTCAACTCGTTAATGGGAAAGACAGGGAGCGCGATTCTCCACTCCCACGCCGGTTGGGAGAATCGCCTGGGCCGCCAAAATTTCCGGGGACGCCGGTCCGACGGCCTCCCCGCGCATGCGCGGAGGACGCCTGTTATGCGGCGCCGGCCGCGTCATTTATGCGCCCACATTGACCCTGACCACAAGGACCCCTCCCACACTGACCCCTCCCATATTGGTCCCTCAAACATATGGGAGGTGGCGGTGCAGTGGTATTGTTACTGGACTAGTAATCCAGCGACCCAGGATAATAACCTGGTGACCCGGGTTCAAATCTCACCATGGCAGGAGGTGGAATTTAAAACTCAATAAAATATCTGGAATTAAAAATCTAATGATGATCATGAAACCATTGTTTTTTTCCAGACATATAGAGTACCCAATTTTTTTTCTCCCCCAATTAAGGGGCAATTTAGCATGGCCAATCCACCTATCCTGCACATCTTTGGGTTGTGGGGGTGAGACCCACACAGACACGGGGAGAATGTGCAAACTCCACACGGACAGTGACCCGAGGCTGGGATTGAACATTGATCGACAATGGCAAACATTTAAGGAACGCATGGGGGAACTGCAGCAACTGTTCATTTCTGTCTGGCACCAAAGAAAAATGGGTAAGAGGGCACAGTACAAAAATAAACTTGCAGAGAACACAAAGACTGACCCGAGGAGTATAATAATAATAATCGGTTATTGTCACAAGTAAGCTTCAATGAAGTTACTGTGAAAAGCCCCGAGTCGCCACATTCCGGCGCCTGTTCGGGGAGGCCGGTACGGGAATTGAACCCGCGCTGCTAGCATTGTTTTACATTACAAGCCAGCTGTTTAGCCCACTGTGCTAAACCAGCCCCAGTACTTCCTTTCCATCATAAGATGAGTAGTAGGGATGTTGGCAGATGACTGCACAATGTTCTGCGCCATTCTTGACTCAAGAAGCTCGACACCATCCAGTACAAAGAACAAAGAACAAAGAAATGTACAGCACAGGAACAGGCCCTTCGGCCCTCCAAGCCCGCGCCGACCATGCTGCCCGGCTAAACTACAATCTTCTACACTTCCTGGGTCCGTATCCCTCTATTCCCATCCTATTCATGTATTTGTCAAGATGCCCCTTAAATGTCACTATCGTCCCTGCTTCCACCACCTCCTCCGGTAGCGAGTTCCAGGCACCCACTACCCTCTGCGTAAAAAACGTGCCTCGTACATCTACTCTAAACCTTGCCCCTCTCACCTTAAACCTATGCCCCCTAGTAATTGACCCCTCTACCCTGGGGAAAAGCCTCTGACTATCCACTCTGTCTATGCCCCTCATAATTTTGTATACCTCTATCAGGTCTCCCCTCAACCTCCTTCGTTCCAGTGAGAACAAACCGAGTTTATTCAACCGCTCCTCATAGCTAATGCCCTCCATACCAGGCAACATCCTGGTAAATCTCTTCTGCACCCTCTCTAAAGCCTCCACATCCTTCTGTAGTGTGGCGACCAGAATTGAACTCTATACTCCAAGTGTGGCCTAACTAAGGTTCTATACAGCTGCAACATGACTTGCCAATTCTTATACTCAATGCCCCGGCCAATGAAGGCAAGCATGCCGTATGTCTTCTTGACTACCTTCTCCACCTGTGTTGCCCCTTTCAATGACCTGTGGACCTGTACTCCTAGATCTCTTTGACTTTCAATACTCTTGAGGGTTCTACCATTCACCGTATATTCCCTACCTGCATTAGACCTTCCAAAATGCATTACCTCACATTTGTCCGGATTAAACTCCATCTGCCATCTCTCCGCCCAAGTCTCCAGACAATCTAAATCCTGCTGTATCCTCCGACAGTCCTCATCGCTATCCGCAATTCCACCAACCTTTGTGTCGTCTGCAAACTTACTAATCAGACCAGTTACATTTTCCTCCAAATCATTTATATATACTACAAAGAGCAAAGGTCCCAGCACTGATCCCTGTGGAACACCACTGGTCACAGCCCTCCAATTAGAAAAGCATCCTTCCAATGCTACTCTCTGCCTTCTAAGGCCTAGCCAGTTCTGTATCCACCTTGCCAGCTCACCCCTGATCCCGTGTGACTTCACCTTTTGTACTAGTCTACCATGAGGGACCTTGTCAAAGGCCTTACTGAAGTCCATATAGACAACATCCACTGCCCTACCTGCATCAATCATCTTAGTGACCTCCTCGAAAAACTCTATCAAGTTAGTGAGACACGACCTCCCCTTCACAAAACCGTGCTGCCTCTCACTAATACGTCCATTTGCTTCCAAATGGGAGTAGATCCTGTCTCGAAGAATTCTCTCCAGTAATTTCCCTACCACTGAAGTAAGGCTCACCGGCCTGTAGTTCCCAGGATTATCCTTGCTACCCTTCTTAAACAGAGGGACAACATTGGCTATTCTCCAGTCCTCCGGGACATCCCCTGAAGACAGCGAGGATCCAAAGATTTCTGTCAAGGCCTCAGCAATTTCCTCTCCAGCCTCCTTCAGTATTCTGGGGTAGATCCCATCAGGCCCTGGGGACTTATCTACCTTAATATTTTTTAAGACACCCAACACCTCGTCTTTTTGGATCTCAATGTGACCCAGGCTATCTACACACCCTTCTCCAGACTCAACATCTACCAATTTCTTCTCTTTGGTGAATACTGATGCAAAGTATTAATTTAGTACCTCGCCCATTTCCTCTGGCTCCACACATAGATTCCCTTGCCTATCCTTCAGTGGCCAACCCTTTCCCTGGCTACCCTTTTGCTTTTTATGTACGTGTAAAAAGCCTTGGGATTTTCCTTAACCCTATTTGCCAATGACTTTTCGTGACCCCTTCTAGCCCTCCTGACTCCTTGCTTAAGTTCCTTCCTACTTTCCTTATATTCCACGCAGGCTTCGTCTGTTCCCAGCCTTTTTAGCCCTGACAAATGCCTCCTTTTTCTTTTTGACGAGGCCTACAATATCTCTCGTCATCCAAGGTTCCCGAAAATTGCCGTATTTATCCTTCTTCCTCACAGGAACATGCCGGTCCTGAATTCCTTTCAACTGCCACTTGAAAGCCTCCCACATGTCAGATGTTGATTTGCCCTCAAACATCCGCCCCCAATCTATGTTCTTCAGTTCCCGCCTAATATTGTTAATAATTAGCCTTCCCCCAATTTAGCACATTCATCCTCGGACCACTCTTATCCTTGTCCACCAGTACTTTAAAACTTACTGAATTGTGGTCACTGTTACCGAAATGCTCCCCTACTGAAACATCTACCACCTGGCCGGGCTCATTCCCCAATACCAGGTCCAGTACCGCCCCTCCCCTAGTTGGACTGTCTACATATTGTTTTAAGAAGCCCTCCTGGATGCTCCTTACAAACTCCGCCCCATCTAAGCCCCTGGCACTAAGTGAGTCCCAGTCAATATTGGGGAAGTTGAAGTCTCCCATCACCACAACCCTGTTGTTTTTACTCTTTTCCAAAATCTGTCTACCTATCTGCTCCTCTATCTCCTGCTGGCTGTTGGGAGGCCTGTAGTAAACCCCCAACATTGTGACTGCACCCTTCTTATCCCTGATCTCTACCCATATAGCCTCACTGCCCTCTGAGGTGTCCTCTCGCAGTACAGCTGTGATATTCTCCCGAACCAGTAGCGCAACTCCACCTCCCCTTTTACATCCCCCTCTATCCCGCCTGAAACATCTAAATCCTGGAACGTTTAGCTGCCAATCCTGCCCTTCCCTCAACCAGGTCTCTGTAATGGCAACAACATCATAGTTCCAAGTACTAATCCAAGCTCTAAGTTCATCTGCCTTACCCGTAATACTTCTTGCATTAAAACATACGCACTTCAGGCCACCAGACCCGCTGTGTTCTCCCTGTCTGCTCTGCCTCAGAGCCACACTGTCCCTATTCCCTAGTTCTCCCTCAATGCTCTCACCTTCTGACCTATTGCTCCCGTGCCCACCCCCCTGCTATACTAGTTTAAACCCTCCCGTGTGACACTAGCAAACTTCGCGGCCAGGATGTTTATGCCTCTCCGGTTTAGATGCAACCCGTCCTTCTTATACAGGTCACACCTGCCCCGGAAGAGCTCCCAGTGGTCCAGATAATGGAAACCCTCCCTCCTACACCAGCTGTTTAGCCACGTGTTTAGCTGCTCTATCTTCCTATTTCTAGCCTCACTGGCACGTGGAACAGGGAGTAATCCCGAGATTACAACCCTCGAGGTCCTGTCTTTTAACTTTCTGCCTAGCTCCCTGAACTCCTGCTGCAGGACCTCATGCCCCTTCCTGCCTATGTCGTTAGTACCAATATGTACAACGACCTCTGCCTGTTTGCCCTCCCCCTTCAGGATGCCCTCTACCCGTTCGGAGACATCCTGGACCCTGGCACCAGGGAGGCAACATACCATCCTGGAGTCTCTTTCACGTCCACAGAAGCGCCTATCTGTGCCCCTGACTATAGAGTCCCCTATTACTATTACTCTTCTGCACTTTGACCCTCCCTTCTGAACATCAGAGCCAGCCGTGGTGCCACTGCTCTGGCTGCTGCTGTTTTCCCCTGATAGGCTATCCCCCCCGACAGTATCCAAAGCGGTATATCTGTTCGAGAGGGGGACAACCACAGGGGATTCCTGCACTGACTGCCTGCCCTTTCTGGTGGTCACCCATTTCTCTGCCTGCACCTTGGGTGTGACCACATTTACAAAACTGCGATCTATGACGCTTTCCGCCACCTGCATGCTCCTAAGTGCATCCAATTGCCGCTCCAACCGAACCATGTGGTCTGTGAGGAGCTCCAGTTGGGTGCACTTTCTGTAGATGAAGCCATCCGGGACGCTGGAAGCCTCCCGGACCTGCCACATCTCACAGTCAGAGCACAGCACCCCTCTAACTGACATTGCGTCAATTAATTAAAATTAAAATTAAAATTAAAAAAAAATTTTTTTTTGAATATTTTTTTTTTTAATGTCAAAGTTACTGTTGACTATCTGTTTCCTAGCACTAGATTTCTAATAGAAATGCGAAAGCTAAATATAGTACTCTCCAATCTCTGGCTTAGATATCCCTCTAAATTATAATTAAGTAATTATGTTTAATTAGTTACCAATGCTCAGTTTTTTAAATTTAGTGTAGAATCCCAACCAGCCACTCAGGCCACAGCTTTTCTGTGATGTCACTTCAGTTTCCCCCCTGACACACACACAATTTGAAAAAGGTACAAAAGTAAAAATGCGTAAAAATCACTTACTTACCTTCTTAGTGTTAATAATAAAATATGGTACTTACCTCACACCAATGGGTTTTATTATTAGGTTAGAGGAGGAGGGCGGGTGGGAGACACTACACGTGTAGTGTCTCGGGTTTCCTCTCCACCAGAATTTATTGGTGAGGGTCTTCCCAGAAGTCCGCGGGTCGAACTTCCTGTTCCCGCCTTAAATACTAAAATATTTAAAAAAACAGAAAAGAGGGACCGAAAACGGGACCAGGTAAGTGTTTTTAAAGGACAGACTTACCTCCCAGCAATCACTTCCGCACTGCCCCCCCTGAAATTGACAAACCAGCTCCTCCTCTCCCGCCGAAATCGACTGGCCTGCCCCTGCAAAGACAAGTGTTTTTAAAGGACAGACTTACCTCCCAGCAATCACTTCCGCACTGCCCCCACTGAAATTGACAAACCAGCTCCTCCTCTCCCGCCGAAATCGACTGGCCTGCCCCTGCAAAGACAAGTGTTTTTAAAGGACAGACTTACAAAGCAGCCTGCTTGCTTGCTCCTCCTTCCACAAACATTCAGTCCCTCCGCCAACGACTCTTAGTAGCAGCCATGGGTACCATCTACTAGAAGTACTGCAGGAACTCGCCAACGTCCCTTAGGCAGCACCTTCCAAACCCTCGACCACCACCATCTAGAAGGACAAGAACAGCAGATACACGGGAAACCCACCACCTGGAGGTTCCCCTCCAAATCACTCACCACCCAACTTGGGAATATATCACTGTTCTTCACTGTCGCTGAGCCAAATCCTGGAATTCCCTCCCTAACAGCACTGTGGCTGTACCTACAGCGGTTCAAGAAGGCAGCTCACCACCACTTTCTGAAGGGCAGCTAGGGATGAGGCAATAAATGCTGGCCTAACCAGCAATGCCCACATCCCATAAAAGAATTTAAAAAAACACTGACCCCTCACACACTGACCCCTCCCATACTGACCGTTTCCACAAAATGACCCTTCCTACAAACTATCCCTCCTTCACTGGCACTTCCCACACACTCACCCCTCTCACACATTGACCCCTCCCACACTTACCCATCCCACACATGTCTCCTCCCACCCTCTGTAACAGCACCCTGGGCAAGGGCACAGTCAATTCCAGCCCCACTTGAGCCAGAGTCGCAACATAAGTGAATTAACAAATAATTCTGATAAACCTTTCGAGAGCTTTGGCCCTATACTTGTTCAATTGAATCATTATAATGCTCAAGGAGTTCATTGAGTCTACACTGACCCTGTCAAAGAGCACCTACCTAGCCTATTCCCCAGGCCTATCCCCGTAACCCAGTAACCCCACCTAACCTTTGAACACTAAGGAGCAATTTAAAATGGCCATTCCACCTAATCTGCACATTGTTGGACTGTGGGAGGAAACCGGAGGAAACTCATGCAGACACAGGAGAACATGCAAACTCCACACAGACAGTCATAGAGTAATTGTCATACAGCACAGAAAAGGACCTTTGGCCCATCGAGTCTGCATCAGTCAAAAACAAACACCTGACTATTCTAATCCTATTTTCCAGCACTTGTAAGCCCTGGGATTGCAAGTGCACATCTAAATACTTCTTAAATGTTATGAGGGTCTCTGCCTCCACCACCCTTCCACACTCCCACCACCCTCTGGATGAAAATGTTTTTCCTCACATCCCCTCTAAACCTCCTGCCCCTTACCTTAACTCAATGCTTCCTGGTCATTGATCCCTCCACCAAGGGGAAACGTTTATTTCTGTCTATTCTATCTATGCCCTGCAGTCACCCCGTCCTGAACCATCTCGCCCCTGTCCAGGTACACTGAGCCCACTGGATGTGGCTGGACTGCAGAACTTTGATCTGATCCATTGTTTGTGGAATTGCTTAGCTCTGTCTAACATTTGCTGCTTATGCTGTTTGGCACACAAATAGTCCTCTTCTGTAGCTTCATCAGGTTGAGATCTTATTTTTAGTTATGCCTGATGCTGCTCCTGGCATGTTCTCCTGCACTCTTCATTGAATCAGGTCTGATCTTCCAGCTTAGTGGTAATGGTAGAGTGGGGAATATGATGGGCCATGAGGTTACAGATTGTGGTTGAGTGGAATTCTGTTGCTGCTGATGGCCTACAGGATCTCATGGATGCCCAGCCTTGAGTTGCTAGATCTGTGTATCCCATTTAGCACGGTGGTAGTGCCACACAACATGATGGAGAGTATCCTCAATGTGAAGACAGGACTTTGCCTCCACAAGGACTGTGTGGTAGCATCTCCTACTAATACTGTCATGGATAAATGCATCTGAGTTAGGCAGGTTGGTGAGGATGAAGTCAAGTATTTATTTTCCCTCTTGTCAGTTCCCCCACCAGCTGCTGCAGTCCCAGTCTAGCAGCTATGTCCTTTTGGACCCGGCCAGCTTGGCCTGTGATGGTACTACTGAGCCACCCTTGGTGATGGACATTGAAGTCCCCACAACCAGAGTACATTTTGTGCCTTACCGCTGTAGCCACCTGGGTTGGCCACTTCCCGACTTTAAAATGGAGATCCGCAAAGACTGCAGGGAAATTCAGTCAAGCCTGGAAAAACTAGCAAGTGCAAAGTTTCCTGTGTATTAGACTTTGCAGAAACCCGGACAGCACTGAAACTACCGACCATCTGCATATTAATGAGCGATCCCCGGGAACAATTGAAACATTTAAAGTGAATAAGGCAAAGCCAGACTCCTCGGCGCCAGCAGGAGCCAAGACAAAGAAAGGCCAACGGACACTTAGGGACCGCCCAGCGATCAGGGAACAGCTCCAGTATTGGAGAAATCGATCCAAGTGATCAGAACTTAGTCCAATCACTTGGAACCAGGTACGGGGTCCGCCCAAAGGGGCGAGAAGCCCCTGGGGACTATAAAATAGCATCCCCAAGTTCCATTCGTCCTTCTTGGCAGGGTCACTCAGCAGCGCGAACCAACCGTTGACAGTGAACTGCCTAGCTGCCGCATCAACCAAGTAAGTCTCCAGTCAACGCTCGCTACGAGATAGGCGCTCCTAGCTACCAGTCCATACCAGCTTTTGAATCCTGCAGGCTCAGAATTGAACGAAAGGCCATTTGTTCCCCTGACCTGTTGGGCCAGTCCCAAAGCTAAGTATAGGCCTTTTAGTGTTAGAGATAGTCTAGTAAGTAGAGTTTTATGCCTGAATAGTGATTGACTGTGTATAATAAATGTGTTTTGATTTGAATCTTACTAATTGGTGTGTCGAGTTATTGATCAGTACTTGAACTTGAACCTCGTGGCGGTATCATAAAGATACCTTGCGACTCTAGAGCAAAAGGTTATAGAAACAGAGCAAATTAAGTAAAGACACAACGGGCAACATTTAAGAGCCAACCAAAAGTTAGCAACACCACCCGCAGTGCTTCTACCAAGTGGTGTTCAACAGGAAGGAGTACTGATTTATCAGCTGAGGAGCATGCGGGCGGGGCGGGGGAGGTGGGGGGGATGTGAAAATTAGCAAGTGGTTTCCTTGCCCATATTTGACCTGATGCCGTGAGACTTCAGTGTCCAGAGTACTGCCTGGGCATCTCTCTCCCGATTGTGTATCACTCTACCACCAAGGGTGGTGAAGGTGGTGTCTGGGACATTATGTGTACAGTATGATTCTGTAAAAACGACTATATCAGGCTGTTGTTTGAATAGTCTGTGAGGCAACTCTCCCAATTTTGCACAAGCCCCCAGATGTTAATAAGAGGACTTACCGTTGTTGTTTCCGATATCCCTCAGTTGAAATTTAGTTGAACATTGCCCCTTTAATGTCCAAAGATGTGCAGGTTATGTAGGATTATGGAGTTAAGGGGATAGGTGGAGAGAGGACCAAGGGGGTCAATATAATCCCAAAGGGTCGAATGGCCTCTCTTTTGTTACCTTACTGTAGTGTGTTTGGTAGCACTACTGTATGTAACATGCGTTACTCAATCCAGTTGCAGCAGATGCTTTCTGCACCTTGATGAAGAAGGCTCAAAGTCGTCCAGAGGTATTGAAAAGTTTATTGTGTAACAGAATTTGACAACTGCGTGAGTTCTTACTTTAAGATCAATACCTGTAGAAAGGTTACAATGTTTATATACAGTAGCTATATCTGACCACACTAGTAGCTCTGAGCTAGATCTATGCATCTGCTCTCGTCACAGTCTAATCGGCAAGAGAGGCAGAGAGCCGCTTGCGCCTGGCTTTTATACCTGCCAGTGCTGCCCCTTAGTGATCTTTCAATTTCCCATTAACCCCCCTATGTACATACCCATGTAAAGATCACTACATCCTGCCTTTTTTCTTTTTCCTTTTTTTTTTACATAGTTTCAGTGTTGTTACTAGAATGGAACAAACCTAGTTGGTATCGTGTGCAAATGAATTACAGAAATCAATGATTGCATCAGTCCAATGTTCACAGGTTCAGACAGTTGAGTGTGCATCTGATTCGAGTTGATCTCCTAAGTGGACATGGAGACACTGAGGTTTTAATGTCCGTCTGTTCATCGGCTGATGGTGTCAAGTGTTGTCGAGTGAGTGAGTCCTGTAGATTTAACGTTGGAAAGACAGGTTCAGGAAGTGGAACCTTTAGCAGGTCTCGTCGATTGTGGTCTGAACAGCACACTTTCGTCGGACTTTACATGTATGATCGTGGCACTGCTTGTCATAGCACTGTTGCTGCGTTGGGCCATCCTCCACCTGGGTGTCGCAGTCGAACCATGTCATTGACCGCTAATGGTTGCAGCGATTTTGCATGCCGGTCATAGTGCTGCTTTTGTTTGTGACGTTGGTGTTGTATCTTGTCAAGCACTTGTGAGTGATCTGGATTGCTGAAGTGTAACGCTGGTACCGTTGTTCTCACATCTCGATTGAAGTGCATTTGAGCTGGTGATATCCCTGAGCTCAACAGTGATAATCTGTATGATAATAGAGCCAAGTGTATGTCAGAATTCGAGTCAGTGGCCTTGCTTATGAGTTGTTTGATAATGTGTACACCTTTCTCTACTTTGCTGTTGGATTGGGGAAAGCGTGGACTCAATGTCACGTGTTTAAAGTTGTATTTCTTGGAGAATTCCAAAGCAAGGACCATTATCGGACATGACTGTTTGTGGAATTTGTTGGGGCGGGGGGGGGGGAGTTTGTTGAAAATTTGTTGAAAAATTTGAATAAATATATATTTAAAAAAATAAATAAATTACTGTTTGTGGAATACCATGCCTCGAGAATGTTTCCTTGCAGGCTTTGATAACTGATGCGACGTGAGATCCGGGAGTTTCATTACTTCCGAAAAGTTGGAGTAATAGTCAATGATAAGAACATAGTTTTGACCCATGGAGTGAAACAAATCTATGCCAACTTTGTGCCACGGTGACGTAGTCATCTCATGCTGCTGGAGTGGCTCCTTGCATTGTGCCGGTTGATGTTTTTGACACGTATCACATGCGAGTATCTTGTTTGTAATGTCCTCATTTATCCCAGGCCAGTACACGGATTGCCTTGCTCTTCTTTTGCATTTTTTGATTCTGAGATGTCCCTCATGAATCCTGCGGAGCATGTCTGACCTGAGCGTTAGTGGAATGACGATTCTGTCATTTCTCAATATCAATCCGTCCACTACTGACAGTTCAGTTTTGATGTTTTGGAACTGCGGAACCGTCCTTTTCGCAAGCCACGCCGAAGGTTGTGCATGACCTGGAGCAAGGTTGCATCTTCTCGTGTCACCAACGAATTTGCTGCAGCTTCTCGTCAGATGCCGGGAGAGTCTCTCTGCACAACTGTGCTTGAGCTTCTACATCGTCAATGGACGCAGGAGGTGAGCTGTCAGTATCAAAACGAAAATAAAAACCAGAGCCATCGCCCAGCTCCACCCACACAATGACATCACTGCAGCCATTTAAGAAGACAAACATTTCTTAAAGGGACATTCCCATGACACTACGTAGAAGGACAATATAGGTATAGAAAGCAGGGAGGGAACAGTGATAAATCTGAAGATTAGCATTGAGAAGGAAGTAATTTCAGCTGGCTTTTTCAAGGTGACTAGGTGTGTAGATGAGGGCATTGCAGTTGATGTAGTCTACATGGACTTTATTAAGGCTTGTGACAAAGTCCCTCATGGGAGACTGATCACGAAGGTAAGAGCCCATAGGATCCAGGGCAATTTGTCAAATAGGATCCAAAACTGGCTTAGTGACAAGAAGCAGAGGGCATTGGTCAAAGGTTGTTTTTGTGACTGTAAGCCTGTGTCCAGTGATGTATCGCAGGGATTGGGATGCATGGCAAGGATTGGTGGTGGGTCCCTTGTTGTTTGTAGTGTACATGAATAATCTAGATGGTGTTGCACCTCAAATGTGGATCAATTAGCGCAGTGTTCTTCAAAGTCGGGGGTGCGACCCGCGGGTGGGATGCGGGCAGGTGTCGGGAGGGTCGCGGAGCCGTTGTCCACGGCGCACCCGATCGCGCAAATCCCCGTGCAGCAGCCAGCTTTTCATTTTTTATTTATTTTACTCTTTTTTTTTACAAGTTCGGGAGGGGTTTTATTTGATAAAGTTTTACAGGAAAAAAATTCAGAACTTTGGGCAGATGGGGACTCCATACTTTACGACACCAGAAGGCTTCACCTTCATCCAACAGGTTCCATTGGAGGAACGTGTACGAGGGCCAAAGGGACCCAAAACCATTTCCTCCATTTTTGTCAGCAGCAAACAAGGTAAGAGAAAATGGTGGGTCGCGCAGGTCGGCCAGCGTGGGTCGCGAAGGCCGGCCAGGTTGGGTCCCGAAGGTTGGCCGGCCGGAAAAAAAGTTTGAAGAACACTGAACTAGCATTATGTACAAACACTCAAACTCAAATTATCGTACAACAATCTCCATGTTACCACAAAAGTATCAAAACTCCACTATAAAAGATATCAAAAGCTCTATTATGCCAAGTATCAAAAATTGGTGTTACAAAAGGTACCAAAACTCGCGACTTGGACCTAAATACCACCCTTTAAGATCAATCTCCCCCTTGGTGGATTTCAATGTCCTCTGAGTCCCAGACCAAGGCTTCTCATGGATGATTGTTCCTGCAGGTTGTTACGCCAGAAGTTCCTTTGTCTCTACCTATACAGATCTTGCTGACACTGATTATGCTTCCAGTCACATACTCTCAGGACAGGAATTAATCAATCACAGTTCTTTCGCCATGAATGCTCAGGGAGTCGTGTCTCTCTCAGGAGGTTGTATTTCTCTCAGCAGCACGACACAGGGGTCTTTGTCCAATCACTGTCTATTCACGGCATAGCAACAGTCACTGCCCAATCAGCTCCTCTGTCTGTTCTTCACTGCAGAATCCCACAGTCTTGCTGCTCCCACAGTCCTTTGCCTGATGCAGAGTTAGCTCTTTTAACCATCAGGCTTTTCTGGTGTATTCACTTTGCTGATGTCTTTACAAATACCATTCAGGCTGCAACGGGAATGGGAGTGGTATTGTGTCTGTAAAATCACAGACACTTTGACCTGTTTATTGTTTTTACTCCGGTGCCCTTATTTGCACGATGAACAAATAACAAAACAGGTTCACAGTTTAACTCAATTTTATTCACAATTCTCTCACTCACACAAAATTCGGCTCAGATTTACAACTGAGCTCTAGGTGTTACCCACACTCAGTGAAGGAGGCTGGCCAGGCTATGATCACTCGATGTGGATATCTTCTCTGGGCTTTGAAACCCATGGTCCCTTCTTCTTGCCCTGATTGTGCCTGGGGGGACTCCCACGTTATCGCTGAAGATCTGTTCCAATGTTCCTTCCTTTACACAGGTCTGCTAGCATTGAGCCATAGGTATACAATTGACCTGAGGTCTATTGTCCCATCCAGACCCTAACTTGTTAATGGAGAAAAAACAGGATACTCCTGTTTATCCTGAATGATTCAATCAAGATTCATTGTCCTCTGAAACACTCTCATCTGACCAGCTAGTCGCCCATTATGGAATCTGACGGCTTCTTTTGTCTGTCCTTCATCCTGCTGCAAAGTTGATCCGTGTGTCTGGAAATTCGTTATATATTCATAGCATGGTCTTATTTTTTTATGTAAACGTGAATGGGTAATCACAAAGTCCATATAGCAATAAAGAGTTTATGTGTTGACTTGAGTGCTCTTGTAGACAGCCAGTATCAATTCAGCTAGGGCCTCATGTGGCAGTTTCTGTTCCTGGCCTAGGGGCTGGTTTAGCACAGTGGGCTGAACAGCTGGCTTGTAATCCAGAACAAGACCCAGCAGCGCGGGTTCAATTCCCATACCAGCCTCCCCGAACAGGCGCCGGAATGTGGCGACTAGGGGCTTTTCACAGTAACTTCATTGAAGCCTACTTGTGACAATAAGCGATTATTATTATTATTATATGTCTTATCAGTCTGTTTCCAGTACCACAGTAGTATGATCAGTAAGTTTGCAGATTACACAAAAATTGGTGGTGTGGTGAATAGCAAGGAGGAGGAAAGATTCCAGGGTGATATAGACGGGCTGGCCAGATGGGCAGAACAGTGGCAAATGAAATTTAAGCCTGAAAAGTGTGAGGTGATGCATTTTGGGAGGACGAGCAATGCAAGGGAATACACAATAAACGGTAGGCAGCTAGGAAGTACAGAGAACCAGAGGGATCTTGGGGTGTATGTCCACAGGTCTCTGAAGACAGCAGGGCAGGTAGATAAATTGGTTAAGGCATATGGCATACTTGCCTTTATTAGCTGAGGCAGGGAATACAAAAGCAGATAGGTTATGATGGAGCTCTATAAAATGCTTGTTAAGCCAAAGCAGGAGTACGTGTGCAGATTTGGTCACTGGAGACTGGATAGGCTGAGTTTGTTCTCCTTACACCAGAGAAGGCTGAGGGGGGACCTGTTTACGAGGGACATAGATAGGATAGATGGAAATAAACTTTTTCCCTTAGTTGAGGGGCCAATAACCAAAGGTCAAAGATTTAAAGTAAGGGGTGCGGGATTTATTGAGGATTTGAGGAAACCTTTTTCACCCAGATGGTGGTGGGAATCTGGAAATTACTGCCTGAAAGGGTGGTAGAGGCAAGAATCCTCACAATTTAAGAAGCATTTAGACGAGCACTTGAAACACATACAAGGCTACGGACCAAGTGTTGGGAAATGGGATTAGCATAGGTGCTTGGGTGGCACGCTGGCGCAGTTCTGCTGTCTCAAGGGCAGCACGATGGCGCAGTGGTTAGCATTGCTGCCTCACGGCGCCGAGGTCCCAGGTTCGATCCCGGCTCTGGGTCACTGTCCGTGTGGAGTTTGCACATTCTCTCCGTGTCTGCGTGGGTTTCGCCCCCACACCTCAAAAGATGTGCAGGTTAGGTGGACTGGCCACGCTAAATTGCCCCATAATTGGAAAAAAATTAATTGGGTACTCTAAATTAATTTTTAAAATAGATAGGTGCATGATGACCAGCACAGACACGAAGGACCTCTTTTCACGCTGTAAAACTCCATGACGAAAAGTCACCTTTAAATCACAGTGAGGTGCAGACAGCTGTGTACATCCCAGTGTATCTCAACTTGCCATTGCCTAAATCGGCTGAGACAATAGAACATAGAAAAATACAGCACAGGACAGGCCCTTCGGCCCACAATGTTGTGCCGAACTTTTGTCCTAGATTAAGAACAAATTAATCTACAACCCATCATTCTACCGTAATCCATGTACCTATCCAATAATTTCTGATTGACCCCCAGTGCATTTCCCCCAGTAATTCCAGCCTTTGTCTCTTACTCCACAGATACTTTTCAGACCGACTGAATTTCTCCAACATTTTCTGTTCATATTTTCATTTCAGGTATTTAAAGGATTTGATAGGATAAAGTATGCTGACATCCTCGGCTTCAGTCAGGGCAACTCTCACATTTTCTCCTATTGCTTCAGACAAGGTGCAAGAGTGGCTCCGACTACAGGATGGAGCAGGCCTCACTCATACATCTCCATGGTGACTCTCACTCTAGGGACTTCAGCTCCAGGGGGCGGGGGCCGCACCAACGATAGCCCCGCCTACCGAACGAACCGCCCATTAATCAGCCCCGGATGTGCAGCTCGGGCTGATCAGGGGACAACTGCTTCCGGTCGCGTTCAGTTCAACGGGACTGAGGTGAGCGCGCACCGGGCGGTTTTGGGGAGAGAGGGGCACGCGCGCCCGGTGGGTGTGGGGCGGAGGGAGAGAGGGCGCGCCCGACCGGCGGGTGTTTGGGGGCGGGGCGCGCCCGTCTGGCTGTTTGGGGGGCGCGCCCGTCTGGCTGTTTGGGGGCGCGCCCGTCTGGCTGTTTGGGGGGCGCGCCCGTCTGGCTGTTTGGGGGCGCGCCCGTCTGGCTGTTTGGGGGCGCGCCCGTCTGGCTGTTTGGGGGCGCGCCCGTCTGGCTGTTTGGGGGCGCGCCCGTCTGGCTGTTTGGGGGCGCGCCGTCTGGCTGTTTGGGGGCGCGCCCGTCTGGCTGTTTGGGGGCGCGCGCGTCCGGCTGTTTGGGGGCGGGGCGCGCGTCCGGCTGTTTGGGGGCGGGGGGCGCGTCCGGCTGTTTGGGGGCGGGGGGCGCGTCCGGCTGTTTGGGGGCGGGGCGGGGGGCGCGTCCGGCTGTTTGGGGGCGGGGGCGGGGGCGCGTCCGGCTGTTTGGGGGCGGGGCGGGAGGCGCGTCCGGCTGTTTGGGGGCGGGGCGGGGAGGCGCGTCCGGCTGTTTGGGGCGGGGCGGGGAGCGCGTCCGGCTGTTTTGGGGGCGGGGCGGTCGCCGCGCCCCGTCTGTTTGGGGGCGGGGCGGGCGCGCCCGACTGTTTTAGGGCGGGGCGGGGGCGCCCGGCGGGTGTTCGGGGGCGCGCGCGCGCGCCTGGAGGGTGTTGGTTGGGTTGGGGGGGGGCGTGCCCGGAGGGTGTTCGGGGCGCGCGTGCCCGGCGGGTGGTGTTGGGGGCGCGCGTGCCCGGCGGGTGGTGTTGGGGGTGAGGGTGTGGAGAAAGAGCCTGGCGGGTTGTCGGGGGGAGGGGGTAGAGCCTGGCGGGTGTGGGGTGGGGGGGGGAGGGGGGTAGAGCCTGGCGGGTGTGGGGGTGGGGGGGAGGGGGTAGAGCCTGGCGGGTGTGGGGGCGGGTGGGGGGGGTAGAGCCTGGCGGGTGTGGGGTGGGGGGAGGGGTAGAGCCTGGCGGTGTGGGGGCGGGTGGGGGGGTAGAGCCTGGCGGTGTGGGGGCGGTGGGGGGGTAGAGCTGGCGGGGTGTGGGGGGGGGGGAGAGGGCGGGTGTGTGGGGGGGGGGGGGGGGTAGAGCCTGGCGGGTGTGGGGGGGGGGGGGGGGTAGAGCCTGGCGGGTGTCGGGGGGGGGGGGTAGAGCATGGCGGGTGTCGGGGGGGGGGGAGGGGGGTAGAGCCTGGCGGGTGTGGGGGCGGGTGGGGGGGGGGGGTAGAGCCTGGCGGGTGTCGGGGGGGGGGGGGGGGGGGTAGAGCCTGGCGGGTGTCGGGGGGGGGGGGGGTAGAGCCTGGCGGGTGTCGGGGGGGGGGGGGGAGGGGGTAGAGCCTGGCGGGTGTGGGGGCGGGTGGGGGGGGGGGGGGAGGGGGGTAGAGCCTGGCGGGTGTGGGGGCGGGTGGGGGGGGGGGGGAGGGGGTAGAGCCTGGCGGGTGTGGGGGCGGGTGTGTGGGGGGGGGCGGGGGTAGAGCCTGGCGGGTGTCGGGGGGGGGGGGGGTAGAGCCTGGCGGGTGTCGGGGGGGGGGAGGGGG